>NC_139250.1:47762333-48370973 GCF_977018435.1 Lepisma saccharinum
ATAGGATGGAAACCAAGGAATATTAATGTGAGAGCAAACAGTGAAAGAATCCAGCAAGTGGATAGCTTCAAGTACCTCAGATGCACTATAAGCAGTGACATGAGCTGCAAACAAGAAGTGAAAATGAGAATCGCAATAGCAAAAGAAGCTTTCAATAGAAGAAAAAATGTTTTTTGTGGACCCATGGACATAGGTCTAAGGAAGAGATTAGTGAAATGTTTTGTGTGGAGTGTAGCACTATATGGTGCAGAAACTTGGACGTTGAGAAGAAATGAAGAGAAACGTCTCGAAGCTTTTGAAATGTGGACATGGCGAAAAATGGAGCGTGTAAAATGGACGGCCAAGGTAAGAAACGAAGCCGTACTGAAGAGAGTTGGTGAAAACAGATCTATAATGGAGACCATCAAGAAGAGGAAAAGAAACTGGTTAGGACACTGTCTAAGAAGGAACTGCGTGCTAAGAGATGCCTTGGAGGGAATGGTTGAAGGAGGAAAAGTCCGTGGAAGAAAGAGATATCAGCTTATGGATGATATTAAATTAACTGGGTCGTATGCTATTACGAAGCGTAAGGCGGAGAATAGGGAAAGCTGGAGATTGCAGTGAAAAACCTGCCAATTAGGCAGAAAACAATGAATGAAAAAAATAATTAAAAGGTCGAAATAAATTATTGTATTGCTGGAGGAAGTAGCGCTAAGATGATATTTTCATCTGTTTTTGTGGAGATTATTTTAACTATACTCAGGCCGGGATATACTATATACGTATGTGGAGACCCGGAGCTACAGTCCTTAAGTTCAACCTAAATTCTGATCTAATCTTGATCATACCCTGTATAATTTTGAGCCTCCTAAGCCTACTAGCTACTTTTAATCATGGAAGTATTAATTTGATCACAGTTTTTGTTTCAATAGCTCTAGTAATTACTTTCACCTTCTAATGACAACATTTCTTTTTATGTGTTGATAATATGTGAATATTTGTATCATAGATAATATTCACAAGTTAAATATACGTGTTATGAACACCAGAATACACTTATATATTGAATCATTCATATATCCCCAAGTATATGTACTTATTGAATTTGATTGGGTGGGCAATCGGGTGGGCACAGGAATTTTTGGGTGGGCGCTTGCCCACCCGTGCCCACCCCTGTCGCCGTCCCTGCTTCAATTTTCCATTGCCATGTAACAACTAAAAAGAGTACAGCAGTTAAAAACTATTGTTTATTTCTGAATTCTGATGTCGTGAAACTCAAATCAAAGAAAGTCTCGGCGTATCGCATATTCTTACCTATTGTTAGAAACTTGCTGATCACCATGAGCCGCTGTAGATATCACAAATGCTTTGAAATCAAAACCTTACGCGACGAGCGGCGACAACAGAAGTGACGCAAAAGTCCAACAATTTTTCCTTGTTGGAAGAAAAATTTCTTGGCTTTGCGCTTGCAACTGAGAGTGTCGTATTTCTTTGCTTAGAAATTGAAGACTGAAATAATATTAACAATTATTATTAAATGACATTTTGTTACTAATCTTGAAGTTAAGCAGTTGTCTTTATCCCAGAAAAGTGAACATTTCCAAATTTTCCTCAAAAGCTGGCGGACTATTTTTAGGACTGGAAAAAAGAGGATTAGTCCAGGTAAAACAGGACGTCTGGTAACCTTAAACGACTTGTATCGCTGCACGGGTTACATCGAGCCCACGTGTGTTTCTCACTCAGGGTTCACTCCCCTAAACCTAATAGTGGAGTCGCCTGTCGCTACTTCACTGCACTTCCGCTGGGGATCATCTCCTGAGCGGTGAGCTGTACTGTTGAGTGTCTGGTGGGGACTATTGCTGAGTTGATTATTTCCCCATTACTTTGGACCATAATATTGCAACTCTACAATTGTACGACCAGCTGCAATACTACCGTAGCGTCGGTGATCACATCCAGGGTACGAAATCCCATGGGGAAGAGTTTGTTATAACATCAAAGAAAAACAATTAGTTTTGACTTCAAACATACTGTACTAAGAATAATATACGAAGGAATAACCAAGAATTATGTCTGTCTGTGTGTGAACGTTGCATACTTCTCTTGCTCTCTCTCTCTCTCTCTCTCTCTCTCTCTCTCTCTCTCTTTATTTCTTTAGAGCTGGTAACAAATTGGGGTTAAAACGAACTACTATAGTCATAAATAAGATTTTAAAATTAAATCAAATTGGACTAGTAAGGAACGGAGCCTTAGCTGCGAAGGTGGTTCTCGCCTTAGGCGCTGAGACATTCAGACCAATATCTAAGGAAACTGAACAAAACCCTCCCTTGAACACAGAAATTAGACTGACCTGTTACTTCTTCTCCATTTCTCACTTCTTTTCGTCAGCTACCGCAAAGTATGTAAATAAAACATAGCATTACATGTTAATTTTATGGAAAACTGGTATTATTAATGTCTCTTAGTTTTTGCCCCTCCACCTAGTTACGTAAAATATTGTTCATAGTATTACAACAAATTTTACCTGGTGCCCAGCTTTTTACCTCGTCTACTTTACTTCCAAAATACAACTCATATGCTTTTTTCACTATAGGAGAGATAGTATTTTTCTGTGACTTCGGAGTAAATTCCCCGCAAACATAACAAAACAAGTTCGGGTTATTCACACATTTGCGTGACATGGCGAACTCATTAATTGTGTTATAATATATTTCTTTTAAAAAACAATTATGAATGCCCTGATCGTTTTGTTAAAATACAACTTACACCTCACTTCACTATACACAATATTACATTTACAATTTCACGAACATACACAAACATAAAAAACGGCTACTCGCGAAGTTATCGGAAAGGAAGTTAAGACTCGACTAACCCACAAAAGAACAAATTTTAACAGAGAAACAGGAAATTACTCTACTGCGAGATGTTTCCTCCACGAAATATTAAGTGCCAGTCATAAACACACAAGGTGGCTAAAAGGTTCTTATCCATTTGCTAGGAAACAAACGTTAAGCCGTATGCGGAGACCTGAAACCATAAAACTATAAAATGTGGGTGTTCTGCAAAAACTTTAGGTGATACAGGAAAACGGATGCGATATTCGTTATCAGCACATCTGAATACATAAAGATCACTTAGTTTTATTTAAAGGAGTATTTTATTGTTTATCAGTGTAATTAAATAAATTCTAACACTTATTAAAACATTTCACTTATCGTTTAATTTCTTTACATTTTGAACCAGTTGTTCAAGGAATTAATTTGCTAGTTTGTAAATGTAGCAATTTCTTTATATTTAATGATAATATTTAATTAGTGGGATGACGTGTGGTCAGCACGACGAACCACCAGTCGGTGTTATACACTCTGTCGCATCTATCTCTGGGGCCTCTCCGATGGCGCAGTGGTAGCGTCGTCGCCTTGTAATCAAGGGGTCTCGGTTTCGATACCAGTTAGAGGCACATAGTGGTTCGGATTCCACTGTAAACTGTAGGTCCAGCCCCGATTAGCCTTGCTGTGCATAAAGTGGACTTAAAACAATCTATCTCTGGAGCAGACGAACGGAAACAAGTCTCTACTCAAGTAGTGACGCGAGACCGCTCCACCAATGAACACGTGAGAAGGAACCGGATTGCATGGAGGGGGAAAGCGACTGAAGTTACCAGCCTTTCCAGCAGCGTGTACTGCTTCGCTCTGCCCACTCCATTTCCCACCTTTCTCTGCCATTTTGCGCGACTTACTCCAGAGCTAGCTGGGACAGGGTATAGGTTTCCATGACGGCCTCACGCTAGTCATTCGTAGCTCCCTAATTTCCTCCCAATGGTGTGTGGCCACCGGTTCCATACATAGGCCGAAATCTCAGAAGGAAAGTTATTACGCTTCCCCCAGGAGACTCGAACCAGCGCGCGTCCCGTAGCAAGAGCCCGTCTCGTATTGGACCGCACGGCTGCGGTGTGGGACTTATTTGTGCTTAGTACTGTAATTTAGGCCTTCATGTTGTTCTCAGTTCTTCCAAGCAATTTAGATGAACAAAGAAGAAGTACATATTAGAATTGCCTGCTCCATCCCCATGAAGTAGGAACGTATGTAGAAATATATTTCTGGGGGGGGGGGTCGACCAAGTGTCTCAGTAATAGTAATAATAATTATAACAATAACATAATTTTAATAATAATATTAAATAAATATGTAAATTAATTAATGTTATCTTGTTATTGTAACATGAATAGGTAAAAGTATGGTAAAAGAATAGATACATAAGAACACATATCCATTATCTAACTTACTTGTAGTTAAGATCGACAAAAGTTGTATGAAAATAAATGCCGTGGCAAAAATTAATGTCAAATAGATAAAGAATTAAATATTTATTGAATAACAAAAAGGAGTTAGATTCAGTTGACGAAAAGGAATATTAATTAATTGATTAATATTTTATGCATATTATCGTAAGTAATAGTGTGCATAAATATTTGGTAATGTCCTTTAAAACCGTATGATCCCAATTTCTCGCCTTCCAATAAGTTCCGGTGTAACAAATAACCATGGATTATGTAATAAATGCTAAAAAAGTATGTTTTGATTATTTAATTTTAGTATGTTTAAGTCTTTCGGGGGGAGGGGGGTCCGGACTCCCTGCCTCCCCTAAATACGTCATTGCTATCAAGCTCTTCATTAACACTTCTCTACTATTTCAGGGAGACTCAGGCGGCCCACTGGCCTGCAACGGTCGTCTTTCGGGAATCGTGTCCTTCGGGAACGTCCCCTGCGGCTCCCCCAACTCCCCCGCCGTCTTCACCAGGGTGGCCTCCTTCACGGGGTGGATCCAGAGGTACACAGGGAGGAGCCTCCCCTTGGATCGCTCCGAAAACGACGTCATCACAACCGATTCACCTTTGGAGGTCCACGCTTGATAATGCTCCTGCACATAGACGGATGGCTCAACGATGAGTAGTATCCTGTTGGATCTGCATGTATTTATTAAAGACACGCAAATAAATTATTTCTATTACATTCCATTGTTTTCATTTAATATTATTTCACATTCAATTATTAATTCGTTAATGTTACAATCCAGTAAATGGAAAACTGCAATGGGTCCAATTCTCGCCAACAATGGAAGTTTGAAAATTATGATACATCCAAGTTTCATTAGTTAAAGTGAAGGTAATACTTTTAAACATTGAAAATACAAAACTATATTAGGAGGTCAGCACCAGTGCAACATATTCACTGAAACATACAGAAAGTGTTTTAGATACAGGGTAAGTAAAAAAGAATGATACAACTTTACACAGTTATTATGATGTAAATATTTGGAATATCAAACAAGGCATCAATATAAAGAGATACTCTGAAATTTTATTTCCGCTTGGCGCGCTTATGCTGCTTTTACGCTGCTCCTCCGGGATCGCTAGTGTGTCAAAGTGGTGAGTGCAGGGGCGAGGGGAGCTCAGCCCCCCTTGACATTAAGTAAACTATTTTGCATAATTTGTTTGCAGTGAAGAGTGAAAATGTAGACAACTCACAACTTTAAGGATAAGTCTGCAGAATATGAACAGCATCTATTACATTCGCTCATTTTGTTTATGAGCAGAAGTAGCTGCAAGTATTTAGAATATTCTCTAGACTTCAGAAAGTTCTTTCATAGGGGAGCTTCTTTATCTGTACCTTCACTGTCCCTGTTGCGTCCTCCTCTTTAGACAGAAATCTGTGACTTTGATGACATCATTCAAATTCCATCCGCATCTGCGTCAAAGGTCAACAACAGCTCCCACGTTTTGGGAAGGAAGGGGAGTTTAATTGCTTCGGCTGGGGGGTGGAATATACTGTAGGCAATGTGATTGAATATTGTGCTTTCTTTTGGGATGATATATATAAATATCTGTATGATCTAAAGTAGTATGGAGTGTGTAAGGAATGATTTCAGTACCAGTCAATCAATTAACATTTCAAGAGATGTTTTAAAAGCTGTAGAAAAATGTAGTATTTGTGTAGTATATGATATTTATAAATTTTATATAACTTAATAAGCCCCCACACATGTTATTTACCTTCATTTAATAATGTTAAATTTTTAAAAAATGGATTTGGTTTACAACGCCCCCTGATAACCCGTGACCCCCCCCCCCCCCTGGAGATCACTTCTGACTACGGGCCTCGCTGAGTAACAGGCAGGAGGCATATTGGGTGTTCGAACTGGGGAGGACTGATTCAATCACAATCAGGGTGGATAAAAATCACGATTTTTATTTAAAAATTCATTCTTTTTGATTTTTCGAATTAAATCAGTTTTTTAATTGATTTTTTTATTTAAAAAAAACACGCTTAAAATTACTTGTATTGTTTTTGCCACCATACGTAAAGATACATTTTTTATAGAAAGGCTTTTTCTGGTAAAAGGCCTGTAAAATATTTGAGTAGTTTGGTTAAAGCAAATAAAAAAAATATATGCAAATATATATTGTTCTATTTCTGATATTGTATATATGAACTTACTAAGTGGTCAATCCATATGAAGTCATACAACATGGTTGCTTGACCATTTTTAAGAAAGTTTATTTTTTGTGTGGTGTGAGCCTTATATGTTGACAGTTCAGAACCACTGTTATTTTATTTTTACTATAACCGATTTGAAGATGGCGGGCATTTTTTTTATCATGGCGCGCGTCATTTTCTCCATTCGTAAGCATCAGCGACAACTTTTTTATCTCAGCTCTGGTAAGTTCTACGACAATGAGACAAAATCTGTGATGTTAAGCACATTATAGGCTACAATTATATTTCTGTGTAATTTTCTAAATACCAGCTGAAGAAATCTCAGCTATGTGAGAGAATGGAATGAAAGGCCGCGAACCTCAACTGATGGAGGTCATCGGAATCGTGTTCAGCTGTGTGTTTTTTTTAAGAGCATGATAAACTCAAGATCGCACAGTACTGATGTCGACGCATTCATCCCCATAAAATGCCTTCAGTCTCAGATGAATGTCAAATTTGTAGCACATTTTCTGCGTTTAGAAACTCGATAACTGCACGCTACTTCAGGCGCTCCACCGACATTGCATGGTTACATGCTGCCATTTTCCTGGCTATAGTTCAGCACCCTCTGGCGATAGAAGTTTGAAACCTTCAATTGAGAAGCGGGAAAGTCTTATAAGTGCAATGCATGGTTGCTCAAAATCCAAAATGCGTTTACAAGGTAACAAAGAAAATAAAAACATAGGAAGCTTTACTTTTCAGCACGCCCTCGCATATATACTTTATTGCAGAGCCATTTCAGGATTGTAATGTTGTTCATTCCAAATTACAGTTTGCAGAATTTTAACACAAAATGTTAATAAGAAATGAAATTAGGCATACCATATTTAATGCAAAATATTGAATTTTTCACGAGTTTTGTATCTCTTAAACCAATTGAATCTCAAACTCAAAATTTTTACTCAAGTTACTTTTCATGAAGTACTGTATTGTGTACTAATTTCAGATTTTTAAACAAATGCCCACCAGAGATATTTAACCCTGAACTTGAAATTTTTTAACAAAAAGTACACGTTTTTGACCCTGTAGAAAAAAGAATATTAAAGTCTCAAGCTTCAAATAATTTTGACATACTCTATTGGTACACAGGTACTTGTACAACAAATTCAAGTGTCAAACAAACTGCCTTCCCCCTCAAAAAAATGTCCCAAAATGTCATTTTGAGCTATTAAAATACACAATTTTGACCTTAAAATTTATTATGAAGGAATAATATTTAGAAAATTACACAGAAATATAATTGTAGCCTATAATGTGCTTAACATCACAAATTTTGTCTCATTGTCGTAGGACTTACCAGAGCTGAGATAAAAAAGTTGCCGCTGATGCTTACGAAGGGAGAAAATGACGCGCGCCATGATAAAAAAATGCCCGCCATCTTCAAATCGGTTATAGTAAATATAAAATAGCAGTGGTTCTGAACAGTCAAGATATGAGGCTCACACCACACAAAAATATATTTTTTTGAAAATGGTCAAGCAACCATGTTGTATGACTTCATATGGATTGACCTTAAGGAAAAACGTGTGTTGGGTGTGTTAATGCAACCTTAATAGTTTCATTAACATTTCTTCCATTAAAAATAGAACATTCTGGATGTACTCTATAATTATAATTACAATATTTTTTACATTTTTTGTAACTGAATTTTTGTGGTAGTTTGCAAAATATCAGCTGTCATGTAAATTTATAGTAGTTTAATGATAATGGCACTATTGCTACCTACTTATGGTGTCAATTCTTTATTCCACGGCTAATATCTACAGGGTTTTGGGTTCCTTTTTGAAATGTTAACCAGACAGTGGGTCTTCCAATGTACTGTATTATATCTTTCTTCTTACATTGATATCATAGTTTAGAACATATACGCTGGTATTACTATAAGGATAATAGGACTTTTACATAAATTTCAATGTTTCCATAATTGCTTAAAATCTTAATTCAAGTTCAAGTTCTTATTCCTTTGTCGTCGCTTCAACATTTACAACTCTTATCACTGATATCCTTCTTCAGTCAACTGACCGTTGACATTCCTCCCTTTATACAAAGATGGGGCTTCCTTCTGGATCTGGACTTGCTTCTGGATCTGAACTTGCTTCTGGATCTGGACTTGCTTCTAGATCTGGACTTCCATCTGGATCTGGACTTCCTTCCGGAGTTGGGCTTCCTTCCGGAGTTGGGCTTCCTTCTGGGTATTGACTTCCTTCTGGATCTAGACTTGGATGTCCTTCTGGACTTGGTCTTCCATCTTGATATGGACTTCCTTCTGGACTTGGATTTCCTTCTGGACTTGAGCTTCCATGTTGATCTGGCTTCTCGTGTATTTTATAGATTGCGGCTCTTTCGCCACACTAATAGTCCTATCCTCGTAGATACGTTTCGGCTTTTTTACCAACTTCAAGAAGGATTATCCTGTTTCAACTTTTATACTTCAAATACTAAGTCCTATTAATCTATTAACCCACCTTGGGGCGTCGTTTAGAAAAAGCCGCCACTAATAATTACGACCAAAAGTGTGGACTTGGTGCATCGGCTGGAACGCCCAGGCGAGTCGGTGCCGCGATTGTGACGCGCAACCAAAAGTGTTGTTGGTGGCGACCAGAACGTGCCGCCACTGATGTATCAAAAAGTCCACAAGGGGATGGAAATGAGCTCACAGATTGTGTTCACAGACACAAACATTTATCAGTATTTACACTTCTTTGCATTTTATACAGGGTGGTGCAAAATTCCATTTAAACGCGGAGGAGGTGAATCGCCAAGTCGTGTCATTCTAAAGAATGAAGGGATCTGAACCAGTTGTTTATGCAATTAATTGCTGGGGTGATGTAAACTACTCATCATTCATCCTTGATGAGACCACTCGCCATTAGCATGGCGAGTTATCACTTGGCAATGCGAAAGGTACAAAATTACACTAAGGAACTAGACTACAGAAAAGACAATGGTCACTCGTTGGGTTTTGCGAACCGTTGAACCTGAATCATGGATGGGTGTAGGATAATTACCTGTCTATCTGAAGTCTTTAGCTGAATCAAAATAAGCGAAGTCCTCTGTAAGCTTCTCTCCTATGCTGACCAAAGCGTCCTTCCACTTCTGACCTACTGCCTTGCTGACCACCTTCTCTCCCTCAACTCAATCCCAAAAGTCAGTCCCCCCTCAGCTTGTCTCACCTCTATATTACTAGGCCATCGAGCCCTTCCTCTATGCCGAATCGTGTTATTTAATTGCTACCATGCAAACTGCTGACTCTATAACCAGAAGTATTACCTGTTTCCTGAATGCTCAGGAGGTTTGCATGGCACAACACAATGCATTGTAAACATGCCTAAGAGGCTTGAGACAGCTGAGCACGAAAATGAACACGAAAATGTAAATGGAATTTTGTCGAATGACGCACCGTGTCAGAGCTAGAGGATGCCGAAATCGTGTGAAAATGGACTTCACACTTTCATATGCCGACAAATAGTACTCATAAAGAAGATGCGCAGGTATCGAATGGGGGCACAAAGGGAAATGACGGAGGTCGCAGCACATGAAGAACATTTCGCCAGGAAGTGTCCGAAAAGCAGGCTGCAGAAGGGGATTCCCCAGAGAAGAGGGGACACAAACAACATGTGCAAGAGGTGTATGATGACACACACGTACACAAGTAGTATTCTTTATTGGCTGTGGAAATGACATACGATACATATCACAGACGTTGTTCAAAATGTCCGCCAGCCACATCTACACACAGACGACATCAGCGTAGCACGGACGCTCTGGTATGCTCAAATACGTTGGGCATGTCAGTGATCATCCCAGCAGCGACGGTAACTCGAGCAACGAGGGCCTCCACACTTTCCACCGGGGTTTCGTAGACCATCCTCTTAATTTCCCTCCACAAGAAGAAATCTAGCATTGTGAGGTCGGGTGACCGAGGTGGCCACAGAACAGGTCCACGCCTACCAATCCATCTATCACCGTATGTATTGTTGAGTACAGCTCTGGCTCGGCGGTCAAAATGTGCAGGGGCGCCGTCATGTTGATACCATATATCTTGCCTAATTGCAAGGGGTACATTTTTCAACAGTTCAGGTGGAACTTCCCGTAGAAACACACAATAGTTTGCACCGAACAAAGTATTGGGCAACACGTGCGGACCTATCAGGTTGTCCCCGACAATTCCCCACCACGCATTCACTGCGAACCGTCGCTGAAAATGACGCTCAATGATTGCATGCGAGTTTTGCACATCCCACACGTGACTATTATGGGTATTGAAGACGCCTTCTCTGGTGAATAGTGCCTCGTCGGTCCACAACACTGCATTTGGAAAATTGGGGTTTGCAAGGGTTTGTATGGGTGCAAACCCTCATCGTGCAGCACGCGTAACACATTGGTATGGTGCGCGTGTCGCACATGGGCAATGGCACGGGTGCTGGTGCCCGGCGTCTCCCGTATCCTGTCCAACACTTCCTCCTCAAATTGGACACTGCGCACACTGCGCGGTCTGCCACGATCCCACACCCTAGGTCGTACAGATCCAGTTTCACGTAAACGAGCATGCACCTGTTGAAACTGGACATGTGATGGTAGGCGCCGATTTGGAAATCGTTCGCGATACACACGCCTTGCCTGATGGCTGTTTTGGTGTGTCTCACCGTAAACGAGATGCATATCGGCAAGCACGTTGGTGGTGTATGTCGCCATTGTCAGGCTCACAAAGGAGCACACGAATACGTACGAAACTAACTTGTGATGTACCGTACACGACTAGAGCACTGAACACTCCGCACAGGTGTCCACCCCGTACAGAAAACACAGATGGTACGCACTACGTACTTCCTAACGGTCACTTTAGCAATGTGCTCAATTTCACCACACGCCTAAGGATGAATACCATGCGACAACACACGTAACTGACAGGCAGATCGCTAGTCGCGTACACTGACGCGTTGTTTGTACGTACGTATACCAGCGATAGCGGGCCGTGACAGGTAGCATCGCACTGAGCGCCTCTAGCGGAGCTTTATGTACTACTACGTCTTCCGTCGTAGTATTTGGAGCCGATATCAGTACGTGCTGGTCGTTCTCTCACGTGTACGTACGTATTTCATTTCTACGTACAGCCTTGGATACTACTTGTGTACAGAGGAATTCGAAAGAAACGCCTCCCTTACGGTTATGCAACCCGGTATTTTATATCGTCTAGTTTCGCCTGGTAGAGTAGTTCCCGAGAGGAGCAGTGTTTCCAAACCTATAACCGTAGTGTTTCCAACCCCGTATTGGTTGGTTGGCTGTTGATTTGGTGTTTTAAGTCCACAATGAACAGTATGACTAATCGGGATTGGACCTACAGTTTAAAGTGGGATCCGAACCACTTTGTGCCTCCACCGGGACCCCTTGATTACAAGGCGTCGACGCTACCACTACGCCATCCAAGCCTGTATTGCTTCGTAGAAGACGAAACCTTCACGTAACTTCTTCATTCGTGATTTACATTTGGTTTACAGAGTCACATTACAGGACACTCTTTTCCTGTATTGCATGTTTTCTGGAGCATTTATTTTTCCTTCTGTGGAGAAAATTCAGTTATTATTTTACATCTTATTTTTCGCAGCTTCTCTACCATTTATTGGCTAATCGCAACAATGAGGATGAATGATGACTCGATGGAATTGATAAAAGGACAGTCATAAAGGAACCATGGGGAGCTAGATTCATATTTTTATTATTACTAATATATTTCTCTTTTTTTATTTTACTTTTGGCTAGTCGCAACGATGAGGATTAGTGTATGATAAAATTCATGAAGGAACACTCATAAACAATCATACCCAGGCCGGGACTCGAACCCGGGAATTTCGGCAGCGAGATCAAAAGCCGACGGCTTACAACGCTCGGGCACAGCGGCGGCCAATTATTATTAGTGATATTGTCTCAAGTAGTGTATTTTTCCACCATATTCTTTCACACAATCATGAAACGGATGAAAATTAAAATGTTAAAATACCTGACTACGTTGTTTTTTTTAGCTTGCAATATAAAGCCCTACTGCACGAAGCTAAATTGTAGAAATACGAAACAGAACCAAGTTAACATATCTTGGCCGTGGAAAGTGTTAATAGAAAATCTAGAAAAGAGCCATTTAACAGTTGCCTGATTGCTTTTCCATTTGTTGTATGGGAAGAATTGTCTGAAATGTGTGTGTAGTGGCAGGCAAAAGAGAATACAAAGATCGAATAGAGAGGCAACACTGTCATTGTTCTGCACTGCACAGACCACGCGTCTCGTCGAGTGGGCGGGGCACTGTGGGTGCGAGCGAGCTGCTGTTGCTTCTGCAAAAAGAACACTCACAAACAACTGAATGACGCTCCGCTTAAAATCTAGTCAATCGAGAAAGGATTTGTTGAGGAAGTGAATTGAAATATAAACGCCAGAATTTGGTCTAAGCCTATAATGGTTACTAGCAATAAGAGCTGATCAATTTTTACATGTGGAATTCCGTAATGAACGAGGCAACAGGCCGCACTCCACACCTTTAGTCTGGTAACACTAATAAATCATCTCATTATATGCGTTCGGTTATGCTGATAGTCATGTTTAATATATTACCTTCAAACATAAACAATATCATGGACTCACTCAGAGTCAGAATTCAATTTTACGCTTTACATTCCTGAAGATATTGTAGCAATATAATCATTCCGCTGTATTTTCGTATTCTCAATTGAACTCGCACTATTTTCCCCACTCCCTTCTCCCACCTTAAAAATTTTTGGGTGAGAGGCTACAAACTATACTAAAACTGAATTACAGACAATACTTTACGACTCAAAGTGACGTGACCTAGAACGTAGTGAAAAATCACTGGTGCAAAATTCAACGTAATGATGATAAAATGAAGGTAGGAAAATGGATGTGCTAGAAAGTTTTACATACATACACACAGTTAGCTCCGTGTAGAAGATAGTTCTTCACATTTTTCTCACCTTGGCTTCCTTGAATTCACGAAACTGTAAAGCCATGAACGCGTTAACCCCCTATAATCACGGAATCCCAGGTTCGATTCCTGGTGGAGATACAACTGCCTAGTGGTTCGGATCCCACTTTCAACTGTAGGTCCCACTTCGGGTAGCCTTTCTGAGCATGAAATGGAATTAAAACAAAATTGGAACACGGTAACCCATCACAACACACGCGCAGAGAGCGTTGAACTTAATGACTGACAACTACATCGAACTTTCAGCAAAGCTGGAATAAGGTCTATCTGCCATGACAAATAGTGTGAATTTTCAGTCTCGTGGTGCTTTCTATACGAAGTGCAAGCAAGTTATCTAAAAAAATTCAAATGTGAGGGTGAGTCGAGCTATGTTTCATTCAATAAGACTCTTCACTTCAAACATATTTTGCTCTATAGCTGTCGATTTCGAATGGGCATCTAAGACTGGTTGCTTAGCGGACCGGATTTGGAAAAAATCACGGACTGTCATTGTTCCAATCACACTACAGACATAGCAAAAATTGATCGCCTGAAGATGAGAGAAGAGGTGATCTCTTGATATGTCTCGAAATATATAGATAGATATACAGGGTGTTGCAAAATACCTGTTACAACGTTTGGGAGGTGGTTCGACAAGTAAAAACGAGGAAAAAATGTCATGTGAAAAAATGTCGAAATCGGCACCGTTTGCGAGTGACAGGCGTGCGAAAATCGCCTCACACCATGCGTAAAGTACAATAACTCAAGAAGGAAGAAAGATATCAATGTCGGAATAAAAGAATACAAACAAAATCGTGCCTGACGAATACAATGGTGCAGCAATTGAGGCCCAGTGTAAATTGCGCAAGGTGACTCTCAAAGAAAGTGGGGAATCCCGATGGAAAATATAGGAAATTTACTACTATTTTCTACATAATGTTGAGATCGGAATGTAGGCAGTAAAAAATGACGACGTATGTCCACATGTCCCACTACTGCTGGGACACCGTCCCACACTCGGGAAATAGGAAATTCACTCGAAAATGACGCTATGCCGTCAAATTACGCTCAGATTGATTTCAGCTAATTGGTACAGAAAGCTCCACTAGAGGCGCTGTGAGTGTAGGTCACCTGTTACGTATTAGTGTTGGTGGATACTACGTAGAGACTGTAGTCGACCGTTGTTTTTCCTGTCTTGTTCTGCGTCTCGCAGCGTGGAGTTTAGTCTGGCGTGTGTGTATGGTTGAATTGCGCTAAGGAATACTGTACGTAGAGTACGTATTCCCGTGTTCTTTCTCGGTTTGCAACAACTGCGTGGACACCTGTGTGACATTACGTGGGTGCTAATCACGGTAGTTGTGATCCGTCACTCGGAGGGAAAGTGCCCCTGTTTCTGGGCAGTTCTCGAACAAGACAATGGTGGAGTACTCTACCCACGAGCTTGCTGATATGCATCTCGTTTATGGAGAGGCAAACCGAAACAGCCGTGAAGCACGTCGTTTGTATCACGAACGTTTTCCCAATAGGCGATTACCAGCACATGCACTCTTTCAAAGACTTGATGCTCGACTGCGTGAAACTGGATCTCTACTACCCCGTAGGTGGGATTGTGGAAGACCCCGCACTGTGCGCACTGTGCAATTTGAAGAGGACGTGTTGGACGCGATACGAGACCGTCCTGACACCAGCACACGTGTCATTGCTCGTACTCAACAAACCCACCATAGCAATGTGTTCCGCGTTCTTCGAGAGGAGGGATTGCACCCATACAAATTGCATAAGGTGCACCACATACTGCCCACGGACTTTCCCCTACGCATGGATTTCTGCCAATGGTACGTGCAACAAACTCTTTCCATTCCAGAGTTCCCAACAATAGTTTTGTGGACCGATGAGGCAATGTTCACCAGGGACGGCATGTTCAATAGCCACAACAGCCACGTCTGGGATATGGACAATCCGCATGCAATCATTGTGCGCCATCATCAACATAGGTTCGCAGTGAATGTGTGGTGTGGCGTAGTAGGTGACCACTTGATAGGCCCGTACATTTTGCCATCTACTTTGTGTGGTGGGAATTATCGGGTGTTTCTACATGACGTATTACCTGAACTTTTGGAAAACGTGCCACTGGCAGGTAGACAACGTATCTGGTTTCAACACGACGGCGCCCCCGCACATTTCGACCGGGGAGCCAGAGCCTTACTCAACGATATTTTCGGCGATCGTTGGATTGGCAGGGGTGGACCTTTACCGTGGCCACCTCGTTCCCCCGACCTCACACCACTGGATTTCTTTGTGTGGGGAGAAATGAAAAGGCTCGTGTATGAAACCCCTGTGGAAAGTGCTGAGGATCTCGTTGCTCGTGTTAGTGCCGCTGCTGGGACAATTGGTGACATGCCAGAGGTATTTGCACGTACCAGACAATCAGTGCTTCGCCGATGCCATCTTTGTCTTGAAGTCAATGGCGGACATTTTCAACAACGTCTCTGAGTATACCGGTGTTTGTGTGAGCCCCTATCAGCACCACATAGTGTCCTTTAGTGAAAGGTACGAGTGAAGATGCTGGATATCGCTGTACTTCATACCGTCGATCTGCATGTGCGGAGGTTGTGCGCTTCTCAGTGGAATCCCTTCCAGATGTGCTGTGCCTGGAAATGTTACATGCCATTGTGTGCGTTTTCTCGCCATTCTCCGTCTTCATTCCTTCGAGGATTACCCACTTTCTTTGGGGAGCTCTCTTGTAGTATATGTACAGCCTAACGACATGTGGCCATTGTTTAACTTTTGTTTTTCGTACTGCAAAGTAGTGTGTCAACATTAAGGGATTGAAAACTTTTTTTTATGATTTTCCAGTATTTTTTTCCATTTGGGATGGTGTCCCAGCAGTAGTGAGACATGCGACAAATTGGTTTCTTTTCTTCGAACCGCAATGTGAACCGTGTACAACAGGAGATTTGCAGTTATTTTCCTATTTCCCGGGTGTGGGACGGTGTCCCAGCAGTAGTGGGACATGTGGACATACGTCGCCATTTTTTACTGGCTACATTCCGATCTCAACATTATGTAGAAGATAGTAGTAAATTTCTTGTATTTTCCATCAGGGGATTCCCCACTTTCTTTGAGAGTCCCCTTGCGCAATTTACACTGGGCCTCAATTGATGCACCATTGTATTCACCAGGTACGATTTTGTTTGTATTATTTTATTCCGACATTGATATATTTCTTCCTTCTTGAGTTATTGTACTTTACACATGGTGTGAGGCGATTTTCGCACGCCTGTCACTCGAAAACGGTGCCGATTTCGACATTTTTTCACATGACATTTTTTCCTTGTTTTTACTTGTAGAATCACCTCCCAAGCGTTGTAACAGGTATTTTGCAACACCCTGTATAGTCAATCAAAAAGAAAAACAATGGATAATGTCCAATTAAGTATAGAAACGCTGTTAGAACCGGTGTTCATTCACAGAGCAGAAGGGTTATTTTGACAAAATTCTGTTTCCCGGCTGGCTGCTTCGGAGAAGAGGGCTTTGTGAAGTTGCCGCTTCTTGCCCAAGCGGTAGACCTAATTCGTTGTTTGGCCACGAGTTCCTTCGTAGGTAAACGCGGCAACAGAGGATCACTGCCATAAAGGTGGTTCCCGCGCCGGCTGAAAGAGCGACGGAAAATCAAAGAACCATTGTCACTAACTTCAGACAGACATCTAATCATTTCCTTATGTTTCGAAGCTGATCCGAAGGGACAACAAATACCAAAAAAACGTCATGAATTAAATGATCGATTGGTCCGTTCTTCTGTTGATGGATGGCAATCCATATTAACAATAATAATCGTAAGCTTATCATTAAAGAGTCAACAATCAAAGCTAATACGCATCTATTGATCAGAAATTACTAGAGAGTTAAAGTTGTTTTTGTACCTCTTTGTTATTTTAAGTCGCCCTTCTGCCACTTTCAACTAATGAGGATGAGTGACGATTAGATTAAATTGACACCATGATACCAATACTGAAGCCGTGACTCGAACCCGGAAATTTCGTGGTATCGGAAGTGGACCATTTAACGCGCTTGGCCACCAAAGAGAACCTTCTCTGCGGCCAAGCGCAGTTAGTGATGGACTAACGATCCAGACACCGAATGTTCCGGGTTCGAGTCCCTTCACAATCTAAGACATAACACTTTATCAAAACTTTATTCACCTCTCCTCCACCTCAAATTTAATACTCAATCTTCCCAACCAAATTTCCAAGCCAATTTTAGACTTCCTGTTGATATTGCTCCCTCCAAAAAAGCAATCTAAGACGTAATAGTAATACACAAGAGTTGGGATTCCCTGCCCCCAAAATAATTATCAATCCAGCTACCTGAAAATCCCACTAACTTCATTAATCGCCCACCATAATTTCCCTATCAATCTAAGGCCTAATATGTAAGAGTTGGATATCGCCCCCCCCCCCCACCAATATTACTTATTACCCGTAACAATTCCCCTGACAATCTACAAATTACTATTTGTATAACAGCAATGGCTAATTGATAACGTAATTAAACTTGTTCCCTGTTTACTCAGTCAAATTTCCATCACAGTCTGTGCCATAATGCCCCTCCCCCTGGGCACCACTGATTTAGAACTGTGACAACGTGATAGGTGTAATGTAACTAATAGTTAAGTGTTAGGGATGGGTGCATGTGTGCTGCGCATTTGAATTTTATGTGAATCATATCTGTCAATAATGTGAATATTAATATTATAGAATATAATATAATGGTGCAGTGTGTGAAAAAGTAACCATGAGCACCAAGGTATCAATAAAAAAGAATTGGAAACATAAGTTGCATATGGAGATGTGTGTAATTAGTTTTGTTCTGGGATGTAGCAAAGAACATCGGTTAAACCGTGCGGGGTTTCAATACTGTGTCCACCCGCCGTTGGATTCAAGCACTGCATCTAGTCGACGAGGCAAGGATTCCACGAGCAGATGTTTGGTCTTCTCCTTAAACTCTCCCAAACATCAAACACGTGAAAATGTTTTCGATTGGGAGACTTCGCTGGCCAATCTACTCTTGAAATTCCTGGGTGCTGATTAAACCAGGTGGTGTTCGCTTTCGATGTATGGACGCTGCTGTTGTCTTGATCGAAAGTCACGTGCGAAATCTCATCTTCAAGGTGTCTCTCTCGCACGCTGGGAAGCGTGTGGTTTTCCAGCACTGCGATGTATTCCTGCGAATTCATTCTCGAGGACACTTCCACCAATGCACCTACTCCAGACGAACTGATCCATCTCCACACCGCCACGGATATCCTGCCACTCCTAGCATGGGTAGAAATGTTCTCGGGGCCGTAGCGAGTTTTGTTGCGCCTCCAAACATAAACCTGACCATTTTCGTCAGACGAAAATACTTTTTTGTCGCTCAAAATTACGTTCTGCCAAAATTCTTGAGGAGCTGGTAAATATTGTAAAGAAAACTGATCCGTGCTTCGTGATGGAAATGCGTCATTGCTTCATTCTTTGCCGCTCGACGGTGCCGAACTGTTGCAGCATGGCACTCCAGTTTCAACTCTTGGCGAATCTTCGTTGTAGCCATGAAGGGATTGCCCTCGCTCATCTCAATAATGCCTGCATCTTTTTCCCTGGTTGCCTTCCACGGCCGGCCTTTGTTGGGTCTTCACTTCATTCCTTGGTCACCTTCTTCCTCGTAACACCGAATCCAACGCCTGACGCATGAATCGTCCACACCAAGGGTCGTAGCAATCTGTAGTGCAGCAGATCCGCCGCACAAGAACATGCGGACTATCTTCTCTCTTGTAAATTCCGAAAGTAAGGCATGATGAAATGATATCGTAAAGGAACATTCGGACCGAAGGGACATGCTGCACGTGGCACATGCCTCTTGAAAACACCTTATTATTGGTGCATGTAGAGTTTCACGCCCATTCCGGTGCAGAAAGTTTCATTTTATTGGTTCCGTTGCAAGTGGCATGCTCAAGGCATAGATACGAGTAAAACTGCTGCAGGATCTCGAACGAAGCACCCATCGGGGCTCGAATTAAAGCCAAAGCGTGGTGGCAAAAGGCAACCGTGAAGTTACTGCATCTGAGATTTACGTCAAGCAGGGCCTGCGTGGTGTGTGCAAAGAAACTCACGCTTGCTTTAGGAAATAAGGATACTATTGAATCAATGCAATATAAAAAAGTATATACCGTAAAATATACATTATTATTGACTCATGCATTCCCTGAAAAAAATGCATTGTTTTCTCGCACATTTCTGCCCGCAATGAATATAAATGTATAATCTATTAAATTAAGCAGGTGCATGCAGATTTAAAAATATTGATAAGATAATTCAATTGAATTGAATTGAATTGTTTTTTTTTAAGTCCACTTTATGCACAGAAAGACTAATTGGGACTGGACCTACAGTTTATAGTGGGTTCCGAACCACTATGTTGCTCCACCGGGTATCGAACCCGGGACCTCTTGATTAAAGGTGACGACTCTACGATTGCGCCATAGGGGAGGCCCTAGTCCTCTTACGGAGATAATTCGTTCGGGGCAATAGAAATGCCCTATCAAAACAATTGGGGAATATTATTTTCAATGTGGATATTCTTCGGAAAATATGTTTCTAACAACAGTTTACCTAAATAGTGGGGACTTGGGGTGAGAGAGAGGGACGGAGTTGGAAGAGAGAGAGAGAGAGAGAGAGAGGAAAAGCGCACAATTTTCTGTTCAGTGCGAACCTTTGGGATTGCTTTTTTCTAGCGCACCAAAAACACAATACGTATAACCCAAATACAACCCAAACCTTCAATGACAAAATTGTGAGTCAATCACTCAACTGGAATAAAAAGTACGGATTTAAATCTAGGCCAGAAGATAGTTATTGCGCTACCATGTGCCAAAGAAATCCACTTTGCCCGCGAGAATTGTCATGCCTGAGTGATATGTAGTTTACGTTAGTTGTGAGAGTTGCTTCAATTCCATTGCCTGCCAAGAATAATGATAGCGCTGAAAGCATAAAATACAGAAATGTGCATGTTTGGCGAGCTATGAGAAAAGCAGATACTTGTGTTTTCTTTTCAAAATTTACTAATTTTATGTCAATTTTTACATATAGCCAATGGCGACAGAGGATGAATGATGCTTCAGGGAAATTGATGAAGATTGAAGAAACAACGAAAAAGAAAAACTCATTATCAGAGGCTAGGACCCAAGAACCCTGGCTACGCAGCATGTTATGATATTTAAATATATCACGGATTGCTGCTAAATCCATTCCTAGATATTTGTAATGAATGAACCCCCGCCCCCGCTACGAGAAAAAGAAAGACTATAGGATGTGAAACATTCACAATGTAATTGCATTGCTTTACATCGCTCTTGGCTGTATTCCAAATGTAGTAAGAGACCAGCGATAAGTTAGATTTTTTTTGTGGCAAGGTATAAGTGTATTTGAGCGCAAGGGCTACCTATTGCATCATTTATAAAGAGTTAACTTCGTCGTTACACTAGCACCAGGCACAAATGCATCAATTTCTATTTCGGTTATTTTACATTACTCTTCTGCCTCTTGAGTTAATCGCGATAATACGGATGAATTATCAATTTATAAAATTGTGGCGGGACAAACTCAGTGATACATTCATGCCTGACCGGAGTTCGAATCTGGAACATATGACCTCGCTTCGCTAGAAAGGCTGGCAGAAATGTATCGGAAAAGTGTAGGAGCACCAAGAACCGGTTTCACCCAGCACAGACAATGAAATCATTTACAGCGACTCGCTGTGGCAGTGTTGCTCGTCACCCCCTCCCCCTCACTCGCAGATAGAATAGCCTTCTCAGCACGCACCTGCTGATGGAAGAGTGGAACCACAAGCAAAACAACCTGCGCAGACTCACGACTCCTGTGCACCGTACTCCCGCGAGGAGGGGCGGGGTAGAGTGGACCATGCTTCCTTATGGCCCGAACTGAAGGGAAGAAGGGAGATCTGCGCGGGTACTTTTCGTCCCAAGGATTTTTTTCGTTTTGGTCGATCTATACTTTTCGTTTCAGGCATATTCCGACTGGAAGGTTTCTGGCACCCCTCCGCCCCCTCCCCTTCCCAGCATGGTTAATAAATCAGACCCTTGCACTTTCAAAACCCTTATCGCAAGAAAAAGCTGGCATCAATTTTACACCACCATACAATAAGATTTACACGGGAAACATTTCCCAACATATTTTCTTGATTCGGACTAAGGGCAAATTAAAAATAGTCAAAGAATTAAATTACTGAAAATATGGAAAAGCGCGATACCAAAATCTGTAATGAGTGCGAAGGGAAAATCGAGAAAAGGAAAAAAAAATTAAGTATAAAAGTATTCGAATAACCAGATTAAGAGAGAAAGTTATCACTGCTCGAACAATGCAAATGAAAAAAAAAACGGGAATACGAATTGAAATGTACGACAATCGGAAGTAGGCTGAAGGAAGCAAATTGTAATAAACGTGGAAAGAAAACATAATGAAAGGAGCGCTGGTTCGATTCGCGACGGAAGCTCATATTTGTTGTTCGAATCCCACTCTACACTGTATGTCCAGATGCATTTACACTTAAAACAAACTTCGTGGAACTTTTTCCAAATCAGATGTCGCCAAAAATTTAAAAACAAAAAGAATAACTCTGAAGGAAAAATACCGAAAGCGTTATTGCAAAATTAAAAAAAAAATCTTCACATATTCGTTCGGAAGTGGTAAAAGAATAATAAAAAACTCAAGCATAAATGTTAATAACACTTGTTATTATTACCAGAGACATTCTCAAAATAAACTTCTTGTCCGTTAAAATCAAATCAAGAGGAAAGCAAGATCTCCACCCGGTCGCGTGAATCTGTGGCTAGATTCAAGAGTTGGAAACACTACGCTCTCGATATGCTGATATTACTGGCGAAACTAGATGATATAAAATTCCGGGTTGCATAACCGTAAGGGGGGCGTTTCATTCGATTTTGAGTGTACGTGTGTGTCATCATATTACACCTCTTGCACATTTTGTTTGTGTCCCCTCTTCTCTGGGGAATCCCCTTCTGCAGCCTGCTTTTCGGACACTTCCTGGCGAAATGTTTTTCATGTGCTGTGACCTCCGTCATTTCCCTTTGTACCCCCATTCGATACCTGCGTTCCATGTCGGACATAGTATTCCCGGGAATCCCTCACTTCTTGTGGGGAATCCCTGCCGCATTCATTTTCGACACGTGATTTGTGCATCATTCGCTAGCCCAGGTGTGTTTTCTTTGGAGATATTGTGCCGCATCTTCTTTATGAGTACTATTTGTCGGCATATGGAGGTGTGAAGTCTATTTTTACACGATTTCGGCATCCTCTAACTCTGACACGGTGCGTCATTCGACAAAATTCCATTTACATTTTCGTGTTCATTTCACTTGGCGACTCACCTCCTCCGCGTTGTAAACGGAATTTTGCACCACCCTGTATATACTTGCATATGAGAACATTATTAATTCCACAAATATATTTATTAATTAGTAATCTTTATATCTTCTCTTTTTTCTTACACTCTATTTTACTATTGCGTATCTTTCTAATTTACTTTTAAGCCTATTTACACTATTTATAATACAGCAATCTTCTCTTATACATGCCTTGTGCTGCCATCTCTGTTTCAACTTCGCAACTATTTGCATGTAATAGGCCTATTGGGTAGGGGCGAATTTGTGTGTTTGTGTGTTTCCATACCATACTCTGTCGCTTTCGTACAGGAGTGTAATGAAGAACCCACGATTTGTTTCCGGTAACAATGCGGTTGAGGAATGCGTTTCCAGCCCCATGGCCGTAGGCAGGAAAAAAATTCGGGGAGGGGGATCACTCATAATTGTTCACATGTTCGTCGCAAGAAATTGGAATAATAGAAATAATAACAATAATGATTCTTAATTAATAATAATAATTATAATTTCATAATAAATAACTAATTGTTTACAAACGTATTATTATTATTATTGCTGTCCTTATACCCTTAAGGAGACTTTTACACTCTATCCATCAGAAGTGTGAATATGCAGCACAACTGTTTCTATTTTTTATTCTTTTTACGTTTCATGCAGTGTATACTGATATGCTCAGCTATTATATATTGTTATTAAATTTTAGATACCTCAAGAAAAAGCTTTAAAAGTAAGAGAGATAAATTATGGTCATTAATAATAATAATAATAATAAATCGCCTTTATTGAGAGGGCTTGTTTCGGCTTCGCGGGCCGTACATTTGACACTTTACACTTCCTGAAAATCACTGTTGCAGTAGAAAAATAAAAATAAAACATTCATACTTATAATATAAACAATTAATATACTGAAGGTACAGAGTTAAATCTAAAACCACAATTAGAATACAATTGTTACAGCTAAAACTAAAACCAATACCTCATTCCCATTCATTACAGAAAAGACAAATCCAGACACTATTGTTTGGACAGTAGATGCTTCTTTAGATTTAATTTGTGTGTTGCAGGGTGGAGCTCCCCTGACGTCAGTGATGGGGGGGGGGAGTTCATTCCACTTTTTTATTGCAGTGACTATGAAGGAATTTCCATAGAGTGTTGTTCTGTGTGTGGGGATCGTGAATTGTGTCTTTTGACGAAGGTTAATTTGCATCCCCTTCTTCTTGTACGGGGTAATTTGATCATATAAATATTTAGGTTCCTTATTGCTCAGGAACCTGTACAATAACGACAATGCCAAAAATGTTCTCCTATTTTTAACGTTTAACCAATTAAGTTCCTGTAAGTACGGGTAAATGAAATTAAAATCTTTGATGTATAGGGAAAACAGAATAGGTCCTACAATACTTCCTTGTGGTAATCTTTGTTTGCCATTTGAAGCCATTTAGATATGCACGATTTATTATCATCTACTAATTTTACACATTGTTGCCTGTTCGTTAGATAAGACCGAAACCATAACAATTCTTTATCTTTTATACCGATAGATTTCAATTTCTCTGCCAAGAGGTTGTGGTTTATGGAGTCAATTGCTTTGGTGTAATCAAGGAGTACCAGGAACGAAATTTTACCATTATCCATCCCCTTGGCTATGTCATCAACAACGCTAACTAAAGTAGTTACCGTACTGTGCTGTTTCCTGAAGTTTGATTGATGTGGAGAATAGTGGTCATGCAACATCAGATGGTCTACTAATTTTTGTTTTACTTTGAGTTCTATAACTTTAGACATAATTGGTAGTACGCTTATTGGTCTTAGATCATTAACATCAAGGAAAACAGTGGTTTTCGGTATGGGAGTCACTACGGCCTTTTTCCAATATTCGGGAAATACCCCTTGAGTTAGAGAGCAGTTAATGATGTGAGTTAGGCTCTTTAGGCAATGCGGGATGCAGAGTCTCAGAGGGTTCTATGGACCTGTTCGTTCCACTTTCCGAAGCTCCAATTGTTCCAATACTTAACAAGCAGCATTATATACAACCACTGTGCACTATACAAGTATGTGCTTTATAGGACCGCATATATGTTAAATGTGTGTACTATATCGACCGCTGGGTGAAGGGTAGTGCTACGAAGCTGGATATCCTACGTTAGAACTTTTATAAAGGAGGATTTAAATCCTTATCGAACAGGGAATTTAAAAACTAGAATAGGAACTTTGGGACAATCAGAAGGGAATTTTCAGTCTGATACAGCAACAGCACTGGAAAGAGAACAACATAAATTAAAATGCAAGGTCGCGTACGCTGCGATTGTGAGAATTAAACCCGTTTCGCTCAAATTTCAAAATTCAAAATGTTTGAAAATTCTAGCTCCATCATTTCAGAATTGTCTCTCTGTTGTATTTTTGTGAAACTGCATATATTGTTTTGAAAATATGTTACAAATTTTATTTTCTGAACTCCCATTAATTCTACTTGCCAGACTTTTTTTTGGGGGGGATGAACACTAAACCCACCACCTCTAAATATGGACATGTACCAGCCTTCTGGTACTGAAGCAAATGCTCATACGGTCCTCCATATGCTGTGGTGTGAGCTGTCTGGGGATCCATATCGCTGAGACTTTGTGATACCCAAGTTCTTCATGGTTGATGGAGTATCCATATGAAATGCCCACTGCATCCGCTGTTTGGATTATTGACTGCCGGTCCTCTTGAATCAATGCATCCACAGCGTCAACATTGCTCTGTGTGTGGGATGTGTGAGGCCGTACAAAACGGGGTTCATGGAAGACATTTACATGCCCTGGGTTGAACTTTGCACACCAGTTACAGACATTTGTGAATGTCATGCACGTGTCACCATACAATGCACACAACTCACGACAGATTTCATGTGCTTTCTGTTCCTTTGACCACAGAAACCGAATCACACTCCGCAGCTCAACTGTGTCGAACCTCTCAAGCGTAGCACACACCTGCCATCTCGTGGAAAGGTGGCGAAATACAGGGTGGTCATAAAGTGGGCGTATCCCCCCTTTATTTTCGACACTAAGATGGTAATAGTCGGATTACTTGATATGAACACATACCTTTGTCATTGGTTGGTTGGTTGATTGGGTGTTTTAAGTCCACTTTATGTACAGTAAGGCTAATCGGGACTGGACCTACTGCTTAAAGTTGGATCCGAACCACTATGTTCCTCCTTTGGGTATCGAACGCGGGACTCCGTCATTACAAGGCGACGACTCTACCACTGCACCATTAGGGAGACCCTCTGTGTCATTGATTAACCACCTCTGGGACTTCTTGAAGGCCCTTCAGAACGTTATTGAGGGGAACGTCACCGCCCGGAAAAAAGTCTTATTCACACTTCCATCGCGAAGTGTACCAAAATAGGGCGCAGAGTTCGGACGTGCTACGAAAAGGACGGTCTCCATACCGATGTTCCGGACACTTAAACCATTAGCCATAACCATTGTAGTGTCGAAAATACAGGGGGGTACGCGTACTTTGTGACCACCCTGTACATGTACGTACTTCCAAATGTATATTTCAGTTTTTGTGAAAACATTTCCGTTTGGCTGTAAAAAAATTAATCAATTTTTTGATATCCCCTCGTAAATATGAATAAATTTCAATGGGATTTGGATTAACGGAAGTTACAAATTTTCACTTCTACGGAAATAAAAAATAGGAGAATTCCTGGAGCTAAGAATTCCCAGAATTGAATGAATTCCCAGGGAATAGCCACCATGAGAAGGTTCAGGTTGGAATCCTGATACATTTATAACTCCATTAAGCCTTGTTTCCATGATTATGAAAAACTAAATATGCTGACCAAGGCAGTAATTTATTTTATTATAAAACATAAACTAACGTAACGTTTCAACCTTCTAGCAAGGTCTTCTTCAGACTCTGTATCAAGTACAAAAGTCTTGACTTTTGTACTTGATACAAAATTACTGCCTTGGTCAGCATATTTAGTTTTTCCTGATACATGTATCACTGTGCACGTCATCTTTTATATATCAGTTTATATCATTCATGGTCATGATTAACTGAAGAGGTGGAACTGAAATAGTAAACATTCAGCATGTTTTGTGTGCCAACAAACATACATGTTGAATATTGTTCCTTTCAACTGAAACGTTACCTAATGTTCTATTTTCAACTTGACATTTGATAGATATACCAAGGCAAATCAAAAGGTATTTGCCCATTTTTTTTTCAGCCGAGAAACATAAACATGCAGGGAAATCAAAATATTGGAATTGTTCTATGTACCTTGCACTATTTTTCCACATAGCGACCACAGCAGTTCAGGCATTTGTCCCATTGTGCCACTAGTTTGGAAAGGCTGCTGTTGCAGAATTCGGTCGGTTGATTGTGGAACCACCGGCAGACAGCGGTCTTCGCTTCGTCGTCTCAAATGAACTTCCGTCCTGCAAGGAACTTCTTCAGTGGACCGAACACGTTGAAATCTCTGGGGGTGATGTCTGGACTATACGGTGCATGCTACAGAATCTCCCATTCGAATGACTGAAGTCTGTCGATGGTCCTGTTTGCCACGTGGAGAATGTTTTCCGTTGTGAACAAGGAGCGAGGACCTCACTATCATGAAGGTTTTCTCAGCCATTTTCGAACTCACAACAGCACCACCGCACACTTCTCAAAGTGAGACATTTGTCCCCACACGTCAGCTGCATTTCCCTATGGATCTCGGTGGGCGTTCGTCTCTTACTCCATAGAAAACTAATAACATTTGGCTGCTATGACGTGGACGTATTGAGTATAGTAGTGCCATCTTTGCAAACTGACAGCAGCGCCGTGCTGCGGAGCAGCCGACAGTTAACGCTGGGCCGTTCCAAGAAAAACCTATTGCATTGAATGTATATCTCGGTTTCTCAATTATATTAATATTTCGGCTGAAGAAAATAGGGACAAAGACTTTTCGATTTGCCCTCGTACAATGAAGGAAACGGAAACTTCAATGAAAGAGAATTGCGTACATTATATCAAGATCGACACAGTAAAGAGAGATATTATATTGAGGAAGAATCCGGAGGAGCAACAGCTGTTTGAGGACTACACCTGTCGAGTCCCTTTTTCTATATTGGAGTGGATAGAGAGTAGGTATATAGATAAGAAATTTCATTATTAGATATAACGAATGGATTATGCGCGCGCACATGCGTATGTGTGTATAAGAGAGATGAAGGAGGGGACACAAGTAGAGGAAATTGATGGAAAAGAGTAAATAAGGTTAAGTGGAGAAAGAAATACAGAGGAGATCGGGACAGACGGGAGAGAGATGGGGAAGAACACATATAGTTTATACAAGAGTCGTTCAAGGTTGACCAAGACTTTTATTTCTAGACAGGAAATATACATACATAGAAGCATCAAACTATGTCAGTTTTTCAAAGTATTCCCCCTGAACATCCAGACACTGTTGCCATCGTTTCGGAAGCTCCTTGATGCCTTTGGCGTAGAAAGAAGTAGGTTGGTGTCGTAACCACTGCAGGACAGCGTTCTTGAGTTCTTCATCTGTCTGGAAGTGCGTCCCGCCAAAATGCTCTTTAAGAGCCCCAAACAAGTGGAAATCACAGGGAGCTAAATCTGGACTGTAAGGACTGTGTGGTAAAACCTCCCAGTGCAAGTTGGCCAGTGCTGCTTGAGTCAAATGGACCGTGTGCGGCCTGACATTGTCATGGAGAAGAATGACATGTTGCGACAACATTCCAGGACTTTTCTTCCGAACGGCCCCACGAACGTACAACACTGATATTGACTGTATACGCTATGTCACGCACTGTTACTCGCCGGTCTTCAAATAACTCAAGTAACTCAACACGCTCGATATTCACCTGAGTGTCTGCAGTTGGGCGAACGTGTCCGTGCGGTTCATTTGCTACCAACTCCCGCACTGCACTGAACTGTTGACACCATTCGTACACTCTTGCCCGTGACAGTGTTTGTTCACCATACTGTACTTGCAGTCTACGCCAAATTTAAACAGGTTTCACCTTCTTCTTCACGAGAAATGTCATTATACACCGCTGTTCCACAGAAACTTGACGCCATCTTTGTTTACACTACTGCGCATGCGCCAAATGCGTCGCAAAGGATCATGGTTACTCTCAAGGAATCATGGTCTCTCCTGCCGAAGTAATGGAGTGCTACATTGATTCATACTATTTTACGCATGAAAGTCTTGGTCAACCTTGAACGACTCTTGTATTTCCCACACTAATTTATCAATACATGCCTCCTGCCCACCCGGTCAAAATTTTCTGGAGCCGCCCCTCTCAAGAGGTTCCGGGTTTAATACCCGCTGGAACACATGGTGGTTCTCCTGCCACTTTACTGTATGCCCAGCCAGTGATCCCCAAACTGTGGTACGCGTACCCTCAGGGGTACATGCGCGACTTGAAGGTGTTACGTGATCAGCTCGGAAGAGAAATATCGAGAATACCAACACGACAACATTTTTGCTTCATGTGTGTAGAGCAGACTTCATTGTTTCAGACTTCATAGCTTTAACACTCAACAGGAAAATAATGATTTTGTGTCACCGACACTCTTATCTTTGTTTCATATATTTTGAAATAAAACACTCGTTCGAAATCTCTACCCATTTCATTCTTCAACTCAAAACCAACAAACATTTCTTAAAGTGTAAAAACGTCATGAGTACAAATGGGTATATTGTTGCTGAGGTTCATAAACACGATGCAATAATACAGACGCTACCTCCTACCTACTGATAATATCTGCTGGCGTCAAACTTGCATGTGCATAATTAGATTGTGTGAGGTAAAAGTATACATGCAACAGTTTGAGTAAGGTCTTTACTTTGTTTTTCAATTCATTATCATATTTGTAACTAATCATAAAGATTGTAAACATAGGAATAACCAACAACTATAGGATTCTAATATTGTTTACCATCTCTCCACACGCAGGCAGAATGCCATTTTGCTCTATTTGCAGACACACGCTTCCAACATATTAAGAGCGCCCCACCAATCAGGCAAAAAAAAAAAAAATCCCCAAAACTCACTATTCGGAGAAATCCTACGGTGGGGGTACTATAGACGTTCAGTTATGACTAAAGGGTTCAATGTGAAAAAAGTTTGATAAACTCTGAAGTAGCATCTCTGTGCATAAAGCAGACTTAAAACAAATATCAAACTCATAACGCCACACCCTCGCTTTGATTCCAGCAAAACAAGGACATGCATGAAGCCCGTTTATCCATGTCTGCAAGTTGCTGTAAGACGGTTCGGAAGTATACTATGTACTCATGGACGTCCGCAGGATATTTTATAGGGAGGGGCAAAAGAGGTATTTTTTTCCAGGGCGGGCAAAGGAGGCATATTTTTCCCCATAATAGAGATGCCTCCTCAAAAAAATGATTAAGTTCACTACATCCAGTACATAATCGGAGTGGCGGAGGGTTTAGCACAGCTTGATGTGACACCAGGGGTCGCGGTTTTGAATCCGGTCGTGGTTACGGGGGAGTTCTTTGTGAGTGTGACTTCATCGATTTCATCACATCATAACTCATCGTCTCGATTAGCCAAAAGTAACAGAAAAGCGACGCTAAATTATACAAATCAAATTCAATACATTCGGTGTTGTAATCCTAAAATGTCCGCAGAGTTTAAGTTATGTTTCAAGAAGCGTTAAGTGGAAGCCATGTTTCTATTAACTTTGGATTAAATGTATGGTCTTAATCACTTGACGTCTACAAAAAATTACTTGATGGTAGAATAATGATGGTGATGATGATGATTAGGGCTAGGATTTTTATGACTTAAAGATCACCAAATAATGCAAAGTAAAATATGATCTTATGACCTAAAATTGTATAAAATATGCACTATAATTTGAAAAATATGCCCTTATAAGTGGACTGTTTCTAACATCAATATCTAAATGCTGAGACATTGTCACATACTATTTTTAGTTCACTTTATGGGCACTGAGTTACAATGCACAATGAATACTTTCTGTAAATTTTCAAATAAAAATGAAAAATATTTTGCTGCTGTAAAAAAATCCTGGAGTGAACATGGAAGTAAGAACGAATCCACTTCGAAAACGACTGCATATTTCTTGAAAAAGCTAAAATATGCTGAATATGACCGAAAATCCATCAAAATATGCTCTACCACGCAGAAATGGCAAAATATTCCAAAATATGATTTAAGAAGTACCGTAATGTAATTAGTTCCTTCATAATATGAATTTCTATATTTTGGGGGAACACATCACCCTTACCAAAAGAAACATGCTCAGTCGTGAAAATCCTATCCCTAATGATGATATACACATAATTTACATAAAACAGGCATTTTACCATAGAGATGACATTTTTAAATTACTATAAAAATTTTAAACGCGTATTTAATGATTTTATTTAAATATAATAACTGCAGGAATATTTTGTTAGCTACAGTATATCTGTTATTATAGTTTATTGTCTTGCTGATAATATATTTTGCGTATTGGCAACTTGTACATTGTTAATAACTTTAAAAATGCTTCTAATATCGCTAATAATAGTAATAAGTCAAGCTTCGACATTGGCCTTGAAGATAAAAGTCAGATCTCATCTCTACAAAGAGACCAACCAAGATAGCAAACGTTCTGCTAAAAAAATGATGATTCACTTCATGTATTTAAGCATCTACCCTTCTCAACATCATATTCCCGATCAAGTAAGACCAGAAATATGTTTTTGAATGTAAAAAGCTCACTGGAATAATGGCCAAATTACGTAAACAACAGTGCACGGATTTTCATGACGTCATCTTTTTTTCCCTTATGTATTATGCATTGCTCTCGAGTATTAAATTTCCTGAATACGAACCTCTGGTTATAAAAATATGAATTTTATTGTACAGTTTCTCGTCATATTTTTTATTCTTTAACTTTTAGGTAATTGGTTTTTCAGTTTTACGTCATTGTTTGCTCATTTTTCGCGTTTTACGTCCTTTCTGGTCTTTTTTGAGTAATTACAAAAAGAACATAATGTGATTGCATTTTTAGCCAGGAACTGATCGCTTTGATGTTGGTAACAATGAAAACAATAATTCCATCAACACGCGATTGTAGGAACAAAGCAACATGCCGCTTGACATTACCTCCTGCAATAATTCTGAATAAGGTTACATTTTTACAGATTTTTATACATATAATACTCATTTACCTTGTTATTTCAGTTCTAACGTTACAGAAGTCAGAACTGTGCCGTACTAACTGCCATACTCTGAAACAGAGACACAATTTTTAAGTAATTTTTAACGTCATGTTATTGATATTTTTAGGTCATTTTATAGATCATTTTTCAGATATTTTTGAGTCATCAAAATCCGGGCCCTTGCAATGAATATAAACGAAAGGTTAAGTAAAGTAATATGTGTTGCAGCAGAAGGAATACGATAGCAAGTTAAGTTAACCCCGTGAACACCCGACTACAGCACGACTATATCGAGTTGATTGTACGTAGTTGGTTTGTGGTAGATAACGCAAAATTTCAAAACTAGAAATAAAGAAAAAAGTTGTCAGATATATAAATCAAATTACTATTAAACGTAGAAATGTTGAATTTACAAATTAGTACCACCGGCGACCAGTTTTAATAAAGTTCAGAAGTGTCGACAATGAAAATCTGCAGAAGTTGGCTCAACGTTGCAACTCTTCTCTTGTGACACTGAAAAGTGTGAGTGCTTCTCATCCTCTGGTGTAGCTACGCTTGGCTTCATCATCTATGACTGCATGATGTGTCGAGTTTACATAGGACATTGTGGTCGCCATGAAGGTGTAGATTCCAGTTTATCTCGAAAACAGATGAAGAAATAAATTAGAACTGTAATCATTCAAATATAACTTTATCAGAGCATACGATGCTCGACCTGAATGTTCCTGTGAGTGAGTATCTCTACATTTTTATCATATCATCACTCATCCTCATAGTCGCGATTAGCCAAAAGTTGCAGAAAAGCGACACATGTCCATCTGACATAATTCACAACTACTGTTGCTTAGAATATAAAAACTTAATACATCATTCTCCATTAGCAATATTTTTTTATATTGATTTTGTATGCAAATACGGGGAAATATGCAATAATTTCGAAAAGCCTTGCCGATGGCATAATGGTAATGTCGTCGTCTTGTAATGAAGAGGTTTCGGGTATCGTTACCCTATGGATGCACATTTCACAGTGGCTCGGATTCCACTTCAAATTGTAGATCCAGTCTCATGCTTGCCTCAACTTAAATATAAAATGTTTCAAGTCAAAATTTTGTCAGTAACTGTTGAATAATATTTGTATCCAAGTTTGTTACATCACAATGTATCATTAATATAGTCACATAGTGAAATAAAATGAAGTAATAAGAAATCCTGATTAGCGTGTCTGTGCATAAAGTGGGCTTAAAACGACCAATCATTTCTGTCTGCACGTATGGGAACAGAGTTACGACGTCATTTCCAATGTTGTTTTTTGACCGACCATTTTTCAAAATAGTGTCCAGACAATACATTTTTGCGTCCAGCATTTCACCTTCAGTAAAATTAAGTTTTCTTTCCTATTGGTTTAGATATGCAAAAGATTGCATTCCATATGTCAACCTGCATTCGAATTTGAAGTCACTTCTGTTATGTAACCGTACCTGTGTGCAAAGTGAAGTGCTTCCTTTGAAGCCAGAAATAGTTTTTCTTCTCGAATAACTCGTAGTTTTTTGTATGAATTTCTTGCTTTTGGGGGAGGGGGTATGCCCACTCCAAGGCCACGCGCAGGATTTTTCCTCAGGGGGGTCATAGTGTGATTTCATACTTTGCCCTTCAGTCATAAAAACTTTTATTGTTACTATTATTGGTATTATTATTATTATTATTATTACAACTACTACTACTTCTTTACAAATCAAAAAATTAAAATTCAATTGAAAATATTTTGGCGTTGTATACAAGTTCAAACTCGGGTCTGCTATTTACATAGATTGGCCTTGATTCCTTTCAAAAAACATCTAACGCTTTGTTGATGAACAGTGCTACGTCTTTTTGGACATTTTAACAATGCACAGCACATGTAGCCGCTGTTACCGCAGGTAACACCAAAATATAAAGAATTGAAGAACCCGTCTTAAAATATTATTACGTACATAAACTGGTAATATTGTCGTAAAGTAATCATTGCAGACTGACATTTTTTCTGACACCGGCAAAAGCGAAGAGGGGGACTGATCCGGTACCCTCAGGCAACATGAGGAAAGCGCCCTGAGCCCACGCAAGGAAGACTTCGCGTTGCGGCAAAGACTGACCGCGGGAGGAGGAGGCGGGTTTTTGGCATGCCTGTTTAGCCGGCGCAGTTGCCGGTGATCCTTACCGGATACAGACCAGTGTTGCCATATTCAATTGACAGAAAAGAGCTAAGTCGCCAAATCGGGTCTATCTTACACTGAAGGTGTCCAGTCCCACTGGGAAACGATGGCGCAGTGGTAGCGTTGCCGCCTTATATTCAAGGGATCCCGGGTTCGATACCCGGTGTAGGCACAAGTGGTTAGGATCTAACTTAAAACTGTCCCGATTAGCATTACTGTGCATGAAGTGGACTTTAATCGCCAAATCAAAATTTAAAAAAACAAATCACACTGGGGGAAAAGCAAACTACAAAGTGATATTTTGTATTTACACTAAATATCAGCGATTACGAAAGTCCTCTTTGTCCTTCTTCGACATCATGGGCGAGAAGGAGAGAAGAGGGATGGGTATGATAAAGGGGTCCGCTGTCCTTCTAAAAATGTCAACCTAAAATTCTATATTTCACACATATATTATTATTTCGGTTACAGGAATTTGTGATAATTGTTGATAATAATGATTGAGATTGACATACGTTGTCGCAGGAATGCAATAACTTCGGATTGAAGCAATGTTTTTGAGGTGGTAGAACTGTTTTTGGGTGAAAACATTACTTACAAGCATAATTTCCCGATTGTTATCTTAGCACGCTCTGAAGTGTCAGGTGTCGCAAATTCGAATCCTCAGCAAGAAATGGTTATTTCAATGTTCGTTGTTATTATTTTACTTACATAGTTATAGAAAATAGTAATTACATACACAAAGAAATAATAATTTTATTTCAATAATTCACCATCATCCTCATCGTCACGATTATCCTATAAAACGAAAGCCTTAAAGGTAGCAAAGGACGTAAAATATACGAAATAGTAGTGAGTAGATGTAATCCCAGCCAACGTCTGTCGCTATTTAATATTCGCAATTTATTTGCACGTATTTAGAATTTATTTGCACGTATGTAGAACTCATTGGCACGTAGTTAGAATACTTTACATTTATGTATTTGCATGTTTATAATTTTTATGAATATATAATTATTTATTTTATGAAAAATATGTATACATAAGGTAATTAGAGGTACTAAACGCTATGCATATGGTTTTATATTCATTACTACAAAGTATGTAATGTATGAATCGATAATATTAATGTTTATAGTATTGAAAATAAAAGTTTACGGTTTATGAACCGCTATGAAAGGTGTTAATGGTACGAAAGAAGACGGTCCCGGTACTCGAACCCGCGATATGTAAAGGTAATAAATGGTTAGGCCAATAGTGTGCAATATATGTAATAATGTATGTTATTATGTTATGAAAGACGACGGTCCGAAACAGGAGACTGTGAACTCCACGCTGAGGGTAGACGAGAAAGGAATTTGGGAGATGTGCGATCTAGGTCAAATGACGCCTGAACAAAGAAAGAACCCGATTGACTAATCAGAACCTGTTTTCCCAAGGTTAATCAGAACGCAAGAACAGGGGAAAGGTATGCAACACCGTAGGGCAGGGGAGGAATTGAACCAGACAACAAAGGATGTCAAGGAATGCACGATCTAGGTCAAATTTTTTGAAAGTTTCTGTCAAAGTAGGCCAAGGTTTTGTAGAACACTAGAACAAAGGATGATGGGAAGGAGTTCAAGGTGAACTAGACTGCAAAAACAAAGAAAGCGTCGGTTTTATTTCAACCAATCAGAAAACGCGTCGGTTTATTTCAACCAATCAGAGAACGCGTCAGTTTTGCTTCCGAGGTATAAAAAAGCGCGTAAAAGCGAGAAGATGTTAGTTTGAGAAGAATTTCTGAAGTATTGTGTCAGAAAAGATATCAACTTGTGATCATTGTCTGAGATTTGAAGACAAAGAACTCAAGAGAAGCTATAATTAAGGTAAATGATTTTTTATTATGTAGTGTGTTTTTAAATAATATGTAAATCCTAAGATTGAAACGAAGAAAAAGTCAATGCAAACCAAAAAGAATATGCGCAATGTGAACAAGTACTACAACTATGTTTTTTTTTCAGGTGATTCTATTTTCTGTGTACGTGTGACTGGAAGGAACTTTTAGTGAAAGATGGCGTCTACAAGCTCTACCAACGAGGCTAACCACACTGCGGTGAGTACTTCGGACGAAATTATACGTAATTTTACCTCTGGAATGTATACCTATCCACTAGAACTCGTTAATGCATATTATGATATATGTGACAGGGTAGTGTTCCACGACGATATCACTACATGTGATCCGACTTTTTTCTGTGAGACAGTGCAAACAGCAATGTGTCAATTAGGAGTGGGGGCAAGTCAATTTTCAATTGTGGAAGAAAGAGAAAGATATTTTAGACGGTTTGGAATGCTAGGGCGGGAGGTATCCATTGAAATACCTAATCAGGTTGTGGGGGAACCCTGAATATTTGGTTGGGTCTATGTTCCAATTTCTAATGAGAAATATTTTTTTTGATGTGTCACCGGACAGTCAGGTTGGTTTGATTATCTTCGGCAATGAAACCAATAAGTATATTTATATCCCTTGGCGCAGCCTTTCGGCATTAAATCACAAGATTATTCAACACTATGTAAACAAAGTACTGAACAGCAATGAATCCTTCTTTGTGGATAACTCTTTGAAATGCATGACGCATATTGTCGAACCCAAGCGTGGTAGAGGGAAGAGAAAATATCCACTTTACAGGAAGTATGCTCCCTTACTAACAATAAACAATCCTAACCAGAGACAGACTGCTTTTACTATTATGACTAACGATGACAATTTGTGCTTGCCGCGCCCTATTGTATTTGCCCAAGCTAAAGTTGAGAAGAACACAAACAAAATCCAATCGTTTCGAAGATACGATAATAAACTGAAAGAAGCGGCTATGAGGTTATGCCATGAAAAACGCGTTGATCCAACCAATGGATGCACTGTAGAGGACATTATTAAATTTCATAACCAATTGGGACCAGAGTACCAAATTGTTGTGTTTTCAATGAAAGAGGGGGAAAGGAGTATGAAGTTATCCGGTCAACATCGTTCGCCCCTAAACAGATTAATTTACTCTATCACGATCAACATTTTGATATAGTTAATTCTGTCCCCACACTTCTTGTGAAGAAGTATTACTGCCCCAAATGCCAAGTAGGATTTAATAATAAATATCAAAATACTGAATGTACTAGATATTGGTCATTGTGTGAAAACTGCCATGGTAATGAATCCACTAACACTATCCCGAGAAAATGCACTGCATGTAATAGGAAATTTTTGTCCCCAAAATGTTATGAAAATCATTTCCGTACCGAAGGGCGAAAATCCAGTGTTTGCCATGCTATTCACCAATGTAATGTATGTTACAAAGTTGTGAACAAGAGATTGCGCAAAACACCATACAAATGCGATGAATGTTTTTGTAAAAGATGTAATGCTTTTGTTGAACCAGCACACAAATGTTATATTCAGCCTATTAAGCCCGAACCAATTGCAAAGTGTCTTTATATTTTCTATGATTTTGAGTGTATGCTGGTAGAGGGTGAGGAAAGCCAGAAACACGAAGTCAATCTGGCTGTTGCTAAGCAAGCTTGTCATGTCTGTAAAGACACGGATGCAGATTTCTGCGAGACGTGTGGTCCCAGTGTCCATATTTTCCGCAATATTCAAGAATTTATGCACTATATACAAACACCGAGGGAAGGGTTTGATAAAATTGTGTGTGTTGCACATAATGCAGGACGATATGATTCTCATTTTGTTTTAAATTACCTGATTACTAAAGAGAATATTACCCCATCCGTAATTATGCAGGGTAGGAAAATAATAGAGATGTCAATTACAAAGAAAATAGTGTTCAGGGACTCGTTGAATTTCATGCTCATGAAATTGAAGGACTTGCCAGCAAGTCTGGGACGGAAGATTTGCAGAGAGGCGATTTTCCGTATTTGTTTTCCACCCCAGCAAATCAGAATTATGTAGGTCCATTCCCAGATATTCAGTATTATGATATAGATTCCAAGTCCCCCAATGAAAGAGAAGAGATGCTAAAATGGCATGAGAAAACAGTGCAAGCCGGGAACATTTTTGATTTTCAAAAACAGTTGCGCGAAAACTGTATTGAAGATGTGGAAATATTTGCTGCTGCATGTATCAAATTCTCTAATCTGATCGAAGATCTGACTGGAATACAGTGCTTTGTTCGCTGTGAGACTCTTTCGTCGTTAGCTTCTTTGATATTTAGAAGTAAATATCTGAAATTAAACACCCTTATTAAAGTTCCGCCATTTGGATTTCGTGAACAAGACCAGCAATCTCTAATTGCATTAAAGTGGTTAAAGTGGGTAGAAAATACTAAACAAATCACTCTAAGACACGCAGGTAATCTGGGGGAGGCTAAAATAGGTCGTTATAAGTTGGACGGGCTCCATGAAGAAAGTAAAACTGTTTATAGTTTTCATGGATGTTATTTCCACGCTTGTCGGATTTGCCTTACTGAAAACAGAGATAAGCCTCTTAACGAGACTGGCGAGACCCTTGACCATAGGTACGAACGTAGTGTTACCCGTAAAGAAATATTAAAGCAAATGGGGTACACGGTTGTAGAAAAATGGGAATGTGAATTCTATGAGGAAATTAAAAAAGATCCTGAATTACGCAAATTCGTTGCTGAGAATTGTTATTCCCTGAATAACCCACTTATCCCAAAACAAGCTTTTAATGGGGGATGCAGAGAAGTTTTCAGAGCAGTTTATGAAAAACAAGAGAATGAAAATACGAGAATGAAAATGCTAGATGTAGTTTCCCTTTACCCAGCAATGATGAAGCAAAGAAAAATGCCTACAGGGAAACCAGTTATTTACACGTCAGAATTTAATACCTTGGATAATGTTTTTGGGGTTGTAAAATGTGATATTCTCCCCCCTAAAGATTTATATTTACCAGTACTGGGCATGTCATGCAATAACAAATTAATGTTTGCTTTATGCAGAATTTGTGCTCAAAGCGAGAATCAAGAACAATGTTCACACGCAGATAAAGAAAGATACTTACATGGCACCTGGGTATCGGAAGAACTGAAACTGGCTGTAAAAAAAGGGTACAAAATATTCAAAATATATAAAATTTGGGATTTTACTTCGGCTGACCAGAATGATAATGTGTTCGAAGACTATGTAGACACATTTCTTAGACTAAAACAACAGTCCTCAGGATATTCTTCCGGCTGCAGTTCAGAACATGACAAAGACAAGTATATTCAAGATTATTTCGATCAGGAGGGAATTCAACTTATAAAAGATGAAATTGCACCCAAACCTGGGCTTCGTTTTATTTCCAAAATTCTGCTGAATTCTTTGAATTTTCAGAAAATACTTTAAAAACTAAGTCTATTTTTGTAAATACAGAACAGAAATTCCATGATATAGTGTTTAATCCACAGTATGAAATCAGTAATGTTGTCCCTATTTCCGAATTTTGTTTATTAGTGAATTATATTGATCTGGAAAGCAAAAATGAACCGTTAGTACTCTCAAATGTACTTGTCTCTGCGTTTATTACTGCTTATGGGAGAATGCATTTATATTATTTTATGGACAAAGTCAAGGAAAGTATTCACTACGTGGATACGAACTCTGTATTTTATGTAGAAAATGAACATGAAAAACTTATTCCTACAGGCTCATTTCTTGGTGAAATGACGGATGAGATTAAAGAGCGCTACCCAATTACATGCTTTTTGGGTGGTGGTCCCAAAAAACTATGCATATAAGATGGTGAACAAACATGATCCTCAGGATGAGAAACATGTTATTAAAGTAAGGGGCATTAACATGAATTACAGAACTCGACTCCAGATTAATTTTGATTATTTTAAGCAACTGGTCAAAGGGGAAATTGAAAAGCGAGTTGTTGAGAACCCACGTAAAATTAAACGAAAAGCCAATTTTGAAATTGTTTCTGCATCTGAGCGGAAAACACACCAAGCAGTCCACACAAAACGTAGAAAAATGGGAAATTATAATACCGTGCCATATGGTATCTAAATAAGAAACGAGTGTTTTGTTTCATTTTTTATTGTGATGTGTTGTATACGCTTATTCATGAAGACCTAGTGCCCTCCGTAGATCTTCTATTTGTTGGGCTATCCACGGACACACCCCGTTGATTCGAAGCCTGGTACAATATCCACATCTTCCTGATCTTCTGCGCCTCCGACGCGACGGAGGAGGGGGCACCGGCAGAAGGCGGTGTTCGGCCCTCAGATGGTACATGAGAGCCTTCTTCTCTCTGAAGCTCACCTCCCAACAAACGTTACATTCTTGTTTGATTTCATCCTGAAAAGAAAAGATAAAATTAATTTGTGGTTTATAGTTAGGTTTAAAACTTATGATAATATATAAATGTGCCATTGTGTGTCTGCGCTTCAAGCAGAGAACGTGTGTTGTTCAACATGGAACTGCGTTTTACACACCCTTTTGGTTTGTGGGTCGTCACAAAGTGGAAAAACCACTTTTGTGGATAAGCTTCTATTTTATAAACATAAAATGTTTACACAAGTTCCAAAGACAGTAATATGGGCGTATGGTGCGGTTCCTCCCAGATTAAAATTAAGCCAAAATACAAATATTCAGTTTATTGAAGGAATCCCTGATGTAGCAAATATGGATATTGAAACTCCTGGATTAATTGTCATTGATGATCTAATGAATGAAAGCAGCAAAGATTCAGCTGTTGCAGATATATTTACGAAATATTCTCATCACAAAAATATAAGTGTTATTTTTATAGTACAAAACTTATTTCACAAAAGTGCTAAAATGAGAGACATAAGCCTCAACTCACACTATCTTGTGATATTCAAAAATCCACGTGACAAACACCAAATATATCATTTAGCACGACAATTCAAACCTGAGAATAGTAAAAGTGTTTTGGAAGCTTTTCAAGATGCAACTGAAACACCACACAGTTATTTAATGTTCGATTTAACACAAAATACACCTGAAATTTTACGTATGAGGGCGCATATTTTACCCGATTCACAATTGACTATTTATGCCACTGGAAAGCATGTAAACAAACCATTTCTTGTGAATGACATCACAACTAAAAGAACATGCTCCGGCACTTAAATTATTGTGTAAATTAAAACCTATTCAACGGAAACGCCTTTTGCAACGAGCAACACCAGGACTAGTTCGTGAACTAGGACAATGTGCAGCCAACACAGTACGCGGTAATATTCCGCTTTCAGAGGTACAAAAAACCAAGCTTCAAAAGTATAAGGCCAGTTTGCGTAAACTAGCGGCGAAGGGCACTTCGCTCAAAAAGAAAAAGAAAATATTAATCAAAAAAGGCGCCTGCTTTTTACAATTTTTAATCGGTCCGATTATATCAGCGTTAGGTAGTGCATTGTTTTCACAAAGAGCGTGAGAAAAATGATTCTTGTTCCCGAGGACTTTGCCACTAATATGCATGCCTACGTTGAGAAAGCTCAGAGACACGAATCACGATTCGATTCTAATATTCGTACAATAGTAGCACGTGAAGATATAGGGGAAAGTGAAAAATGGAAACCTTACCAACAGGCACTTCGACCATTTGTTAATTTTACTAAGCCTATTCCCACACACCTACCAGTGATCGAAGAAGAAAATAAGCTGCCACAATTAAGTGAACCAATCCAACAAGACGACCCCCCTCCTAGTGTTACTCTCAGGGAAGAAATTATTGCTTCAGTACCGAAAACTGTTCAGAAAAAAAAAACAGAACTTTTACTTAAAAGACTATTCTCTTCTCAATATATAAATTGGGACGCATTTGGAACAGTGTACATAAATGGAAAAAGAATTCAGGGTTCAAATATCATCGATCTGATTAATGATTCTGTTCGCTCACGTAAGAAAAGTCGAGATCCTGTCGGGAGAGATCAGTTCCAATCTATCCTTCATTCTCTAAACATACCCAAAGAATATATAGTTACACGCACGCCCCCACCCCCTTCAAGAAATAGGAAAGCTGAGTTTATATGGGAAGATATATAAAGTATGGATCTTAAAACATTGTATGAACTACCGACTTCATTTTCCAATACTGAAAAATTATCCAAACATTCTACGCAATCACGAAAGAATATTTCTCAGTGGCTATCAAAACAAGATGCATATACTCTACATGTCCCACGTAAACGCTACGAAACCACTTTTTCCCTGGAACTTATGCAAATGGATTTGGCAGATATGCAGAATATCGCCAAGTACAATGACGGTATGCGCTATATACTTTGTGCAATTGACGTGTTTTCAAGGCAAGCGTTCTGTATACCAGTGAAAAGCAAGTCGGGTGAAATTATGGCAAAAGCAATCACTAAAATTATAAACATGTTAGAATATCCCCCTGTTTACTGCCAGACAGATCAAGGAAAAGAGTTTTATAACGCTCACGTGAAAAAAGTGTTTGACAAGTACAATATTATTCATTATAGCGTTTATTCTGAACTAAAGGCAGCAGTAGTGGAACGATTTATTCGTACTTTAAAATCAAAATTGTATAAACACTTCTCAGCCAATAATATGTATTGTTATGTAGATATTCTCCCCCTTGCAGTAAAATCATATAATCACTCGTATCACCGTTCTATAAAAATGGCTCCTGTTGAGGTGAGCGAAAATAATGCGCTGGAGATCTGGTCTCAGTCTAGAAACACTACAAGTCAAAAAATCAATAATATCAAATTTAAATTTAATATTGGTAACTACTTAAGGATAAGTAAAGCCAAAATGAAATTCGAAAAAGGATATCTACCTAGTTGGACAGAGGAAATTTTTATAATTACGGATCGTATGAGTACTGATCCCCCTACATATCGTATAAAAGACTGGAGTAACGATCCTGTCAAGGGCATTTTCTATGAACCAGAATTACAAAAAATTACACTTGATCCAGACAAACCATTTACTATCGAGAAAATTCTAAAACGAAGGGGGGACTTTGTTCTAGTAAAATGGAAAAACTACCCCCTCGCATGTGCAAGTTATGTACATAAATCAGATATTACGCGGGTTTAGGTTAGTTGCAATTATGCCGCGGGACGAATTCTATGTTACATTGCCTTCCAATGTAAACTTGAACTTGTTTCCTGATAATAAAATAGCACATTACCGTACTAAGCTGAGTGAACCAATAGAATTAAATGAAGAGTGGGTGGTGGCGGCCAAAGAGCTTCATTTAACTTGGAGTTTTTATAATATTGTTAACGATACAAATAGCATTTCATATGAATTTAAACCGAAAAAGAAGGACCAGATTTTTTATAGTGAAAGTATAGTTCCTAAAGGTTACTACTCCAATATTCCATTATTATTAAACAATATTCCCCCTTCAAAAAGAAAACTGCTTGCTCACCATGTCCGATTTGGCTATACATTGTCCACGCATAGTATGTATAATCAAACAACACTAGAGGAAGATGAAATTATGAAAGTGTATATATATCTCCACAGTTAGCTCCAGTGTTCGGTTTTTCGTTGGATACTCCTCGGTCAGAAATATCTATACATTCGGTTATTGGTCCAGGTACGGCAAGATCAAGTTCTATTTATCCTTGTAATTTAGATTATCATATCCCCCGTGAAATCAACATATGCACAGATATTGTCAAATATCAAGCAAATATAGGTCCTGTAATACAAACGGTTAGTGTGGCTGATTATGAATATGGAGGAATAAAAAGTTATATATTTGAGCCCAGGCAGTATCTAAAAGTCGAGAAGCGTTACTTTGAAACAATTGAAATTATATTAAAAACAGAGCATGGAACTTTGCTTCCATTTGAGTTTGGAGCGTCAAGCGTTACATTACATTTTAAAAAAGTGGAATAATGATTTCTGAAGGCAGTGATAATGATTACTATGTAACTTTGGTTTCAAATGCATCCAAAAATATTTTTCCGACTAATACACCTTCTCATTTTTTAACTAAACTTTCTAATGCTGTTAAGCTCGAGTCTGGAGGCTGGTTAATGGGTCTGTCTGAAATTCATTTCACAAACAGTCTGTTTAATATTCAAAAAGGACAAAATGAAATTATTTGGACTTTTTATAACCAAGAGTCGGATCAGTCAAGTAAACAGAGCGGTAAAACAATTGTTCCCCCTGGATATTATTCAAGTGTGGACTCTGTTTTACAAGTTTTAAATCAAGATCATATTAGAGAAGGGCTTTTTCGATTCGGTTATAACCCGTCCAGCAATATTGTTGAGGGAAAATACAATGCTCAGTTATCTACATTGAACTTCTCTGATATTTTGGCCCTGCAGTTAGGATTCGAACCAAATAGAAATCTTGTTAAACAACAACATAGTTCGAAACAAACCAACCTAAATATTGGTTATCCCAGCAGGTTTTAGTATACACTAATGTACTCAGTTACCAGTTTGTAGGAGATACAAAGGCACCTCTTTTAAGAATGTTTACATTTTCTTCGGTCCCTTATGGCCGGTCATAATCTATAATATTTAACCCCGTTCATTATATGTCTGTATCGAAATATTTATTTGATACAATAGAAATAGTTTTAAGAGACAACACAGGTCGTAAACTCTCATTTGCCTTCGGAGATCTGAGTGTTAAACTACATTTCAAGCGACAATGAGATACGATAGACGTCAGTTATATCGAGATTATTATCTCAACCAGGCGGGAACAGGTTTACCTAATTTCCTGATCCTCCGTATCAGAAAGGTCACGGAGCCCTCGGTTCAATATTTAAAAGCTTGTTTCGTTTTGCGGCTCCTTTATTAAAACAGGGAGCTAGAGCAATTGGCCAGCAAGCTTTACATTCGAGAATGGAGTTTGTTGGGGATGTTCTACAAAACAGGCCTCTCAAACAATCTTTTAGAGATCGTGTAAATCAGGCGGGACAAGCTCTTCGTGAAAAGGTTGAGAGAAAAATTTCTCAGATTCTTTCAGGAAAAGGGAGACAAAAACGAAAGGCTAAAAGTATAAAATTTGAACCACCATTTATTACCTGCCAGTCACGCAAAAAGACTCGACGGGTACACAGAGATATATTCGCTAATTAACTACCATGTCGTTAGTAAACTGTAACTCATCGGAATGCACAAATACAGAATTGGATTTGTTTTCTCTGCCATTAACTCAAACTAGCATTGAAAATTCTTGTTTAGTGGAGTATCGTCACATTTCATCTTTAACTAGTAACAGTCCAGTCGAGTTTGCCATTACTGGAGACAGCAAACATTTATCTGTATCTAAAATGTAAAATAAGTAAACCAGATGGTACGGTCTTAGCTGCCGATAACCTGGTTGCCCCCGGAAACAATTTTCTACATGCAGCATTCAGTCAGGTCGACGTTTCGTTAAATGACAAATTGATTTCGTTTTCTGCAGGGTGTTACGCTTACAGAGCATACATTGAAACATTACTCAACTCTTCTAATGAGGCTAAAAAATCTCATCTCACTGCTGCTCTCTGGTATCGCGATACACCTGGAAAATTAGAAAATCTAACTGAAAATAAAGGAATTGAAAAACGAATGAGTCTTGCTGCGCAAAGTCGGTCATTCGACATGTATGGTCAACTGTATTCTGATTTTATGTGCCAACCTCGTCTTCTCTTGAACAATGTGTCCATGAGAATTAAATTACATAGATCAAACGATGTATTTTCATTGATGGCCGCCGAGAATACTTCTTATCGCTTAGAAATACAGGACATTTTTCTTTATGTAAAAAGAGTTACTGTATCTCCAGATATAGGTCTTGCTCATGCAAACGCTTTTGAAATTACTACAGCTAAATACCCAATTACACGTGTGGAAGTAAAATCAATAACTATTCCTCAAAATATTACTTCTTACAATCTAGATAATCTATTTTTAGGCACTGTTCCTAAACGTGTAATATTAGGTTTTGTTGAAAATTCAGCTTTCAATGGTCAAATACATAAAAACCCCTTTAATTTCCATCATTTCGGATTGAATAAAATTCAACTCCAAGTTGGAACTAGAACCATTAGAAACCAACCTCTCTGCCCAAGCTTCACAGACAAAAATATTATCCAAGCATATTACAATCTATTCTCTGGAACGGGAATACATTACCAGGATACAGGAAATAGTCTCTCCCGAGAAGATTTTGATAATGGATTTGCTTTGTATCCCTTTATTCTTTCACCCACAATGGAAATTGACTCTACTTGGGACATATTACGCGATGGGAATGTAAGTGCTAAACTGTCATTCTCTGCTCCGATGCCTACGGCGGTCACGTGCATTATTTATGGAGAATTCGACTCTTTACTGCAGATAGATAAGCACAGAGGTATCTTCCCAGATAATACAAAATAATCAGTTGAGTACCAGCCTGGAGGGAGTACGAATCACAATATGAGGGCTGTCGTTGATTTTCAAGGATTCCGAGACAATTCTGGCAACTTTATTCCTAAAGAACTAGGTATTGTCGATGCAGACTCAGATAGTATGCAATCATGGATATTTCTACAACCTTACGAATGGGATACTTTAGATATTGGAGCAAAAAAAAAGAAAATATGTGGCAAACACAAAACAAGCATTCTTTCGAATGGCCTATCAGTGAACTTTGCTATTCAAAATTGTTTTCTATACTTTCCCAGTACACCGAAAACGCCTCAGTTATTTATTCTTTTGGAGCTGACAAATGCAAGTTTTTGATTAAAGTACTTCACCGCACTGTGGTTAACCTCGAGGACCTAGGATGCCTTAAAGCGTCGCTGTTAGCTTTTCCTGCACAAAATTGCTGTCGCAATTATCACAGATTAAGGACAATCAAATGTGCTCTTAGAGACGCACATTTATACGCATCTTATCTCCGTAGCTTCATGCTTCAACAGAATATTATAGGAGAAGCCACAAGGACTTCACCTAAACAGAACACCTCAACATCAGACAGTGGATATTCATCAAAAGCTCGTTTTACAACGACGCAGCAAGTGTGAATTACTTATCCAAGCAAGGTTGCTGTTGCAAGGATAGTGCATTTTCGGATAGTGAACAATGAATAACAGTAGTTATGTACCCCCCTTGAGTCCGATAAATCAATTGATTGGAAAAGATTGATCAAAGATCAATTGATGACGTAGCGCTATTGTTTTTTTGTTTGTGACGTCACAAAATGGGCGTGGCTTATCTTGTAAGGATGATTTTGATTGGTTGTGACGTCAGAAATGGGCGTGGCTTATTTTGTAAGGAGTGTTTTGATTGGTTGTTAGGAAGGTGGAAAAGTGAACGGCGAGAGTCGGTGTTCTCGTCCGGGTGATGAGTCATTCTGGGGAGGAGGAAAAGTAGCGACGGTTAAGAACAGATGGTGTGACTGTTATCGAATTCGTGGAATTATGAGTGTGGCGTGTCTGTTGGAAGGGAGCCAAGGATTGCAGACTGTTAACGGACGAGAACAGATGGTGTTTGTCTGTTCCGAAAGGTTTTGATGCCGTCTTGGCGGGATGGTGATAGGTTTTCCGGGTTGTTAATGGATGAGAGCAGATGGTGTGTGAGTGTCATAGAATTCTTGGAACTGTTGAGTGATATGTGTGGTGTGTTTGTTGGGATGGGGTGGGTGGAATGGAAATGTGTCTGGTGATTAAGATGAGGTTATGACATCATCATACTGTTAAATAAAAGGAGAATAAAAGTCTGCTAGCATATAATGGAGGAACAACAGCAAGAAGAGAAAAAGGAGTCGGAGGGTCTAGATGTAAAGAAAATAAAGAGAGCAAAAAGAGTAGGTTCGCGGAGGAAGTGACCATGTATAGTGTACCAGGACAGGAAGAAGATAGGAGAGGTACGTGGGCGTTGGACGCTTTGCGGGAGCGGATGCGAGCAATGTGTATCGATGACGTAGATCGGAAGGGAAGTATATAAAGGATTAGTGGATTGCGAAGTTACCAGAATCATCATCGCAGTTGTCGAAGCAGCAGTCCTTTCTGTCACCTGGAAGAGAGAACTTCGTTGTTTGCAGACTTACTTTGCATCGAGCAGCAAAAGACTGTCACCTTTGTCCGAGCAGGTATCGAGTGAAGCAACTGCAAGGTAAGTATGGGTGCGTTATCGTGGCTGACAAAACTGGTGAGTGTCGTGATCTGTAGGAAATCCTCCGATCAGCCACCGCAGATGGAGCCAGCAGTTAGTTACCGACGCCCGTTACCGACACCTCCACAATCACCGATATTGTCAGGATCGCCTGAGGAGACGAGAGAAGGGAAAGCGAATGTAATCGTTCCGGAATATCTGACGGAACAGCATGTTCGGGCAAGGTGGGGAGCTAAAAACTATGAAAAGCATCAATATGAAGAGATTAAAGATGGCGGGAAAGACAATATCGGTGGCGGTGCGAGGAAACGGCAACGTAGAGTTCACATTAATCCTTTGTACAAGTATACGGAGCGCTTTCCCAGCCCGACAACGTGTCTTGCATATCCGGCAACAGTTTCCGCATTGAAAAAACCAATAGATCACAAAAAAAGAATTTCGGCGAGTTAAATTCTAAATTGTTGATATTCGATATCCCTGTGAGATACAGAGAATCCCTTTTGGTTACATTTTTAAATAGAAATATGCCTGATGAGTGTGCGATGCAGTGCAATGATCACGGGTTTCCGATCGACGTGTACTGCATCAACGATCGGAAAAGCGGATTATGCGAGACACGTTTCCGGTTTGAGAGGGCACCTGTTTACAGTCATCTACCTTTTCGTTCTTGGAGTAACAGGGTAGCAGGTAATATAGCTGCTGACGGATATCGTGCAGGACCTTTTATTGTAGCGTCGGGAATCGGACCACTGGAATGTCTGTGTATGGAGACGGAATCGGAATTAAATTCCGAACAAGTAGATGTGACGCATCTGCATGCGTCTCCATACTGTCTGGCTAAAAAGTACATTATGATTGCAGACGAGAGGCACCGCATGGACACAAGGAATTTAGAATTGGTATTATATGAGAACCTCGACGAGCTGTTGGACGTGGAAATTCCCGAGTTGTACCGGGTAGGGTGCCACAAAAAATATCTGGTTGTCGGTAGCAATGACGTGGCGGCACTGATGCACGAATTCCGTAAAACATAAGCTGAAGATGGCTGAAATCATGCAGTGGTTCAGGTGCGATATGAAATTGTATGATAAATTTGGTGAGACACTAGACATAAAAGGTTCTGCATTAGATGTGAAAGACATGGCGGAATTTTCCGACCATCCCTCATGCCACCCGGAACTCAGACAGAAATATTTGCTTCTTTCAGGTATTAGTAAGCTAGAGGACCAATTCGAGAGTCGGAGTCCCCACAGAGAGTTTCCTCAAATACTTGCCGAAACAGATACGTCAGAAGCAGAGTAAAAGGTGAGAAAAGAAAAATATTACCTGCATTTAGATGTTGAATGATGCGTTTATTCAATTGCCATATCCTCCTCGTCAGCGATATCGATGACGGGAACCGGTGAAAGAGCTGCAACCAAAGCAGCGGCTTCCGTCTCGATATCGATGACGGGAGGTGAAACAGGAGGGGGCGGTGGAACGGTGGCAGCAGGGACAGGGGCCGGTGGAATAGCGGCAGCAGGAATCGACGAGGCAGCGGTAGCAGGGGGAGTGGCAGGGGCGGCAGCAGGAGTCGACGAGGCAGCGGTAGCAGGGGGAGTGGCAGGGCCTGAGGAAACAGGGGTCGGCGGAGTAGCATGGCCTGGCTGAGGTGTAGCAGCAGAAGCCGGCGGAACAGGAACCGGAGGGATGAGCGTGACACGGCACCCTCAGAAATTTGACCGTATGTGCGTCATAGGCACGCCGGAACCTGCAAAACAATGTAGAAAAAATAATATAGTACAGGTATATATATATAATTGGTCTGAAAATAAAGGAATTAGTACAAGAGGTTTTCATAGATGGTACATAACTGAAAAACAACAAAATTAGTACAGAATAGATAAAATCGAGAAAAAATAATCACCTTTCCATGATTGCGGTGACCTCTGCGACAAGATCCTGTTCCGCTTGAAATTGTCGAGTGGGAAATTCATTATGCTCCGTGAAGAGCCTATGGATCCTATCATTCATACGACCCGTAAGCTCAGCCATCATGCGATCGTTGGCGGCCACATGCTCGGTGCGTGTCCTCGCAGTCGTCTGGTGAAAGCGCTGGAATGCTGCGTGCAGGTCCTGACATTCCTGCTGCATGCCCCAACTCGCCATATAATTGACGTACCCCTCGTACAAGTCGAAGCTCCGGTTCTGAAACAAAATGTATAACTGTAATCACGGTGTGCGTGGAATATAAATCTAACATAATCTGTATACATTTTCAGATGTCGACACTCCCCCTTGGATTCAGTTTGGTGTACGGCGATGTCAAAGAGACGACAGCAAGTCCGACAGAACGAAGGAACTTATGGAGCAAAACACATGCAAGACAGGTTGAAAAACACATCTGCAAGTATGTGAATTTCTGTGAAGAAAACGGACTGGCGGAAGAGTTAATGACTAAATTAGAAGAGACATGTAAAGATATCGAGGTATCACTGGACTGTTTGGTCAAAATATTTACTTACATTGTTGACAAAAAACGAGATGCGCCAGTGTTTGGCGATTTTATAGAAAATGTTCAGAAAGCGCAATATGTACCTTCCCATCTTTCTTCAAGAATATGTTTTGAATTAATGGAGGTGTTTAAAGGTGTGAGAAATGAGAAGGTTGAAAATAAGAAGACGGGAGAAACAGGGGAAGATATGCATGAAAGAATGATGGAAATCTTGAAGAAAAGGAAACTTAACGAGTAACTAACACATACTAATACACTAATATCTAACACTGACTAATATGTTATATCTATAGAAATTTATGTAGGACATATTGCGGACATTTTTGTAAAAGCATCTCGTAACAAATGATTGATTAGGTGTGTCAAGTCCACTTTATGCACAGTAAGGCTGCTCGGGATTGAACCTACAGTTTAAAGTGGGATCCGAACCATTTGTGTCTCCATCAGGTATCGAACCCGGAACCCTTACATATTGTAATAATTCTACAGAGGTTCACTGTGTTGATAAACAAACATCTGTATGTAACCACTGGTGTAAAATAAAACCTGCGATGTTTCTGTAGAGGGTATAAATCATGAAATGTAACAAAATTTGTAAAATATCTAATAATCTGTGAGTTAAAATGAAACAGCAGTTTGTATATGTAGAAAACTTGTAATGTTTCTATAGCATTTCAGTGTGTTAATAAAAGATTCTGTATAGAACGATTTTGTTTTGTATATAAATAGTATTGTATAAGAATACCAAAGACACAGGATACAAATCCTAAAATGTAATGAAAAAGTACCGGATTCGAAACCCACCCAGGCGTGGTTGTTACCCTGATTCGAATCACGGAATTGGCTATATCTGCATACTAAACCCGTCCGATCCTGTTTTAAATATACTTTATGCACTGAGGTATTTAAAAAATTGCCTGGGGGAAATGCCCCCCATCCCCTACAAATACCGGTCTGACTTTATGCACAGTAAGTCTAATCGGGACTACACCTACACTTTTAGAATTATGCACTGTGGTATTTAAGAAATTGCCTGTGGGGGGAAATACCCCCATCCCCTACAAATACCGGCCTGACTTTGTGCACAGTAAGGCTAATCGGGACTAGACCTACACTTTTAAAATAGGATTGGAACCAATTATATCTCCACAGGGTATAGAACCCAGGACCCTTGATTATAAGACGTCTATACTACCACTGCGCCATCAAAGATGTTTGGTTCTGAATGTCTATTTAGCACTTATTCCATCTTTGCAAATCGGGCAAAGGACATAGAATACAGAGTAAAATGCAAAAGGGTACTTACAATACGGAAGAGGTATCGAGCGTTATCCATGTGTATGTACAGATGAAAAGGAAATGAACTGGAAGGAAGAATGTTGCAAAAGGAATATATCCGTTTCCTTATAGAGACGCACATCTGCAATCATTTTTGCAACGTACTTTAGAAGTCTGGATATGAGATCACAACGTTTTTTGTGTGTGTGTGAGGCACAACAGTTCATTCATGGTTTTTGCAGGAGGTCCTTGATCACTTTCACGGAAGTTCCTTGTTCCGTGTCGACTCAAGTTCTTCAACGAGGAACGAGTGATGCCTCTTAAATGAATATAACGTAAAATGTGAAATGTCCGACGGATTGAACTGATGTTTAAAATCCGTTTATGCACCGAGGGTAATCGGTACAGAAATATACGAGGGTGTGGTATAAGTTGTCCTATGTATTGATTGAGTGACGGATTGAACTGATGTTTCAAACCTGTTTTATGCACCGAGGATGAACCGTTTAATACACAAAAAGCTGACCGATACAGAAATATACGAGAGTATGGTATATTTTTTGAAAATTTAAAATCGCTGTATCGCCACTCCTAATTGAGCTAGGAGGATGGTTGATAGCTTGTTGGACTCGGAGCGAAGTTCGTTTTCCGATGAACCAGGTTTCATTGTTCTAGGACCGGCGGTTTCCTACTTTCTTTATTTTCAATCGTAGACCCCCTTCCGACGACTCCAATGAAAGATCTCGACGTGCAGATTACGAATATGTAATCGGATTTGCTCTACGTCAATTAGGAGCGGAGCTAGAGCGAATTGAAATTCCTGTTAAAGACAGTCATATCAGCGTGAAAAACATCTGCTGAAGACTGTTGAGGATTTCTGAGAATTTTACATGAGTTGCCATATCTGCCAGGAAAACATCTGGTGAAGACGGTTAACTAGCCGCAGTAGAACCGTTAGGAACGGAAATAACTGCTTTGTCATGCTTGCGTATATAAAGAAAGCCGTTCTCTCCACAACACAGTGTTCGTGAAACAGTCATCGTACGATCATGGATGTACAGTTATCCGCTGTCGATCTGTTAGCACGTTATCGTGATGGATATTACACAACACATGGACAGTTGCGGGAAGTGTTGACGATCATCGCGCAAAAAATCATCGCGGGAGAAAGTATCTCCCTAGTAGAGGAGTATGACCGTCTACTACAGAACGTGACATCATTCGTACCCGATCTTACCGGAGAAGGATGGAGAGATATTTCCGAAGAGTCGCCAGGCCCGTCATCGACACCCGATCCTGTATCCAGAGTTGCCGAGGAGAAGCAGATAGCCGTCACATCACCAGGAACTTCCAGAAACACCGCATCCGGATCAGACACGGAACCTTTACCAGGACCGTCATGGAGACCGGATCCCTTACCCTCAGCAGAACCGTCATCCCAAAGTGCTTCTGTATCAGATAGAAGAGGTAAGAAAAGAAAACGTGATACAGTGCCTCGTGAACAAATAGGGAACATAATATTACCTAACATTCAAGAACGCGAATATCCCAAATTCCGTTCCAAAGGACGTCGTGTGGAATTCAGTTTCTCGCAACCTCCAGAAAATGTCGATCCTCACACATGGATCCGTGAAGATGTCGAAAATTTTCTCACCAACGTTAAAAAAGACACCAAGGATGAAGACAAAATAGGTTTAACTCTATCTGGCATATCTGACCCCACCGTGAAAGATATTTACATCGGGTGACATAGGTGTGACCAGTTACAAAGTGATTTGGTGTGGAACATCATGAACAAAATATTGCAAAGTGCAAAAACCTTCACTGCTACAAATCGCTTAATTTTGCGATCTGATCATGTCAACATACCTGTCGGAGGTGGGGGTAAGCGAACATATTGTTTACCTAATTACATATTAAGCACACAGAAAAGAAGTATCGTCGGTGTACCAAATAGAAAGAAACCAATCTGTTTAGCTGAAGCTCTTGTCAGAGGGAAGGCCTATGCTGATAATGACCCGTCCTATTCACAGTATCGAAAAAATAGAAATCTTCTCAAACCTGTTTTCGAACTTATGCGCAAAGCAGATGTAGATCTCACAGACAATGCATGTGCAGGAAGTGGAATTCCCGAACTGAGAAAATTTCAGCAAGTTCTTACAGAATATAAAATTGTTGTATACAACAATCTTCGTGATGTTAAAGATGTTTTGTTTGAAGGAGTGGTTGAAAATGCTTCCAGATTTATATACCTTCTTTATGATAACCTCAGACAGCATTATGATGTGATAGTGAACCGTGTTGGAACATTTCCGGCAAAACAAGAATGTCGCGGGTGTAACGAACTCATATTTCAAAAAGCTCATAACCATCTGTGTAAACAATTATGTTCTATGTGCCGTTCAACTCCACCGTGTGTGCCTGAACAAGGTGTTCGCAGAATATGTCAGACATGTCACAGAATTTTCAAAAATGAGAACTGCTTCACAAATCATGTTTCTACACCATTTAGAAACAGTACAGTCTGTAGTGAAATCCAGCAGTGTCCCCGATGTTTGAGAATTATTCTAACACACAATACATATGAAAAAGTGCATAAATGTAACATGAAATACTGTATCGTATGCAACTGCGTGAAACCTATAAATCATCTCTGCTACATGGCTATACCAAAACCTAAGCAGAATTCAAAATTTCTATATATATTTTACAATTTTGAATGTTATACAGATATTCCTCACTCTGAGAAAGAGAAAACTTTTCTTCATGTTCCTAATCTTATTGTGGTGCAGACGGCCTGTCACGCATGTTACAAAAAAGAGGATCTAACGGTTCCATGTTCTGTTTGTGGAACAAGAGATTTTATATTCTGGGATGACCCTGTAGACAGATTCCTGTCCTACCTGGAATTGCAACATAAGTTTTCCAACATAACTATTTGTGCACACAATGCACGAGGTTACGATTGCACGTTTCTATTACGAAGAATGCTGGAAAGAGAAATGAAACCTCGTGTGATCTTAGACGGTACCAAAATCATCAGTATGTCATACCAAAATCTTCATTTTGTGGACAGTCTCAACTACGTTCAGACAAATCTTGCTGGATTTTCCAAACTTTTCGGTTTGCCTGTTCAGAAAGGCTATTATCCGCATCTGTGGAACACCTACAAAAACAGAAATTACATAGGACCGATGCCTCCTGCTTCTGCATACGGCTATGAATATATGAAAACAGTTGAAGATTAGCACCGTTTTTTGTCTTGGTATGACATTGAATGCAGCAAAAATGTACCTTTCAACAACAAAAACCAACTACTCCAATACTGCATCAAGGATGTTACCCTGTTGAGACAAGGATGTTTGAAACTGAAACAGAATTTCCTAGACATATGCAAAATCGACATTTTCAAGGATTGCCTTACAATAGCATCGGCCTGTTCACTAATTTACAGGCAGAAATTTATGCCGGCTAACACTATAGGAATAATACCTAAAGGAGGTTACCATCATGCAGATCAGATGTCCAAGTTCGCATTGAAATGGTTAACCTACGTGGAAGAACAAAATACCTCTTCACAGCGGACGTACTCGTGAAAAATATTTCATAGGAGGACGTTACAGAGTGGACGGCTATCACGAGGAGACGCAGACGGTGTACGAGGCGCTTGGATGCTACTGGCATGGTTGTCGACGCTGCATATAAATTAACAGGGATATGTATCCGAAAGGTGACGAAGAAGATGAAACCGTTCAGGATAGTAACAGTAACAAACATAGTGACATGTTGAACACTGCAGCCTTCAGATACGAGACAACGTGTCGTAAACTTGAGGCTCTACGTTCTGAAGGATACCATGTTGTCACAATTTGGGAATGCGATTTCAAAAAAATATTGCAAGCAGATCCTGAACTCGATAGACATCTATTGACGCATCCTATCGTTTGTTGCATTCCTTTAAATCCACGAGACGCCTTATATGGGGGAAGAGTTGAAACAGTCAGGACTTATTACAACATCAAGGAAAATGAGAAATTACAGTACTATGATTTTACAAGTTTGTACCCTTATGTGAACAAATACTGTGCCTATCCTGTCGGACATCCTACCATATATCTAGGAACTTCTATTCCTTCGGTAAATGAGGTTTTGAACATGGAGGGGCTCATAAAATGTACTATTCTGCCACCAAAAGCGCTTTTACATCCTGTTTTACCTACAAAAATGCATGGAAAACTGATGTTTGTCTTGTGTAACAAATGTGCTATCAGATTAAAATGTGAAGGTACATGCAGCCATTCCGATGAACAACGCGCACTTTCGGGGACTTGGGTCATCGCCGAGGTGCAGTTTAGGCTACAGAGTACTGTCAGTGTCGGAAGTGTGGAAGTATGAAACATCGATGTACGATCCTGTCACAAAAACTGGAGGACTTTTTGCTGGTTATGTCAACACCTTCTTGAAAATAAAACAGGAAGCGAGAGGCTGGCCTTCATGGTGTCAGAACGACGAGGATGAGGAGAAGTATATACAGAAATATTTTGATAAGGAGGGTATTCTATTGGAAGAAAACAGTATTGAAGTCAATCCTGGTAAACGTACTCTGGCTAAACTTTGCCTTAATTCTTTATGGAGCAAGTTCTGTCAACGGGACAACCTTTCCCAGACGACCATCGTTAAGGAATCGAAAGATTTTCTGGATAAAATGACTGATCCAAATATAATGATTGGAGGAGTCGTATTCATCAATCAGGACACCGTTTTAGTGAACTCGAAATATGTTGAAGAGGCTGTCAGTCTGAAACAGGAAAGTAAATGTTCCTATCGGAGCCTTCACAACATGCCATGCTCGTCTGAAACTGTATGAACTTCTCGAAAAATTGGGTGACAGGATATGTTATTGTGATACAGATTCTGTAATTTACGTAGATAGTCCTGAAATGGAATATCATCCCCAGACAGGTGACGCACTAGGAGAACTCACCGATGAATTGACAGATTTCGGACCCGATGCAGTTTGTGATCAGTTTGTTTCAACGGAACCGAAAAGTTACAGCATGAAAATAACAAAACCGTTCTCCGAACCGCAGTATATCTGTAAAGTGAAAGGAATCACATTGAATACCTCCACATCGGAATTGGTCAATTTTGATACCATGTGCGACATGATAAACAATGAGCAACCTGAAGTTATGGTCGAAAATATTTTCAGGATCAGAAGAACAAAACAGTTCCAAGTAATCAGTACATATGAAAAAAATGTGTTTCAGCCGGTACTGTTGAAACGACGTTTCGACGATGAACATTTATCGTATCCCTTCGGATACTGTGCTGACTAAAATATGTCTGTAGAGGTCCAGAGTTCGAATTTTTGTTTGGGATGCTAGAATATAAAATGTGTTTGCAGACTGTCGGATCTTCATTTTTCTTCAGAATCTGTAAGACGTTTCTTCAGCATGATTCCTAAACTTTCCCATCCCTTCACCATGATGGTTTGCGGAGCATCAGGAAGCGGAAAAACTACTTTTGTAACTAATATGGTCGACTCCATTGATCATCTCATCGATGGAACCGTGAAGAAAATCATATGGTGTTACGATCAGGAGAACAGTATTCCGCAAAATCTTCGAGATGTGCAATATCATAAAGGTATCGTCGATTGGCAGTCGTGGAACGGAAGAACCCCTACTCTCATAATCCTGGATGATCTTATGATGGTTGCTCAAGGAGAAAAAGTCGCCGACCGTTTCACAAAAGGCAGTCATCACAAAAACATTTCGGTGGTGTTCATAACACAGAATCGTTTTCATCAAGGGAAAAATTGCAGAGACATTTCGCTGAAAGTAAAGCATTTCGTTATTTTTAAGAATCCGCGAGATATGAACCAATTCACTGTGTTTGCACGACAACTTCATCCTCACCGCATGAAGGAACTCGAAAAAGTATATATGGATGCTACCACTCAACCTTTCAGTTATTTGTATATTTATCTTTCACAGTCAACACCGGATCCTTTACGTTATCAGACAGACATTTTTAACCAGAATTACTCAACTGCATATCTTTCTCAGGAATGTTTAAAACATCGAGATGAGGAGAACGAGGAAGACACGTACCAAATCACGTTCTAACAGGAATAGACATTCGTCTTCTTTCAAGAAACATTCACCTTTCTTGCACGTGTTGAAAAATTCACCGACCAAAATCCGTAAATCATTATTGAAAAGTGCTCCGAAAAAAGACAATTCGTTTTAACAGCGAATGCTGCCTGAACGTTTTAAAAGGAAACGTGAAAATTAAACCGTCCACAAAACGTCGTCTGACACCTTACAAGTCGGTCTTACGCAATCTCGTGAAACCGAAACTGAACATCTTAAAACGAAGAAAACTTCTTGTGCAAGAAGGTGGATTTCTACCCTTACTTCTAGGTTCTTTGTTATCGGGTCTTCTCGGTACTCTCATTCCACATTGAGAAATGACATCTTCCTACAAAAAGATGATCGTCCTTTCACCGGAACAGCTAGCACGTATTCGTGGTTTCGACTCGTCTGTAACTCAAAAATTATCCGTTCTGGATAAAAAAATGAATGATTTTCTGAAAATGAAAAATATATCAGACGATCAGAAATGGCGTCTTTACAGAAAGGAACTGGACGAGTATTTATGGCTGAGTCGAAAATCCAAAGAACCATTATAAATTCCTATTGTTCAAAATAACGACGGTTCTTCTACTATTTCGCCAGGATCGATGTATTTTCCTCCTAACCTAGCAGAGACGTTACCCCGTAATACACGTCATCTGTTACAAAATATCATCGACGAGTACCAATCTACGGCTCATCATTTGATAGACGAACGTCAGGAAAAAACACTTCCTGATCCGAAGACTTTGAACTTCTCAGCGTCGTCAACGGAAAGCCCTGGACCGTCTCATCGACAGAAACAGAAAAAACAAGAAGAAAGCGGCTGTCCGTGTTTCCAGAAAAACTACACCTTTTCTGAGAACACCTGACGCATACAAGCTGGTTCCTCTGAGAAAAAACCGTAGACAGAGAGATCAGTCATGGGAGTCCCTAAGTTAAAACACGATAAAATCCTCACCAAAATATATTACGATCCCCGACACCGTGCTTCATTCTCATCTGTAGATCGTTTATGGAACGCGGTACGGGATAAAAATATATCCCGCAATACGGTGAAAAAATGGCTGATGCACCAGGAAACGTACACTCTCCACAAACCTGCGAGAAAAAGGTTTCTCCGAAATCATTACAATGTGTGGAACATAGACATGCTTTGGGAAGCTGATCTCAACGACATGACTTCGATACAAAAACATAACGATGGATACAGATATCTTCTGACAGTGATCGATGTATTCTTAAAATATGCCTTTGCATTACCGCTAAGAACTAAAACAAGCAATTCGGTAACCGAAGCTTTCAAAACTATTTTCGGACGAAGACGAAAACCCGTCACACTACAGACCGACCAAGGAACGGAATTCACGAATTCTACATTCCAGAAGTTCTTAAAAAATGAAAATGTAAATTTTTCGATCGCTTCAAATTATCCTGTGAAAGCGAGTGTAGTGGAGCGTTTCAACAGAACATTGAAAGAACGAATGTGGAAATATTTCACGTCGAAACAGACAAGACGTTTACATCGTGTGGAAACGTCTCAACAAAGCTGACAAACATATTTCACAGCCCTTCAGATCTGAATGTTGGTGATTTCGTACGAATCTCCGTCGTCAAAGGACATTTTGAGAAGGGATACGAACAATCGTGGTCACGAGAACTTTTCAAAATCCACTCCCTTGTTCAACGATCACCTGTACCTGTATACATATTAGACGATTTAAATGAAGAACCTGTAAAAGGTACATTTTACAAACATGAACTGCAAAACGTTTATTCGGATCCTGACGAAGAGTATAAAATTGATAAGATAAGGTAAAAATTTGGAATACCTGGTTCGCTGGCTCGGATATCCACCTAGTTTCGATTCGTGGATCAAGGCATCTTCCGTAAAACAGTTATCAGAAAAATAATTTCCAAAACATATTTATATCAAAATATATCGTCACCACGATCCAAGTGAATTCCTTGTGCTCGGCGAGAATGGACGATAATTTCTATGTTTACCTTCCGTCATCTGCATCGGAGAATTATTTTCCGAACAACACACTGACCCATTTCAACGTAAAACTTGCAAAAGGGATCGATCTGTCTCCAGAATTGTGGGAAGTCGGATTAGCATAACTACATTATTCAACTCTATACGACAATGTTTTGGAAACAGATTCTGGAACGGTAACCTTTCCTGTTCAGACGTATGCGAGTGCCGAGGACCTGATCTCTTCCATCGAAGAATCCCTCCCCAACGACCTGGAAATAAGGAGAACCGTTCTCGAGAAATTCTGGCATTTTTTGTTGGAACCACAATGGGACTCGTCGGGATCTTCTGTTTCTACAGATAATACACTCTATATTAACGAACAACCATTCTATTTTCCTGCAGCAACATACACAATAGAGGATGTGATTAATTTCCTGAAAACAAACCATGCTAACGTCGCTGTTCCTACTCATCTCAGGTTTTTCTTTAAAGAGGCTGTGTCAAAACATCTGTCCTTGATAGGGGTTCCAAAGCCTGAATCTAACGATGCTCCAACAAATAATGTTACACCCATAGACGAGACTGATGACTATGCTAAATTTCGATATGACATATTGAAATCTATTTATTCTACGCACGCTGTGTCCAACAACGTCGTGGATAAAAAACCCTACATATTCATTTACTCCCATCTAGTGAAACCGCAATTGGTCGGAGGAGAAATGCTACGTCTTCTACGTCTTACCCGAAAACTGTATTCGGAAACAGATTCATCTTGCACAGTACCCGTAGCCCATCATACTTTCAATCCGATTCATTACGTTTCTCTGGATAAAGGTTCTTTCGAAACAATAGAAATTGCGATGTACGATAGAAAAGGAGATCTCCTGCCTTTGAGGAACGGCTCCGTACCCACAATTGCTGTTTTACATTTTCGTAGAAAAGCAAAGTCCTTTTAAAAAACAGTAGGCCTTTATTTTTCTGAGTCTATACCGAAAAGCGAATGAATCACCATGAATTCGCAGACCGAATATTACAGTAATCAAATGCGTGGGGGAATTGGACCCATCTACCGTTCAACTAGAATTCAAAAAGTGAGAGGATTGGGCTCACTTTTCGCAGGACTCTTTAGAATGGTGAAACCTATACTCTGGAGCGGTGCAAAAGCAATCGGGAAAGAAGCTTTAAAAACGGGCACTAACATTATCACCGACATTGCAACAAGCCAACAGACTCCGAGAACTATCGTTCGTCAACGTGTACGTGAAGCGGGTTAAAATCTTCAAAGTAAAGCACAGCGCAAAATCGACTCTCTGGTAGGTTCCGGTATAAGAACAAAACCTGCAACAAAAATTGCTCAGTCGATGTTAAAACGTTCAGCCAGCCGTATTAGAACATCTACGATCCGTAAAAAAAGCGTATCCAAAAAGCGGAGAAAAACATCCACAAAATCTAGGACAACACGCAAAAGGAAAATTAAACAGAAGGCGGCAGGAAAAGATATTCTTGGATAATAATGGAGAATAACACTTGCATGATCTCGCAGTTCGATCTTTTCAGTAAAAAACCTATTCAGCAAAATGTCGAAAAACTTACACGGTCGCCTACAAGCCTATCGCTTCCATCGATAATCAGAACATACTTCAGTTTGCCATTCCACCGGCAGGAACAGATTTTCTAGATCTTTCATCTGCCTATCTTCGTCTGCTAACGCAGATGGTCAATCAAGATGGGTCTCCCATGAGTGCTTCCGAACCTTCCAACGCCCTCACAAAAAACTGCGGGGTCGTAAATTATCCTCTCCATTCACTTTTTTCACAAGTTACAGTGGCTCTCAACGGTATCGCTATAACAGTTGCCGATAAGAATTACGAGTATAAATCAATCTTCGAAGCAGAAATCAATTACGGCAGCGATGCTGCGAACACGCATCTCACAAATGCCTTGTGGTACTTGGACACATCTGGACATCAACATGAAATCACCGCCGACAACAAAGGTTTTACCGCCAGAAAAGACTTTTTCCAGCACGTTCCGACAACCGGAAATCGTACGGAAGTGTCTGCCGTAGTCGAACGTATGGGGAAACTGCACATAGATTTTTCCACCAGCCTAAATACCTGATCAACGGCGTTGAAGTACGTATCGATCTAGCCAGGTCACGTGATGCTTTTTACATCTGGGGAGATCAGACTTCACCAATTACCAGAATAAAAATTTTAAAGGCTGTTCTCGAAATAAATCACATCATTCCTACTCCTACCACCAGTTTGGCGATAGACATACGCTCCTGCCCATTATCCGTTCACCAGAAGCGTCATCAAAGCTTATTCTTACGTTGCCGGAACGCAGCAGATTTCGATCGATAAGGCTTTTCAAGGTCCTTTTCCGAATGTTGTTCTTTTTGCTATGGTATCCAGAGCCAGATTTCTCGAAGACAGTAAGAAAAATCCGTTCGACTTTAGAAGTTTTAACCTATCTTCTTTCCATCTTGTGAAAAATGGAGAACTCGTACCTTACGAACCCTTGCGGGTCACCACAGGAGGAAACGGTGGATTGATAACACGTGCCTATCAAACTCTATTTTCCGGTACAGGCATTCACCACGCCATCATTTTTCCTGATTTTCGACATAACGCCTGACTCTTCAGGAAACGACACGCACACCAGTCTCCAGGAACAAGGTATCATCGGAGCCTAGATGCAATTTTCTCCCCAGCTTGCGGAAAATATAACATGCCTTCTGTATGCTGAATTTGAATGTGCAGTAGATATAACAAAACACAGAAGTGTTATCCTCCATCAGTGAGACCGAATGGTCTATAAATATGTGTGCTCGTGTTTCTGGCTCGCAGTGTTATCGAGACAGTTCTGATGTAGACATTATACTACCTGTGATGGAAAAACCAGCCGAACGGAAAACCCGTGATATTACTCATAAAAGTGTTTCTTCGAAAGTGACAGCTTCCAAGCCTGTTGACACACGTTTGCTTCCACGACTGCCGGACGCCAGATTTTATCCTGGACTCATAGAAATGACCAAAGACAGAGATATTATTATAAACATATGAAAACATATGTAACGTGAGATGGGAAAACTCATCGAACTGTTAACCTGTGATGATATTTATAATAGTGATTCTTTGGAAGTACTGTCCGCCAAACCTGTTGACAAGCAACCGTCCCCCCAAATATTAGAAGAATATCATCTTACTCTCATTTTACGTTTTCGAAAACATAGGCAACATGAACACGTCGCAGATCAGGGAGATTCTATCTCGAAACTGTTCCACCAAGAACATTTTCTACGGTGTTTACTCGAGAGATCTTTTACTTCGGACGTTTTCTACCCCTGCCTTGATAATCGCAACACTGACACTTCCAACTTCCAGGGTACACACTGCGTGGATTTCTATTTTGGCAAAAACAATATTGCTGAGTATTTCGATTCATACGGATTTCATCCTTTCTATCCAGAATTCGTAACTTTCCTGAAACGTCATTCCTCGGTCTGGACTTACAACAACATTCCCTTACATGGGCTATTGGCCACGACGTGCGGACATTACTGTTGCGTGTATGCTTATTACAAAGCACGTCATGTTACGACCAAGGATTTGATTCAAGCATCTCCACCCGGTGTCAGTAAAGATGGATATATCCTACACGGTTTTCGTCAGATCTTCAAATGTTTACCCCATTCCAAGTGCCCGAGAGGGGATCAATCGTGTTGCTCCATCCACACGATCCGGTTATGAAAAAAGCTATATAAATGTGTGCTGCTGTATCTTTCTCTCAGTGCCGTCGAGACAGCTCTAGTGAAAACATCATGGAGCCTGTTAGGGATTCTACAATGGAAAAACACGACAAACTAGTGAAACGCATGACCCATCAGGATGATGCTTCCAAACGTAAAACTCGCAAACGTGTGCAACCCATCAAAATCGAAACTGTCCCTATCAAGAACGAACCGATGGACGAGGGAATAGATGTGACTACAGATTGTGATTTCATAAAACGGCTTAGGGAGATCGGCTTTTCCCCAGATACAATCGAATGTCCTGGACTACACAACGTAGAGGCATGTTTAGATCTCTATCTTGCTAACACATATTTTCTGAACAAGGAAAAAACAAGTTCGTAGTGAATAGGATTCGAAAAGCAATCTTCTTTCAATTTGGTGTGGGAGTTTTCGCAACAGGGGAGATCACCCGTACGCATCGATTCTAAGCAGATTAGAGAACTGTGGGCTTTGAAATCTGACTTACTGAATTATGTCGAAACAGGTCGTCGATTCAATTACTTTGTTACGGGAAATATCACCGTCAGTGGTGTAAATTTTTTCGGGAAACCTTGTATCTCGATGTATCAGCATCATTCATCCGATGCTTTTATTTTCACAGCCTCTGAACTACACTTATTTTTGTGTAACCTTTTTGGACTCTGCAGAAATTAAAGAACGAACGTTATCATAAATTGCAACCAGAAATGGAGGCTTTTGTATATTGTATCAAGAACAATATGGTTTGAGAAAAAAAGAAGTGCCCAATTTTGTGAACTATTTTTATATTCTTTGGTACAACGAACTGATGATTGAAATATATCTTGAGAACAATCTTGGACAGACATTGACATGGTAAATAAGTTCTGTTACTTTCATGTATCTGATGTTGTAAATGAACCATTGTTCTTTCTGTGTACTGTTATTTTATGTATTGTAATATAACCCTTCGGGTATTGTAAACCTTTCATATTCAATTGTAAATACAACATTTGTGTTACTCAATGTATTGTAAACCTATATCCATATTCTCGACTGTAAATAAAACATTTGTATATTTAAAAAAACTATTTTATTTCTTGTACTTATTACAATAGAAACTGTATATCTTCCAGACATTTTCAACTGCACAGGTATTTTTTTTACATTTTCACATTTGCTATGTTCTTTGCATCTTCCTGAAGTGTTTTTCACACTATTCAATTTTGGACATTCAAGTTCTTCGATGTTACGTACGATATTTTACCTTTACCTTTTTCTCCAAGTAATTTTTCAAACCATTTCACTTTCTCCGTACCTTTGACGTACACTATTTGATTCACAAGCACAACATATAACAGATCTCCTAATTTCTCATACGGCAGCCATCCATCTCCCCAGTTGAGACCGTGTTTGTTGGCACGGAGCCAGTAATTCACTCGGCGATACTTTTCACTCAAACAGTGTAAACCATATGGAGATTTCACTAAACAGTCAAATGCATTGTCGAAAGGAAATTTTAAAATTCCGACTTCTTTCCACAAAAATTCTCCTCCTTCTCCTCGAAGACCTTGAACGTCCAAAAAACAGACATCCATTTTGTTCATCAGGTGAAAACTGTCAACGTATCTTCAATGCTACCCCGGCATACGGCGCACTTGTCCAATTGGGAAGCACAGGATCCGCAGGAAACAAAATGTCGACACGGGAGAATTACAACACTGCGAGGATTCTCAAAACATATTTTGCACACAGAATCCACACTAGGTTTATCGGACGTTTTCTCAGGAGTCTCTATAATGTCGCAATACTTGCAGCTCTTGGAGTTACGATGTAACGCCGCAACACTCTGTATAAAAGGACACTGGGGTACCAACATGTAATGTCCTAGAATCGGACAATCCTTGGATGTCCAATCGCAAAGTCCGTACGAACAATGAAAACATAATGCTCTGTCGCTAAAGCCTGAATAGTAAAATCCTGCAGTCACTAATTCTTCCGGAGTCTGACGTAATCCCATAGGCCACTTTCTGTATGTTCTGTATCTCGCGTGAGTCCAGCAGACGTGATAAGTAAACACTCTCATACGTCATAAAAGGTGAAGTAATCGGATACTGTAGGTGAAGGCGTCCCAGGTATCGGAGATAAAGGAACAGCCAGAGGATCGTCGGGGAACAGACGTCTGCGGACACCGAAACCTTCTGCAGGAACCACAGGGAAACAGGGATGTCCTTCTAATTTACGTAACAAAGGACGATCACAGCCAGAACACCACAAGGAATTTCTGTTCGCCAACAAAGAAAGCCACTCTCTCACTCTCTCCTTCAAAGCTTCACCGATCTTGTCTTCTTCCTTCCTGCGACGTAGTTCGCACATACACCCGTGACTTGGAAATCCTGTTCTCTCGTCCGCTCTTCTTTTCCTCTCTTCTATCTCCTTCAATGTCTCGCAGTGATGATGGACTCCTTTTCCTAATCCGTTGAACAGGTAACATCCACACCAGGGAGATTCAGGTATCGCTACATACATAAACGGGAAATAACTCAGCACCCGATGCAGGGCCGTTGGATCGTTGTCCAGGTCGCAGCAAGATCGAACAAGTTCCCAGAACTCCTCGTAGCTAACCTCGTAGAAATTCACGCCATTATCAGACAGTCTTGTACCGCACACATCCATCCTCGCATGACACTATTATATGTATCCCTTCTATTTATACCTTCTTTTTTCCTACGTCACGATTTCCGTTAAACACACTTCAAATAGTCCTCTAGAAGACCGAGCCTAAAACATGTTCGAACATGTTCCTTTCAGACAGAAAACAGCCACGCCCAATTCCTGGAATTTCCCAGAATGACTCATCAACGCCATCTCTCCTCAAACACCGGATACACGTACCCAATTCCGAGAATTTCAGACTCATCAACGCCATCTGTTTTCAAACACCGAAAACACGTACTCCAATTTATATATGACGTCACACACCAAAATAACATAACAAAAACAAAATGGCGTCACAGAAATTAAAACAATTCATAATAATAATAATAATAATAATATTGAAATTAATAATAATTTAATAATATAATCTGGTCACGTGACTTCCATTTTGTGGCGTCACAAACAGTCACGTGACTAAAAAAAGAACAAAGCGCTACGTCATCAATTGATCTTTGATCAATCTTTTCGAATCAATTGATTTATCGGACTCAACGGGGGTATATAACTACTATAACATTGAAATTGAAAAAAACTGTTCAATCAGACAAATGTCTGTCTTTTATTTTTCGAGGTGTTTTTGCTAATAATACATTGCCAAAAATGTGCAATTGCCTGCTGCATTGGTTATTAACACCGACAATGAATCTGGACCAGGGATACACTGGACAAGTTTGTTTATAAACAGTGATAAGGAGGCTAGGTACTTTGATAGTTTTGGTCAGCCTCCTATTGCAAATGTACTAAAATTTATAAAAAAAGAACTGTATTTCATGGTGCATCAGTGAAACGGTGGTTCAAAACCCAAACTCATCCATGTGTGGAACTTATTGTATTATGTTTTTACATTATATGTGCCGTGAGTTACCCCTAACCTATTTTCTGTCATTGTTTGGAACAGACTTAAAAAGAAATGACAGAATTGTATGGACAAAATTCTCAAGTGCCTTTCCTTAATTTACAGTGAATGTGTGGAGCAGGGAATACTGGAAACGTATCCTGACCCTACATGTTCAAAACATAAACTTGGTGTGAAAAAATGAAAAACTTCTGGCGTGTCAAGCTTCACAGTCCAGAGAAAGAACTTTCTATAAAACTAACACTGTCCTTTGAATATGGTTTCCTAGTGTCAAAATATAACAGCGTAGTGTTAAAGCTGTTTACTATCTATGTACAATCTTGCTTGAGAAAATGAAAAGCGTTGTGTGAACGCTATGCATTACAACATGAGTACAACCTGACTTATAAAAAAACTGTAAAGCGTTGTGTTAACGCTATGTATAACCTCTTGTAAAATTACTTTATCTCTGTATTCATTTTGTAGTAGACTAGTTTTAGAACAATAAACTTGTATGTAGTAGACTTGTGTGTTTTATTTCTTTTCAAAAATAAAAATAAAAGGTTTATAGTTATATGTAGAGTAAAAAAAGCTAATATTGTTGGTGCAAGCGGTCCTAGGTTCGATCCTTGTTACAGATCTTGCACAAATCTCAAAAAATAAATCGCGACTGTTACTACAATTCACTTTTATCCCGTCTCGGCACACTAAACACATTGCCGCTAAAACAAAAAAAAACAAAAAAACAACCGAGATAGAACTTGACTAGTTAGTTTGTATTTAAGATAAAACACTAGTCAAATTCCATTCTCGTATAACACTTGTACTTAGATAAAAAAATGCAATACTTACAACGTGCATCTACATATTCTTCTTCTTTTTCGCAATCGCTCTAACAATCAGGCTACAACGACAAACACACCAGAAACTCAACAGAAAAAATAGAAATCTGAGGAAAAATTCGGATTCCCAAGTTTAAATACCCCCAAAAATCGGGCCAAACGTTCAAGGCCTCTTCCAGCAAACCTTATTTTCCACACTGGAAAATAACAATTCCTTTAAATTCACGCTGCCCCGTTAACTCTAGACGTCCAAATTTAAAATCCTTAGCCTCTCTTTCCGTTAGAAAAATTCCTTACATCCACCCGCCTTGAATTATATCACCTTCAGCTCCTGTCCTTTTAACATAATATCCTTTTCTTCATCCAAATTCACTACCTGCTTTGGCGATTAATATTTTACTGCCCGTATCGCTCCACCACACACACACAGAGACGGACTTTTCCGCTTACCGGGAGACTTTTAAAATTATCGTTTTACGATCTCTTGTCTTTTTCAAGAGAAACAATCATCCCGTTATACATTTTTCTTTCTACCTAAAATGGAAGCGATTCGTATGTCCAACCAATTTATTTTCCCCAAATGACTTGTTGTATATTTCTTCCGACACAACAACAACCCCTCTTGCCCACAAGCCTTCCACTGTGACCTAAATTAACATCATCGGGTTCATTCTTTGTTCTGGCGTCATTTGACCCAGTGTTGCCACATGAAGGGAAATTTCCCTTTTTGAAGGGAAATTTGGAGCTAATTTTAAGTGAAAAGGGAAAAGGGAAATTCGATGAAAAATATCGAATTTTCAGGGAAATTTTAAGACAGACTAAACATTACAGTAATTATATTAAACATTATAACAGATTCCAGTTTTGAAAATGAGAACTTATTATTTTTCTTATTTTGCCGTATACTTTGTTCTGAGAGGAAGGGTGGAATTTGGGTTGACCCACATCTGGCTACCCTTTGGGGCCGGAGGTCTTTGGCCATTCACCCTTATGGGAGTGGGAGTCCGAGGGTATTGTTTATTTAAGCTTTCCCCGGTTCTCTGAATTTTGCCTCAAACACTACACATGCAAACAATAAAGTTCTCTTTGTCGCAAACCTATCTTTACTTCAGTCTTCATTGGACACTGGGTGGGTTATTCGTCGTGTGCGAGTGTTTGGTGGAAGGCTGTGCCCGTCTTGGACGACGCGAGAACAAGGGAAGCAAAGGAAACTATCTGCAACTCCAGAATGTATTAGAAAACGTTGTGGAGAATTATCGGAAGATGCGGAAACAAGTTTAAAAATTCCGCGTAGAGTGGCAAGAAGTGACCAACAATGGATTAAATTTTAATAAAAAACTTGCTGTGTTTTAGAAGTTTCCACCTAATAGGCCTATGTCAAATTTACCAGAATAGAACATTTGCTCAGGTATGTACTATATATCTTTTTTAATAAAACGCGTATATCCATGCGCCGAACTTAACATTTTTATGGGGAGGCAAAAATGTGATTTTCCACACAAACTCTTCATATGTGCGCCTTACTAGAACAGCATTTTGTGTAGAATATTTTTAATTTTCTTCTGATTGTAGGATGAAGACAAGGGGCATTTGGCCTCCCTAAATCCAATCTCTGTGTGTTTTGCTTTTTACTGATGAAAATCTTCAGTTGCCAACTATAACATAGTTTTAGCTTTCATCTCAAAACAAAAAAAAATAGCTTGGTTTAGAAATAAAATCTAAATCTTCCAAAAAAACATTTAAAAGTTATTGATTTTATTGTTTATTGATTTGGTTTATTTTACTTCGCCTTTCTGCCACTTTTGGCTAATTGCAAAGATGGGGATGAGTAATGATATGATGAAATTTATGAATGGACACTCACAAACAGCCATGCCAAGGCCGGGATTCTAACCCGGTACCCCTGGCGTCGTAGCATTTAAAAGTTAAATTGATTAACATTTTATACATACATACGAACATGGGTCAACGATAAAATTTAATTATTATTATTAATAATAATAATTCTTTAGATGAAGGGAAAAAATGGGCGAAAAAGGGAAATTTTACCCCTTGGAAAGGGAAATTGTGCTTACAGGTTGTGGCAACACTGATTTGACCTAGATCGCACATCTCCCACATTCCTTTCTCGTCTACCCTCAGCGCGAAGTTCACAGTCTCCTGTTTCGGACCGTCGTCTTTCATAACATAATAACATACATTATTACATATATTGTACACTATAGGCCTAACCATTTATTACCGTTACATATCGCGGGTTCGAGTACCGGGACCGTCTTCTTTCGTACCATTAACACCTTTCACAGCGGTTCATAAACCGTAAACTCTTATTTTCAATACTATAAACATTAATATTATCGATTCATACATTACATACTTTGCAGTAATGAATACAAAACCATATGCATAGCGTTTAGTACCTCTAATTAAAGTCTATGTACATATTTTTCATAAAATAAATAATTATATATTCATAAAAGTTATAAACATGCAAATACATAAACGTAAAGTATTCTAACTCCGTGAAAATGAGTTCTACATACGTGCAAATAAATTCTAAATACGTGCAAATAAATTGCGAATATTAAATAGCGACAGACGTTGGCTGGGATTACATCTACTGTAGTGGTGTCAGAAATGAGATTTCAGTGGATTTAGCGAAGCATGGGAGTGGGAGTAGTTAGGAAACAGATGAAGACTACATCTACTCTACATACGTCTTATTTGAAACGAAAAGTTTCGCGATTTGGGCAAATCTGGTTTCAAAAGAACTAAGATGGCAACAGTAGTAGAACTGGACTTCTTGCAGGTTCCGAAGGAAATATTGGGGAAGCGCCGATGCTGAGAGGGGAGGGGGCAAGGAGGGTGCTTCACGTGTTACAAAAGTAAACAACGGTTTGTGGGAGGGACTGTGCAGTGGGAGTTTTGTGACTGGTGTCTTTCGTCTTTATGTCTTTTTCGGGGATTGTCAATTAATTAATGAAGCTTGCTCAGAGTTCCGAGGTGGAGGGTTCATCCTATCTGGACAGTGTGTGTAATCGTGCGATAGAAGATCTTTTGAAGCAATCTTTCGGTTCGTTATTTTGCAGAAAAAAATCGAAATTGTGGGAAAGGGAGGCCAAAGCCTATTTTGAACGATTTAAAAACCAAGTCGTCTGCTGGATATGACCGACATTTCAATGTTTCGTGGTATAACGACTATCCGTGGTTATGTGGATGTGCGCAGTTGTCGAAAATCTTTTGTTGGCCATGTACTCTATTTTCGGGTGAAAAACGGTGTGGAATTCAGGTGTGGATAACATGGACCATGACCATGACTCACCCAAAAATTCAAATTCAAATGAAACACTTCACTTTATGGCAGCATCATAGAACTTTTTTGATTTGATTCATTTTGCTTTGCTTGTGCCACTTTTGGCTAATTTGCGAAGATGGGGATGAGTGATGATATGATTAAATTGATGAATAGACATCACAAACGTCCATGCCCAAGCCAGGATTCGAACCCGGGACCCCAGCATCATATAACTATTTTCAAAGAAGAGTCGTCAGATTGATCTGCTCTATAAGTAGCCTTCGATGTTCCTGTAAGTATCAAATTACGTATTATTACCAATGTTTGCGATTTCACTTCAGTCCTTATGTCAATATTTTTTTTCCTGATTAATAACTTTACCAAAATCTAGTATTGAATTGCAGACGTACCAGATTAATATTTAATATTATATGAACTACTTGGAAGACATTGGGGGAGGGGGGCATGAGGTGGGGAGGCGCCCAAGTCTCCCTTAAATGTCCTACTGATAACCGGTAACACTTTTAAAAATCCCACGCCACGCCACTGATGCACAGATATCAAATTTGACGTCCTTCATGGAATGTCTCATCATGTTTTGACTTCCCGAAGGGTACAGTAAAAACAGTAATAATTCGAAATGACAGGTATGAGAATTATCAAGGTTAGATCCTGACTTTTCGTATTCCAGAACGGCCGAGAAATTCCAAAGGATCTGATTTAAAAGACGTTAATTCTTGATTTTCTGTACTAGTCTAAAAGTGTCTAATTTTTTTTTAAAAATAATAGTTATTATTCCAGAAGTTCAAAACACAATGACTTGAAGAGGAATTTGTGTGTGCAATTCGAGATTTTCACCTCATCGGGAAATTTCGAAAAATTCCCGTCCTGAAAATATTTCGACCTGGTCGGGAAATTAATTTTTTTTCAGTCCCTAACGTCATAATTATTATTTCCTTCGTAATACCATCCCGATCACCCTACACACACCAAGTTACGGCAGTACACATAATCCTAAAGTCTGTTGTGAAAACATTCTCTAGTTATTTTGTTAGGCATGGCATAAGCAAAGTGCTGTAACGGACAGTCTGTAAATTACAATAAACAATATTATTGTAATAAAATATTGCTACAATTTCACCATTCGAATTACATATACGTTTTCCAGATATCTCTGGTGGGCAAGTGCACCCCACCCCTCAATACTGGCGCCGTTGGCCCACTCGGTGGCGTATTTGAAATTTAATTCTGAATTAGGTTTTCGGGTATGCTAATTTGAACATCTGTAAGCGGTCAGTTAAGTAAACTCTCGCCTGACGATTCTAAGTACCTTCAATATTGATTCTAACCTAGATCATTAAATCTTACTTAATACATTTCTATGACGTAATTTAGAAACAATGTATTTACATTCTAAGAAAACCCAAACTCGTACACAAAAAAAGCTATGGAACTAGTAACACCAAAAACTTATCCAAATTTCTATTATCAGGTTCAAACTTATGACCATTTAGTAGGGTGACCCTAATAGTTTGACCGAAAAAAGGGACATCCCAAGGAGATCAGTTTACCTGCTCCCCTTTCCTGAAAAATATGTTAGGACTAATTCTAAAGTTATTGTTATTATTAACGTATTATTATTATCATTCATTAAAGGATGGATCACATAAATGATACATCAGAAACAATAAATTAAATATGATCTCCCCTAGCGTTTCTCGACCTTTCTGATCAATATTTATACAGAAGTTGAGCAATCCCAGAAGTATTTAGCAGAAGAACCAATATTCTTGAGAACAGCTTTATTCTTCATCAAGTCTCCCCGAAAACCTTACCCCACATATCAAACGCACAACTCTTAAATTTTTTCTTTTGAGTTTGTGTCAGGACCCAGGAATTTTAAATTCTTAATTCCAATTTCGTAAAGAAACTAGATGCGTATTCACTGTCCTACAAAACAGTACTATTTTTTTAGCATAAAATATTTCTCAAATTTAGAGTTCTCTTTTTCAAGATACCTCCTAGACTTTTATAAGGCGGGACAAATAGTGGCTTTTAATAAACAACGCCTCTGAAATGGGACTGTCCCGATCTAAACGGGACGTATGACACCCTAGCAAGTTTCTTGTGAACATTTTAGTACATAGGTGAGGTTGGTCAGTGGTTAATCCACGAGGATGCATACTTTTCGGCATGGAAATCTTTGATGACTACACAATTAATGGATGCGAATGATTTTTCAATTGTGTTTTTACATAGGAAATGGTATTCTGTATACTTTCAATTCCACTTTCTATGAGGGGATAAACACATCCCACGCAGGGATAAAAATAATTTTATTTTGCCGGGGATATTATGTTTTGTGGGGGGATCCCCGGCATTTCACCCCTGTTAATTCACACACTCTCTGTATGTACATGTGTTTGTGTATTCATATACAAGTTGGAATGTATCAACAAACGCAACCAACGTCTACTGTTATTGGGGGTTTAATCCTCTGTGTACAAAGAATATTAAATAAATAAATAGATTATGCCTGACTATTGCACCTATCACATGCTGTGCTCATTAGAACTGGATTTAGTTCCTTATTTCTATAACAGATGTCACTTATACTATAATCTTTTTAATCAAGTATTTTTATGTTGACATTTTATAACCAATTCAAAATAAATAACTAGGTATTACAACTACAGCTCTGTGATTGTCAAAAGCAAAAGAAATGGTTTGTAGTTTTTACTTCTGAGAATCTTAAATATATTCATCATATTTCTTGTATATTAGTAATAAAGTTTATCTTACTAAAAAACATAAATCGCATTATTTACTATTTCAGCTTCTGTTTATAGCATTATCGATATTTTTGCAGGGTATAACACAGGAACCACCACCGTTATACCTGATTAGAAAGAAGAAATTTGATTGCGTTATGAAACGAACGACAGCATTCGTAAAAAATAAAGCCCATTTTCGAATTTCGTTTCACGTATCGAGGCTACCTGGAAGATGAGATGTACTTGACAATAGCAAGCAATCCTCTCCAACAATGAGCAATATTCCTCGTCATTCAAGCACAGGATTCATACTCCTACCATATACAAGGTGTTACCTTGACCGTGTTACAGACTTGCAGGGATGATGAAAGGGAACAAACGCAACAAAATAAGATAGGGAACCCTGGTTCGAAAATTCCCCAGTCCAAAGTTACAAGCCAAAACCTTCGAAGGGCAGGCAACCACGCACAACGCGTAGGGGGAGTAAGACACGGACCTATTAAATGTTCCAGGGCTTGCACGGTGGATTCTTTTCCCGTTCTTTTATGGTTTCCTTCCGCGTTGTGTGTGATTGCCTGCCCTTCGAAGGTTTTTTCTTGTAACCTTGGACAGGGGAATTTTCGAACCAGGGTTCCCTATCTCATTTTGTTTCGTTTGTTCCCTTTCATCATCCCTGAGTAGTATAATTGGTCCTATTACTGGGACAAAAAAGTATGACCCCCCTCAGACTGGTTTTGGCTAAACTTATAACTTTGTCAAGATGCTTATATAAGCTTATTGCCTACAGTGTGCTACTCTGTCGAATCCAAGAATTTAGTAAAAAAGCCCTCGGGGATTTCCCGTAAAAAGTATGACCCCCCTCAGATTGATTTGGCTACACGTACAAAAGCTGCATCTGTCAGATTGTTGTCCATAAGATTGTAAAAAATATGGCCCTCTTGGCATTGTTTTGTCTACACTTAAAACTAAGGCAAGATGCTCATATGAGCTTATTGCCTTTAGTGTAATACTTTGTAAAGTGTAATCTTATTAGCTACAAAGCACACTGCTGAACCCAACTGATATTTTTTATTAAGTAAATAGTTTTTGATTTGAGCCCCAAAAAATTATATATAAATACCAAAACCAAAAATAGTAACAGACTAAGTATACACACTAAGTATACAAAGCACACTGCTCAAGCCAACTGATATTTTTTATTAAGTATATAGTTTTTGATTTGAGCCCCAAGAAATTATATTTCAATACCAAAACAAAAAATGCTAAATCAAAAATATTGTAATCAATGCGATAAGAATATATCTAGCCCCAATTCGGCTAAGCATCAACGTAATTGTGATCCTGAGAAACGCAAAATGCCCAATAAAATATGCCCAAAATGCCATAGAAAATTTTGCAAGGCATACTTCGATAGGCATATAGACTCTTGTTCTGCACAGGCATCAACATTGCCCCCACAGCCATCTACATCTGGTCTAAAAAGAAAGCTTGTTACATCCGATAATACTAGACCGGGAAAGCGACCACGCAATGCACGTATTCATAGTAGTTTTTGACGGTCAACTAAGGGATTACCGTTTCGTATCAGAGCCAAGATGTGATATTAAGAATTTTTTGAACAGTAAAAATCCTGATACGTTAGCTATTCTAAATGCACAAAATGGCTCTTATAAGCTATCTCTTAAATTGTATACTGAATATAAGAAACCAAACGGTACAAAATTTACACACCCCCACATAGCAGAAACTGTACCTGTATACTCAAATACAAACTTAGACGAAATACTAAGCAGGTTGATAGACCAATTGCTTATCAAACATTCCGAGTTTGCTGCTAAAGAATCAGGATGGAGTCTTCGTGGATCTCCACACAGGCTCTATGTTAATATTTCTGAATTCAGACCTCTACAAGGTTCGACATATCTGCCTTTACCTGACAATATCAAAAACAAAAAAGCTGTGGTCAACGTAGATAATACCGACCAGAAATGCTTTTTGTGGTGTATTTTGGCTGCTTTGTTTCCAGTTTTAGATCATCCAGAGCGAATAAGTCATTATAAACAGCACGAACATGATTTTGATGATGCTATGGAGGGCTTAGAATATCCAATATCTGTCCAGAATATCGATAAATTCGAAAAAATAAAAACAAAGATAGCAATGGTATGCCTTTACCTATTAATGTGTTTATTTGTTCTGCTAGTCGTGGCGATTGCTTAATAGAGCCTCTCACGTGACACTGAAGCAGAGGATGTCACGGTATCTAGTGACATGTGAAACGCAGTTCGATATAAATTATTTTTTGTTTATTGATTCATTTTATGCACAAACATGAAAGTGTGAGGTTTGATTTATTTTGTGAATAAACTTGTATCCGAGCCAGACGTCGGAAGCTGGGGACGGGTTGTTCTTGAGTGACAGCCGCCGCTTAGAACATGACATATTTGCACCAACACGGAGATAAGGAAAGATTATTTTCGCCGCTACCGGGCTTGAGTCGCAGCGGGCGTTCGAACCCATGTTCACGGATGACCAGGAAAACCAGCTGGAGCCCAAGCCTGCAAGGATCGACGACGCGCACTTGACCGCGTTTCAAGACAATGGAGAGAGGTCATTTCCATCCCTCTGAAACAGAAGCCAAGCCACTAGAGCGTCCTGTTCAACGGAAGAATTCGAATGTCTTATATATAGGCAGTACTATGATTCCAGACACAGTTTTTACCCGGATTTCATAGAGAGAGCATCTCCGCGCTACACTCTCGCGTGATCATTGCTTTGTGTCCGTGAACTTTGTTTCCTTACCTACTGTGAGCGACTTGCAGATAGAGAGTTACCAGTGTGCGCCTTATTTTGGTGAAGATTACGCGGTGATTTGTTTTTGTCAAGCGTGGACTACATAAGGATGGAGGGCTAAAGAAGATAGAGAAGGGAGTCCGTCGACTCCCCTGACGCCTGCAACGACGCCGAAGCCAGTCAGACGACGCCGAAACCAAACACTGCCCAAAGCCCGAAGGACGCTTTCATATCGACGTCCCAACCAAAGCCCGAAGGACGTTTCCAGAGAGAGATGATTGCAGATCGACGTCCAATTGATGCCCGACACTGGAGAGATTCCTGACCGGCGCGTGACCACGTACATCCGACGCTAGTGGCAAGAGGAACGCCCGAAGTACCAAGGAGGTGCAAGTACACCAGATCGTCGCAATTATTCTTCGTCGCGATCGACCTCGGAGGACAATTTCGCCACAAAGGAACCGTGTGCAAGTCCCGCGTCCAGGAGAGATGAATGACCACGCCATGTAGCAGAGTCTGGTACAGTATACTTCAGAGGGTCTCATGTCCATGTAAACGTGCGTCGTTAGTATCAACACCGTACAGTTAACGCCGAAGTCTCACTTATTTGCAAAGTTACTCAGAAAAACCCAAACCTAACTTCCGCGTCTAAAAATTGTTTTGGTATTGTTATAAAAAAGGGTAATTTCATGTTCAGATGTTCTAATTTAATTGTCTGCATTCAGCGTTAGAAGCTCCATTTCATTTCTTTAATATTTAGTGTAAATTGTCAAAGTGTGCTCCATTTCTTGTGTAACCGACCGCCCCGTCGCGCCATTTAATTTGTCAATAGTTGACTGATGAGTCCTTTTTAATTGTGGAAAGCGTAGTTGTTTTTATTGCAAGGTCGTGTGCGTGAAATAGTATTATTTGTTGCATAGTGGTTTTTAAGGTAATTTTTGCTCGCGCCGACGATTGATTAGTGTATTCCGGCAGCTGGAGCCAATTAAGTTTTTGCATCCCTATGTAATTGTGTAGTTGTTCTCATTGGACGAGAGAGGCTTATGTGTAATACCGCCGTCCGAGAAACTTGTATAATGTCGTGCTTACGACTCGATGCGCACGTTCATTCGAACGAAAGATTTAACCACGCCGACCCAATTGTCTTAGTTAACCGCTTTCCGAGGGCTGGCACTTAAGTTAATTTAAAAGAGCACAGGAGCTGGCAGACAAATGCCCTAAATTCACATGAAGGTTTAAAAATTAAAAGGAATGATATGTTAATGAGATCCATGATTTGTATCCATACTTCACATGTAAAAATACCTCATGTGTGTGAAAGAGAGATAGAGTGAATGTTGTGAGAGTGAGGAGGCTTTGTAAACAGTTGTTGATTGCAATATTTTTTTGTTGTTACAATATATATTCACTTTTTACCGTTCGTCAGTGTTGTTATTTGACGTTTTTCAGGTACCAGATATTATGCTATTAGTGTTTTATGATTGTTCGAATCTACACATCAAAGGTAAACAAAACAGTGTAACTTTTCAAGGTATTAATCTCCGCCTCGCAATAGTATGACAATAAACGACCGTCTCAGTACCGAACTTGATAACTGGACCGTGAGTCACGACCGGTTTCCCGTACACATAACGACGTTTGGCCCCGTGCCGGGGTATGATTGACACGTCATTTCGGGGACCGTGAGTGCACTCGTTACAAGCATTCATGAAACATCAAAATCGATTATCGAGTATATTCTATAATACGTTCTTCTCGGTGTAACATCGGACTATTATTTCTCTGCCTGTATCTGTGTGTCTTAGGGCAGTGGTTCCCAAAGTGTGCGCCGCGGCGCCCTGAGGCTTCCAGGGGAGCCGCGAAATGTTCTATTTTTTTTTTACTGAAATGATGTGATTGTAACAAATATGTGCTTATTTAAAACCATTTACATTTAAAATGATTCTGAATTTGAAACATGTGCAACCTAACCACACTAAGTGGGCGTTGTAAATGTTAGATACGCCTGCATTCTGACTTAAGCGCAGTGGCAAGATCTTGAAACACTAAGGAACCCTTATCTTACGGTACCAACTTCACTGGTACAACAGGCAGCCCCTAAGGTCAGTAATTTCGAGTTTCGTGAAAAACATCTCATCTTCCGAACGAAAGCTGACGTAAAATAAAAAGAACTGCAACCATATATTCCTTCTTTCCAACCAGGCAGTCTTAGATAGTATTGTAGTTACGGAGCCTCTACGGGGATTTTAACCCGGAACACCTTCATTTCAAGGCGACAGTTCATTATGAAGCTGTGGGAGAGGGCCGGCCCACTATTTATATAAATTTTAATAAAAATAATTAGTATTTAGACCTACTTGATTCTAACATAAGTAAAGTGTAAGTACACTATTTTTTAGAAACAATACCACGGAAAAGTAGACATTTAGGAGATTTCTTCTTCTTGCTCATAAAATAAAAATATAATTTATTATTTATTGCGTACTTTGGTAGATACGAGGGCGTTTTGACAGGAGATATGGCTGCCTACGCAATAACATCAACAATATGCAATATACTTACATGAAATATGTCTTCTTAAGGCTTGTAATGTCCTCTACCAGGGTGTTACTACTTTTCCACGTAGTGACCATCATTGTCCACACACAAATACCAACGTCGGCCGGCCGAACCCTGTGGCCGAGTGGTTAGCACATCGCGCTGCGACGCCAAGGGTCCCGGGTTCGAATCCTGGTCGGGCTTGGTTGTCTGTGAATGTCCATTCATCAATTTCATCATTTCATCACTCATCCTCATCTTCGCAAATTAGCCAAGAGGCACAAAACGCGAAGTAAAATAAACTAAATCAAATCAAACCAACGTCGGCCGCATCACTGGTCTAACGTTGTCCCTTCAGGGGCTCCTTCAGCCTCGGAAAAAGGAAAAAAAAGAAGGTGCGAGATCTGAGATGTACGGCGGGTGGGTTAAAATCTCGTTGAATTTGATACTTTGCAATGCATCCTTCGTTTGGCTACTCGTGTGCGGGCGAGAATTGTCATGTTGAAGAATTGCATCCTTGCCATGCCTAACTCGCAGTAATCGTGCGTGGAGTACTGGCAGAACTCACATCCACGCAGGCGTCGCCTTAGATAACATTCTTTCGTCGATGAATGTCAACGGGCGCAGAACCCTCTGCTGTGAGGAATTCAATAACAGCATGTTGTTTCAACCACATGTTGTTCCATGTACCTCGCCATTTTACTCACTATTGTGCTCATGCGTGATGTTGCACGTGTAAAATAATTCCTCTATCAGTAGTAACGAAGATATGGGCGTTTGAAATTTGGAGATTACAGATTTGAAATTATCTCTATGGAAACAACAACAATGGCTAAAAAAACAGATCCAATTTGATATTGTTAGTAATGTTTCCATGTGCCGCTAGATGTCGCAACAATTAGTGAATCGGCGATCGTTCTCACAACTATTTCGCGTATCTCTTACTAGTGTTGCCAGAGTTATTGCATAGGAGGCAAAACGTTTCAAAACGCCCACGTAATATAAATTCCTCCTTTATCAAACATGCGCAACTTTTATGTTTATACCCTGTCCCAGCTATCTGTGGAGCAGACGAACGAGAACAAGTCTCTGTGCATGTAGTGACGCGAGACGGCTCCACCAATGAACGGGATTGCGTAATGGAAGGGAGAGGCGACTGGAATTACCGGATTTCCCTGCTTCGCATTGGCCTTGCCCACTCAATTTCCCTCCTCCTTCTCTACCGCTATGCGCGGCTCTGCTCCACAGTTAGCTAGGATACGGTATAGTCAAAAATAGCAAGTCCACTACAGCAAGTATACAATACCTTCACGTCGAATCTACCTCGTTTCCTTTTGTGTTTAATGCATGTTTTACCTCCAACAAAATAGTAAAGATCGAAGTAATAGAGAGTTGTGTGGTGGATCGCTGTCTGTAGGAAGCCGTAATGTATGTACGGGGTTGGAGATTTAATAATGGCAACACTGCTGTATATATGCCATGAAACGGAACAGATGTTTCACGATTATACCACACGTCAGCTTGATACCTAACCTACCTCACAGTCAAGGGACTCTTCCTTCCAACACTAGGCGCACGCGCAGTGATGAGAGCAATAGAGTATCGTTGGAGTTGGCGGTATAAAGAAGGTATGTATAGAGGAACCACAAGTAAAAAAACCCTGCGCAGAAGCACATCGCACCGGCGGGTGTGGGAAAGGACAGGGGGAAGGAACATTCAGGGAGGACAACGTCAGTGTTGCCAGGTGGAACAGTTCTTTTCCACCACTGTTCATATCTATACTTCATTTCTAATTATTTTCTAATATCATTCAAGAATTCTATCGTTTCTTCATATTTATAGATCTTTCCAGCATTTCTCTGATTTCGCAGCAACGTTTTGCCAGTATTGCTGTAAGATTCCCGGTCGCAAACCCTAATTCGCCACACATGGCCCATAACGGATTCGCCTCGAGTCTGGCCTCTCATCGCAGCCATCTTTACTTCTGAAATCCCTGTGTCTTTACACTAGACGTTCTTGCGAATATCTTAAATCTGGCAACTATCGGCTAACCCTAGCGCTCTCTCTTCTATACATCTTTCCACTAATGGCCCAGAGGCAGCCACTGCTATTGTCAACTGTGTGTCTCTCTCCGCCATTCCGGCGACACAAGTCATAAAACTCATTTTCTCACAATAACCCCTTTTATACGTCCCGATCATCTGGTCTGCATCCTCTTGTACTGGTTGGTTGGTTGATTGTTGTTTTAAGTCCACTTTATGCACAGTAAGGCTAATTGGGACTGGACCTACAGTTTAAAGTGGGATCCGAACCACTTGTGCCTCCACCGGGTATCGAACCCGGGACCCCTTGATTACAAGGCGACGACGCTACCACTGCGCCATCGGGGAGGCTCTTGTACTGGTTGCAAACTCCAAAGATGTGACACTAGAATTATAGTAATATAATAATATGGTTGGATACTTTGCTTTGGTGTAGCGGGAATATATTGCCTGAAGTCATAGGAGGTTTGACATCACTGCAAACTGTCCTTTGCTGCTTGTAACTTTTCCCTTCAAATTTCCACCAATAGAATTCAAAAAGTCAACTCAATTTCGGCATAACCACAACCTTCCAAATTTTGTGGAAACAGTTTTGACTCGAGTACGGATAAGGACGGAGGTGTCGAGCACCATCGAGATCCGTCGGTGACCACTAAGCAGTGCTAGTTCTGACTCATCAAAGAACAGTACCGAATTTACGAGATATTATTATTGTGGAGAGTGCTAAGATACCTAAGTGTGTGAGGTGACAAAAACAAGTTGTGTACCTAAAAACTTTCTTCTTTACTTATCTTCTAATCTGCATTAAACTCAAGTAAAATTGTTTCCAATCTTTTTTTTGTTTTAAGTAATTATCTTTATTTTCAATGAAAACCTTCAGTGGTGTCCCACCCCTACCGACTAGCTAGCTGGAGGCGGACTGTGGTGATTGTTTCATTGGTATTTGGTTGTATCTACCCAAGGATTAGTTCTTAATCCTGAAGGTAGCGGCACCCTAATATCCGTGCATCATCGGCACTGACCACTGTCCGCCGATGCAATGGAAGAGACCATTGCATCCAAGGATGTTAAATTGTACCATCGCACAGGTCTATTAATTTCTCGGGAGAATTCCTTAATAAACTATTACTATGGAACCTCCAGCGGCCTGCTGAAAAACACGTTTCCTGCTCATCTTACTTGAACATGGAGGGTGTAACGCTTGTGTAGGGCGGTGCTAACTGACCCAAATTTGTTCAATAATAATACAATGGAAACGCGTGGTATGGTTACCCTTGTCAGCACCTACCACTAGTCAAGAGATACAAAACACAAACTAACGCGACGTTCCTGTTACGTGGTTGTTCACAAAATACTAATCAGTCAACAGAAAGGTTGCGTCAGGTTCCATTATTTACTGGAATCCAAGAGAACGGGCGTAATCCTAGAGATTCCGTTCTTTTTCCTTTTCTTAAACAAATAGGGGAAATAAGGTAGTGGCTATATTCATAGATGTCAATTATATTATAATTGGGCACTTATCCTAATGCATCAAAAAGGACGTTAAAGTTTGTAAACACAAAGGTACACTTGCATAAGTAGACATATAACATAAACCAAACAAACCGTTGCGTGTCAATTTCCTCAAGGCGTCGCAAAGAAAAAAAAACTAATCGCGACGTTTCAACATTTACCGTTGATTAATTGACACAATCCAAAAGGAAAGGGGAACAATTGTTAATATGAGGCACCATTTTCTTTATCCATGTAACTGTCTAATCGAATACGTTCAAAAATGGCTATTCAAACAGGGAAAATTTTAATCAAACAAGAACAAACCGATTTTTTATATCTTTAACAATTTCTGTTTGATTTATTTCTCAACAACAAATATAAAAAATCCTTCTGGATTTAACATTAACAGTTGTGTCACTCAAACAGGACAAAATTCAGAACAGGTGCAATATAGCATGCCACGCTATTTGCGTGAAAAACTTACAGTTCTAACAATTTACAGTTATTATTTCGTAATGGTATGATTTCTTACGCATGGGTATTTATGCTACTATATTGGTATTTAGGTAAGTTTTAATTCAGGTTGGTAATGCGAGGGTTGCGACGTTCGAATCAAAAAAGAGGGATTTTAATTAAGCGCAAGATTCTGACAAGCTCCCCAACGATTCATAAGCAGCACTCTAAATATGAAGAGGACTTTTTATCACATGATAGCTCGCTTAGTCAAAAAGGAGTCGCGTTTGAGTATCCCATATTACAGTCATTATTCCACGTGGGTAAGGTTCGTATGTCCGACACTTTATGCAGCCTACGTTTAAGGCTCCTTCATACATTTGACGAAAGTCGAATCTGAGGAAGAAGAAGAAAAAAGGAGGGTCATGTGGGTTGGTTTTTGCGTGGCTTACTCTGTAACGTATCTCGGACGTAACCGAGTACGTCACGAGATTGGCAGTCTTCACAGTTTGCTTGGGTCTCAGCTTCTACTTCCTCGTAGAGCTCCGACACAGTAAATAGTCCTTAACAAACCTACACAAGTTATGTTAAAGAAACAGCGAAATGATTTTAAAAAAGTATAAAAGATCACCTACACATGGAAACAGATCTTCATATGAGATCGTTGAAGGTAGGCATTTGCTGTTTACTGTTCACGGCTGACGGGAGGGCAGTTGGGGTGGAGGAGTACCTGAGGAGAAACAAACACAATCGCTTGCAAGGGAGGAAGGAGGAGAATTTGTTTGTTGTGAAGCAGTTGACCGACCATCTGGCGCGCAGGCGAGCGAAGAAAGCAAACATGAATTATCGTTCTTTTAACACGTAACGAATTTTTCATGGATAGTAAATCCGTAATTTGATGACAAAAGATTCTCAAACATTCATGAAATGGAAGATAGTAAACACAGCCGCGCTTTCATGTCTTGAATCTTGGATATATCATTATGTGGGAGAGGCAGGGAGGGGAAAAGGCACTTTCTCTCTCTCTCTCTCTCTCTCTCTCTCTCTAATCTTCCATAAAGAGCAATGAAAGAAAAATCGAAAACTGTTCCTGTTTTGTACCTACAGTTCCTAAATAGAAATTACAATTTTTGTAACTATAATTGGCGTACGCAGAATTTTGTCGCGAGGTGTTTCAAGTTTGTTAAGATTTTAGTATTTATAGTAATAATAACAATACATTGTTTTTTGATTGATTGATTGATTTGCTTTATTTTACTTCGCCTTTTCTGCCACTTTTGGCTAATGTGGTGATGATATGATGAATGAACATTCACATACAGTGGCGCAGGAACGGGGGGGGGGGGTGGTTCAGGGGTACATTGTACCCCCAAATTTTTAAAGGGGGTACTGTACCCTAGTAAATCAAGTTGTAGCCCCTTTTGGTAATTTTACAGCAGACGGAAGGTACTATTTCAATTCACCCAATAAAAAAGTGTATATTGTTTATAATTTATGAGCATTATCTTTCTTACCACAGAAATTCAATCCATTGCAAACTTATTCTACTACATTGTGCTTGCTACTAGTTAGTTCATTGACCTGTGTTCTTGGTAACCTCCTTAAGGAGATGAAAATTGTTTAAAATGTGTGTGGAACGATGGAACCATATTTGCTCTCAGAAAATCATGCTGCAGACGAATGCTAAAGAAGTGGTCTCGTCGATTCGAAGATAAGATACAAATATTCATCAGAAGAGTATATGACTGACTCCATTTTCTTTTGAATGTTTAAAATGTAATTTTTCGAAACGAAATATTTACACAAACGAGACGAGACACGACAGACCAACTTGGGGGGTACAATGTACTCCTGTACCTCACCCATATTTTTCATAACTTTGTAAGATGGTGTACGGAAAACTATACTTAAACCTATATTTTAAGATATTTTTTTGGAAACAGAGTCCCGATTAGCCTATTTGATCATGAAGTGAATCTAGAATAAGTTTTAATAACTTCAGAGTGGAAACCGAAACAAAAATAAGCACAAACAAGAACGAGAAGGACCTCACCACACAGGAGATGAGATGAGACTGTGACAATTCTCGACTCATCGCATAGCGATATCACTCCTAGGTGAAATTAAATTTTTCCTAGACATTTAAACAGGATGCAACTTTATCAGGGGGACTTATTTTTACCTATGTATTAGGGTATACTTATAATTGGATATTAATTGCTTATAATCTAATTGTGATATCGAATGCAACACAAACACAAAGCCATTTTAAGTTAAACCCTAAAGTCAAACTGTACATTACATTAGTCAGATGAATGAACGACATAAATGAGATTCCCTGCAGGTTCTATTGGTATATTTTGGATTCGATGGATTCACAAGGTGTTTGATTCATTTATTTTATTTATTTTACTTCGCATTTCTGTCACTTTTGGCTAATCGCGAAGATGAGGATGAGTGATGATATGATGAAATTGATATACACTCATAAATAACATCCATGCCCAGGCCGGGATTCAAACCTGGGTCCTCTGACGTCATAGCGCGCTATTCTAACCCCCGTCGTCACGGAGGCCGGCGAGGTGGGAATGCGTTTTGGATTTTCTCTGTAGATGCGAAAATTTTTAACTGTGACGCGCACATGCTTTTGCTTACATTAAAGTTTACCTTTTCACATAAACGAGAAATTGACATGTCACCCAAAAAAACACGCATGCACCTGCATTTAATACCATTACATACGAAAATAAACCTTGACCGGCTCTTCATATTGTCCACCAAGGATTGAAAAGAAGAAAAAAGTCCTGAGTATATAACTTTCCTAGTTTCCTCTGAGATCTGAAGGATTTCGGTTTTGTATATGTAATGATAAAGTGCTTGTAGAGTGTCATTAGGTACAGCTAATTGTAATTATATAAGAAATAAATGCTTTGTCAAATGTTTCACAAATATTTCAAACTTAGACTTCTTACGAGTTGATCGGGAACCATCTCAACTCGAGTTTTATTTTCTTTTTTAATACAACGCCCTATAGGTGTCTGAGAAAATACCAAATACATGGCTTCTCAAAGGCATTGGATGTGGTACACATTTGCCATAAATTGTTTAAGATATTTTTATGCGTAGCTATGGCACTTTAAAATTAGAATGAAAAGAACTGAAGTGGAACTCCATAAGTATTATATATTTAATAATGTAATTTCTATATCCATTGCTTGGGAGATGATTATTTCTGGTTGGGGTGGCCCAAGATCCTCCTCATCCCCTTTAATCTCAACCTGCATTAAAATGAATAGATGTATCTTTGTTCGCAATTTTCACAGTTAAAATTCCTGATTTTCCGTTCCGTTAAATTAAAACAAACCCCGAACGAGGTCCAGAGCTTTATATGTTTCAGAATTTTTATCTGGTTTTAAAATCTGTTTTTTTTTTTAATTCTAAGAAAACAAAGAGAAAAATATTTATGCAAAATATGCATTAAATAACACGAATGTGTGTGTTGTTATAAAATATAATATTTCACATTATACTTAGATATCAAGGACGTATTTAACGGGGGGGTTCCTGATCCCCCTCCCCGAAAGACTTAACAAGTAGTAAAAGTAAATAATCAAAATATTGTTTAGCTTTTGTTCGATGATTATTTTCGCTGAATTTATTGGAAGCAAGGAATTTGACGCATACAGCTTTGAAGGGTTCCAAACATTTATGGACACTACTAATATCATCCATAAAATATTAATCAGGAACTTTACTTTTCATTAATTTGATCCAACTCCTTTTTGGTTATTTAATAAATATACTATTATTTTTCTATTTGACATTAAATTCCTTGCCAGGGCAGTTGTTTTTATGCAAATCTTGTCGATCTTAACTATACGTAAGCTAGATAATGAATACGTGCTGTTATATCTATATTATTTTACTATATTTTACCTATTCATGTAATAATAATAATTCATTATTAATTAATTTACATATTTAATTAATATTTTAATTTAATTAAATATAATAATTATTATTATTATTGTGACACTTGGTTTGAAGTAGTATGTGTGTGCGTGTGTGTGTGTATATATATATATATATATGGGGGAGGGTGAATTTTGTACCCCCCCAAATGCAAAACGTTCCTGCGCCACTGCTCACATACAACGATACCCAGGCTAGGATTCGAACCCGGGACCCCTGGCGTCGTAGCGCGATGTGTTAACCACTCCGCCACGGGAGCCGGCAATACATTCTTTTTATTATAACATTTATTAACAATAGTAATCTAATAATATGAACTGTTTATATTTTCGTGTGACACTAGTTAGTTTAAAACAGAGCACGAATTAAACATTTCTTCAGTTTGCCCAGTCAGTGATCACAACAGGTTCATTGAATGGACAGTGTTCCATAAGATATACACATATCATTCTGAGCATGTACAATTAACTACACGTATGCTAAAATTGTAGTTTTACAACTTTGCTTTTACAACGAACAACGCTCACACTGGAAGAGCAAAGTTGTGCGCTACTGAATTAGTAGGCTTTCTGTATTATTTTCTGCAGATAAAGTTTATTTCGTGGTGAAGAGTAATGAATGGGATGATGAGAACAGACATTGCCATCTACATTGCAGGGAACGGAGTAGACTGGTTTTTCTCGAGGTACATTTATTTTTCTTGCTTAAGTAACAGTTTCTTATGTAGATATACCGGGTGGGCCAGACTCAATTAGGCAGCTTTTGATTAGATGTTATTTTTATTTTTTCTTCATTTTATTTTTATTGACAAATGTTAACAATTCCAACGGCTACAAAATTGTTACAAAAATGGAATCACACACACATAAGTCATTGATTTTTAAGATAGTGGTCGACCTGGGCACCATCTAAGTCACACAGGCTTGTAGACGCAAAGCAACATTTTCACACGCCTTCCTACACATGTTAACCTGAACATTCTTGAACTCCTGAACAATTACCTCACGCATATGTTGCTCACTGTCAATGGGATTAGCGTACACCTTGTGTTTGAGGTAACCCCAATGGAAAAAGTCTGGTGGGTTGATGTCGGGTGATCGGGCTGGCCAGTCCACAGGCCCTCGACGGCCAATCCAGCTATCAACCTCGTTCACAGCATACCGTATGATGCAGCCATCTATTGACAAAAAATGTACTTTCCAATTTTTTCCGTATGCTGTTGGATTTATTGGTTACTAATGTTCGAAAACTGCCTAATTGAATCTGCCCCACCCTGTATACTATTCCAATCTTTGCTTATTTGAAGTACAAATAACAAGAAAAGAAAAAAAATCTGACAAGCAGATAAAAAATTACTGGGCTACAAAAAATAAAGAAATCATACAGGGACAGAAACAATGAGCTTCTTAAATATTCATGAACAGCAGTGCACGTAGATACACTATGTAATACAATAAGAACAAATACATGACAACGAAATTCTCACAATAATTGGAAAGCGCCCTGTGTTTCTGTACATTACGTTACATAAGCTAATAATACTTTGCGAACAATTTATATGACAAAATCAGTCTCAAAGGTAAACCTATTCTCTGTTGCTATACAAAACGCCTCCTGTGCACTGCAATACATAAATAAGATCAAATTCATGAAGAAATTAACCTCTAAATAATTACTATAGTAAAATCTGTTGCTGTACGTTATGTGTAGGCCTCCCAGAAATAACTACTTCCAACTATGCCACAAACAGTGCATACGTTACCTACAAAGGTTACCTCGTTTAGAAAGATTCTCCTTCTTGATCAGTTTGCCGGTGTTTTTTTTTCTTCCCTTCTATTTTGGGCTTGGATTATTCTCGTGGGATTTCGGATCTGCATTGAACATGTGTGCCGTGGATAGACAAGTTTTGGTAGTAGACACTCAACATAGAATTGTTGTAGCTGCGTTTCCATATTCTTCTTCCAGAATTGATCATATCTCTGGATGTATTCTATTTTAACACCTTTCTGTGTCCACAGACCAAAGATACAGCACCTTCTTCCGTGTAATAATTACTATTACCCTACACGTGGTAATAGTAATTATCTGTGGTGTTCATGATATTGGCGTTAAGCTCTTCGTCAAATTTCCAGAAAGTTACTTTCTTCGTCTTGATGGCATGTGCAGGTGTTACATGTTTGACAGAAAAGGGACACTTAATTTCGATAATTGCATAACGAAATAAATGTTAGATACAGTGAAGTTTCAGATAGATATTGTATACATATTGTTATGAGTTGTAGTATGCATAAACCTTCTTTGTAATATCATTCAAAGCCGTGCTATCCCAATATAATCCTTGCTTTCCAATAAGTTCAGTCTCTTCAGATAAAGCTAACAACCATCATATACAACAAATTCAATTCAATTCAATTCAATTCAAATTTTCTTTATTAAAGGGCGAGGTTCAGCCTATGGCTGTTCTCCCACCTAACCCCGAGTATTGTTATTATTTTATTACTTGGTAATCTTTTCGTTTGGGGGAGGGGGTCCAGACGCTCTAAATAAATCCTTTATGTCTTTCAAAGCCTTATGATCTCAATCCTAATCATTGCCTTCCAAAATATTCAGAGTAAAAATAGTAGTACTTGATAAGTATTTCGGGTGCTATACTTCAAAGCCGTATTATATTTATAGCTATAATCCTTCCCTCCAATACGCGTTCAGAGGAAATTATCCATCGAATATGCAAATATTGCTAAAGGAGTATATTTACATTATTTAATTTTAGTACTTCATAATCCTTTCGGGGGGGGGGGGGGTCCGGACCCCCAGCAAACTTGTTCTACGTATTATAGCGTAATATTTGCCAAGGACACCGGTTTAATTGAATTACTCAAAATAACGTTACTGGTTTACGTACGTACAATGTAAACGTCTAATGGAAACCGATAAATACTTCCCCATTTGATGATGTAGTAAACGGATAGGTATTATTTATATTTCATTCTGAACTCTTCCACAATACGTGAACGTCTGTGTAGTTATTTTGCCGGCGATTTTGTAGCGCTTGAAACTTCATTGTTCTCGGAGCCCACATCTTACGTCAAACACACTTGCTGCCGTCACCCATATTTTGCAATTGAACACGTCCAGTTGACGCACGCACACTTCCCCCTGTGTCTCGCGATCGTGTTTTGTCTTCGAGCTATTTTGTTGTATCCCTCCGCGTTCTACTTTGGGTGGAGTTTAGAACGCTTCTAACTATCTGCACGAGATGTCGCCACAGTGCAGGGACACTTTTACGTATTGCAAGGGTTTCGTTTTCCTCAAACAGTCTCAAAATAGGAAAACTGACTTCTGGAGTGATGATGTTAATGTCAAGTACAATGAACATTGCATGTCCCCAACAAAACAGTTTTCCATAAGCTTGTGTGGTTAACGAGAGAATTGCATGTAAAAATTACGGTTTTCCCCATTTTTATGCCCAATTTACTTATTGAGCAGGGTATTTTTTTAAAATTTCTGCTTTGTAGGAATTACGCAGCCATATTTTCTGAAGGAGAGAAAACAAACCCCGAGATCCTATCTTTGCTCGTAACTGAAAAATCTGTTTAAAACGGAACGTCTGCACTGCGCGTTTTCGTCAATGTATGAAGGAGCCTTAAGTCAATTCCCTTTGGGGTGCAATTAGGCTTGGTTACTGTACCTGCAATCAACACACGACACTCGCTTATCACCACAAAAGGGGGGAATGGGACGTCAAATGCGAGTTCGCAGATGAAAGTTCTGAAACAAGCAAACTACAGGATTTCAAGATAGTAATGTCCGATTTACCTTGATTATGTTCCTTTGGTGTCTCCTCCTAAATCATTCTCTCTCGTCCGTTCGGGTACCCATTGCTACAGGCGAGAATTCCCACTTGAGTCCGGAACCGTAGCTGGTAAGAAAAGGTCTTCCGTCTCCGTCGTCCTGGCGGGCACTCAAAGGAACTGGCACTCTAGGCGAAGGTTTCCTGTGTTGCTGCTTGGAAGTCTGGTTGCGAACTGAAGGTTACCCCGATCGGAATCATCGGGGAGAAAAAAAGAGGGGGGGAGAAGTAGTTTTCATTATCACCGCTTGACGGCGAGAAGCTCCAAACACCGTAGTGCTGCCGTCTATTGGGTTTGTTTGAGAGCTTATTTAAACGAATAAGGTCTATATCCGTACCATATCGTACGTGTAATATTCGCAAGTGAAAGATAGAAATTGTGAATATTACAAATTCCCGGGTCTTGAGAGAATACAAAACCCACTCCACGAAACAAAGGGAGGAATAACATGAAAAAGCCTAAACGGCTGAGTAGCACCAATAGCGTGACAACTTGAGAACAATTAACATATAAATTAAACAAGAATATAGGTAACAAAAAACAACTAACAATATTACCTGATACATTCAGCACAATTGCCAGTTTGTTATCCCAAAAAAGATTAAAATTCAAGAGCACATCATTAAGAATCTGATCTACAGAAATCCAGCCCAATGGAACATAAACTTAATGGAGTTATTCATAATACAAACGTATACATATAAACATAAAAAAAACTTACTTCCTAGAAAATTGTGTCCAAAGGATTTTCTCTTTTTTTTTAGTGTAACCACAATACTTCACCAAACCAAGAAATCAATCACTGTTGAGCGCACCCGTAATACTAATAGTATATAAAATATTTGAGACCATACAAATAATCAAGGTATAAGAGCATACCTATATACATCCTTACTCCCAAACAGTAAGGAGATAGAGAACATGTTGTAATTGGACAAACATATATGATTAATTAACATATAACTCCATGCTGCCCATCCCGGATCCAACATCTAAGGGAGAAACAAATTTAAGCACAAAAATCACCATGTACACACGACAAAGAATTTCGGCAATGCCATAACACATAACCAATGAGGAGTAAAAATGGCAGTTCCATAAGCGTAGAAGCGGAAGGTAATGGCGAAGTATGAGGGGGGGGGGGTTAGTGATGCACAGTAGATCCATAATCCCATAGGTGTTGAACACACACGAAGTAAAACGGTCCAGATAGCAATGACGATGCATTGTCTTCCTAAGGCGTAACTGTAGCGCAGGAGCCTCGTGAAATATGTAACAAAACAAAAGGAAAGGAATCAACAAAAGAAGAATAATAAAGTAGGAAGTTAGAATGAGAAATATGAAAGTTAAGGCAACTAACTACGAAAGGAAGGAAGAGAAGGAAAGTAGCATCATCACAGAGCCGCATGCATCACAATTATGTCAATGATCCAAATAAACTCAAACCACATACAAAATATATAAGTTAAAAAAATCACATAATATACCATCAATAAACTTTTATATTGAATTACAAACACTGACGTATTGAGACCAATATTAGACCTGGTCCGAATCAAAAAAAAATAACAGGTAATATAACTGTGACACATATATCATATTCACATCCTTATATCTAAAAGTAACAATTTGCAATGAAAGAATAAGCCAGAATATGTTGTAGAAAAAGGTCTAGGTATTACCATTATGAGATTGTAAGGTATGCCCCACTTGGGTAGGTCCTAAATCTACAAGTGACATTGGAGGGTCTAAATTCCGAATTGTATACGGTTTAAGGTGGGACACATGAGCCTTGCGAAGCATCTGTTGGGTATGTGGGTCTACCAACAAGGCTGTTACTGGAGTTAACATCTTGAAAACCTGGACTGGACCCGACCATTATTCCTTAAGCTTAGATTACGTCTTATTAAAGGCGTTACTCAAGGGAAAAACACGATATAAAACCATGTCCCCAGGTTTATAAGAAACCTGTACGCGAGAGTGATCGTATTTGCGTTGGCGTGAATTCCAAGAGCGCAGTAAATGTTGATATGCCTCATCCCAGGCTTGTGCACGGTCTGGAGACGGAGGAGCCGCCAGTTCTATATCGGATTGTAAGTCCCCAAAAAAAATCATTGGACCGTCAATGTCACGACCAAAAATTAGTTTCGCCGGCGTAGCGTGAGTGGCATCGTGCATAGCAGTATTAAAGGCAAAGGCAATACTATTCAAGTGGAGATCCCATTTGGAGTTGTCTTTTGAATGGTAACAAATCAAAGACGACATTAGATTGCGAATGAATCGTTCGGCCAAGGAAGGATTTGGGTAGTAGGGGCTGGTATAAATGTGTCTAACATTTGATTCAAATAAAAGGTTATTAAACACATGCGAACGAAAATACGAAGCATTGTCGGAAACTAGTTCGCATGGAGCTCCAAAAGAAAGAAAAAGAGATTTCAATTTAACTATAATGGCATGTGAGGTCGCCGAGAAAGCGGATACAGAGAAACCCATTTAGAAAAGGCGTCCATCACCACCAAAATGTATGTATTTCCCCGAGCGGAACGAACCAAAGGCCCCACCAAATCAATGTAAAGGCGTCGCCAAGGGTGGCGTATCACCTCTGAAGAAAGGAATCCTTGGGGCTTGCGAACGGCCAATTTGGCCTTTTGGCAAATGTCACAAGAACGAACATATTGCCGAATATCAGCAAGATAATTAGGCCACCAGAAAAGAGAGGAATTTTTTTTGTTGTTTTGTTGGCACCCAGGTGCAAACCACCCACAGGAGTATCGTGATAGTAACGACAAATTACGTTATGTAAGACTGACGGTAGAACGACCTGAGAAGTAGCAGAACGTTATAGCCCTTTCTTTCTTGCTCGGGTTCGGATTTAAGATTATTTGTTTTAATTGGGATTAGACATACCCTTCCGATTGACCGATGAAAGATAGCTATGAACCTGCATACTGGACCCCCATAGGTACGTGATACACTATAAATCAAGTAATTTAATTTCTAGAACATAAAGTTCACTGGATAGGATTGGATGACAGTTTATTTAACAAAACTTCAATTTTGTATTAGAACAATAATATTATACATACATAAACTGTCATTAATAATTATGATCTCAACGATAACATTAATACATAAATCAAGATAATTTTCACTAGTTATTCTTAACTAATAATTGGCTTTCTCTCCTTGTGCTGACTATTTAATTGGTCTCATTATTCATCCATGTTCAAATGATTGCCTAAGAGAATATTTCTATGTTAAATTTCCCCCTTTTCCTACTTGTCTGTAATGACGATCACTCGGTAAAGATCAACAAGCAAATTAATATAATACTACCAACAACTCTACAAAATTAAATAATGTTAAACTAATTATCTACAAAAGAACTGAAATTAAACCATCACCACTACGTTCGTCTAAGTCCCCTGTTGACCTCTCCCGTCACGTCGAGTGCCCTGTTGGATTGTGATGTTCAACGTGAGCCAGCTGGAAGTGAAGTGTGGAGTGTATCGGTTTAGGATTCTTACATCCAACCGGCAAACTGAATGACGTGACCTGCGATCAGTGCCATCTATTGGCTTTTACCTTCTTTCATTCAGAGAGAGAGAAACTAAAATCTTACACAGGCTATAACGTGGCGAATGGCGAACTAACAGATCTTGGAAAAGCCCAAAACGTGGAACAGTTTTATTATCTCTAAGTTGATCAATCATAGAACGTAAAGAAGGGTCTTCCTCCTGAAGTGCAATAATATCTGCCTTATTAAAGGGGATAATGCTGAGCTTAGGTGCAGCACATGCCAAACTAGTGACAGACGGAGATGCAATTGAATAGTCCTCAGGGGAGTGCATCCGTGATAGACAATCCGCAACTGGATTTTTGGAAGAAGGAATGTGTTAGACGTTATACGAAAAGCGAGATAAATACAACAGCCAACGACCAAATTTTCCAAATTGTTCTGGATGTGTTAGTAACCACGACAAAGCCTGGTTATCTGTTTGAAGAGTGAAATGCTTGGAGGTTAAGTATGTCTCAAATTTCTTAAAACCAAAGACTAAAGCCCCACATTCGGCTTCATAAATCGATTGCCTACGTTCCTGGATAGTACGTTTGCGCGAAGCAAAGGCAATTGGTCGCAGAAAACCCTCCGAATCACGCTGGTTCAGAGTAGCCCCCAAAGCTAAACTCAAAGCGTCTGTCTGAAGGACAAATTCCTGAGAAAAATCAGGTAAGGCCAAAACTGTATGTTTCAAAAAGGCAGATTTTAATTCGTCGAAACGGACCTGATCCTCTTCGGACCAAAGAAATCGTACGTTCTTTTTGCGTTTATCTGTAAGGAAACTAGTCCTTTCCGCAAAGTGAGGTAAGAAACGGGAGTAATACGATAGGAGACCCATGATTTGCGCCACCCCTCGCTGGGATTTAGGGGGCGGTATATCTTGCATAGCGGAAATACGCTCGGGATCCATAACCATTTGTTTATGTCGTATAATATACCCCAAATACTTAATTTCCTTAGTCATCCATGAAGATTTAACAGGATTGACTGTAAGACCGGCCTCACGAAGAGCCTGTAGTATTTCGGTCAAATGCAGGATGTGAGACTGCTCATCAGGCGAAAACACCAGCAAGTCGTCCGCATATGTAAGGAGAAATTTGTATTTAAAATTTCCCAGGACTTCATCGAGTACGCGAGACAGCATGTGCGTACCCAGATTGATACCAAAGGGGACACGAGTATATCTGAACTGCCCAAATGAACAAAGGCGGTCAAATCCTTGCTCTTTTCGTCTAACCTAATCTGGTGGAATGACTGGCATAAATCAAGGCAGGAAAACACAGCAGAATTTTGCAAATGCTGAAATAAAAGATCAATACGAGGCTGTGGAAATTGATCATATGCGATCAATCTGTTTAAGGATTGAAACGAACAAACCAAACGATGGCCGCCGTTTTTCTTCGGCACCAAAAAGACCGGGCTCGCATATTGGGACCTGCACACCTCAACAATACCCTGAGCCCGTAAATCCTCAATTTGTTGTCGTAGAATTTCAGTTTGAACAGGGTTCAATTGAAAAGGCTTAGCCCTGAAAGGGATATCGGACACTAAGGGAATGGACACTGGTGGTAATGTAAATTCACCAACCCTTTCCGTAACAACGTCCGAAAAGGTACTCAGTAAATCTTGCAAATGGGAAGGAAGACCAGAGGAAGATGGCAAAAGATGTTGCCGTTCCTGGCCAGAAACCGGAGTAAAATTCTGAATGGAATTTTGTGACGAAAAGGGAAATGACATATGCTGCGGAGATTTGTCCACGGAAAGACCTTCCTGGAAATAGGGAAATGAAATAATCCAAGTCTCCAAAGAGATGGTTGCCTTAGTATGAGAAAAAAATCCATCCCCAAAATCAACGGGTAAGGCAACGAATCCACAACCCAAAAACACCATTTCCATGACAAATGTCCTAATCGGAGCGAGAGTTCACAAAGAGAGTTTAAAGAAAAAACCCGATTTGTCACATCCTTCAAGTCCATCGTCCTGTTTCTAACAATTGAAAAGCCACATTTTATCTGCCCCAATAAGGAAGAAGAAACAAGCGACACCGACGAAGCGGTATCGAGTAGAGCAACAGTTGGTTGGTCCCCTAATAGAACCTTAATCGTAGGAGAAGAACGATTTTCCACAGAAAACGGGTGTTCTGAATGTAATTGAATAGGAGGGGCACACACAGGAACAGAACGCAAAGGGGAAGGCAGAGGGGAAGGAACGGTTTCATCAATTGGGTTGTTTGAAATCTGAGTCAACGAAGGACTAATATTATCGTCCTCCAACGCCGCAATGGGAGGTAAAGACGAAAAATCGTGGTGTACCAAGGGCAAACAGGATGGAAGATGCCTGGCCTCCTGAGAATTTGTCATCATGGCCAAAGGTAAAGGCGGCGTGCTCGCCGGTACACCGTGTAGGGGAGAATCATCATGATTAGATTCCGAAGGCGTATTCAAAGTATGTTCTAAGGGGGGATGGAAATGATACTATATGGGACTCAGGATACATTTGCGAACGCCACTTCAACTCCGGTTGGATTATGTGTTGAGCCAAAGCAAAAAATTCTCTAATATTTTGAGGGCGAGGATAACCTAAAATTAAGGCCCGTGCTGGGAAATTCACACCCTCAATCAGAACCTCGAATAATTGTTGTTCGGGCCATTCAGCGGCTAACACCTGACTAGCGTCGTAAACATCTCGAAGAAAGGAATAAAGTGTTTCCGATGGTTTTTGAACGCGGTGAAGGATGGATGACCGAAACGCTTGCAATAATGAAGGAGGTATAAGCCGGAGCCAGACCATCGATAAAAATAAATGCCAAGGTAACTTCTGTCTAAGACCTTCCAACCAAATATCACGGAGAGGATTTAAAGTATATGGTAAGGCCAGTAATAATATGGATTCAATATCAAATAGGTCCAAAGTAATAGTTTTGTGGAGGATACACAAAAAATTAAATAAAGGCATAAGATCCATACCCGTGACGGGCAACAATTCTCTAGAAAGGAAGGATGCCGTCTGGAAACGAATAGTCTCCCGTATGGGTGAAGAAGTTTGCGGTAGTATTACTCCTTGAAGAAAATCCAAGACAGAGGGGGAAGGGGGGGTAGTGGTGATTGCCCATACGGTGGTTGCACGTCAATAGTCATTCTCACTATACTCAAAGGAACAGGCACTCTAGGCGAAGGTTTCCTGTGTTGCTGCTTGGAAGTCTGGTTGCGAACTGAAGGTTACCCCGATCGGAATCATCGGGGAGAAAAAAAGAGGGGGGGAGAAGTAGTTTTCATTATCACCGCTTGACGGCGAGAAGCTCCAAACACCGTAGTGCTGCCGTCTATTGGGTTCGTTTGAGAGCTTATTTAAACGAATAAGGTCTATATCCGTACCATATCGTACGTGTAATATTCGCAAGTGAAAGATAGAAATTGTGAATATTACAAGGGGAACTCCATTCAGCCGTGAAAAGTGCTGTTTGAACTGTGAAATTATGTCAAACGCTACTCAATCGTGCTAGGACATAATTATTATTACTTTTACTACATTACTATTTTTAGATGGCTGTATTTTATCCGACCCAAAAGCTATTTCTATTTTAGTTATTTTACGTCGCATTTGTGCCTCTACGGGTAAGTACGACAACAAGGATGAATGAAGAAGTGATTAAATGGATGAAGTGACACAAACACAGTGAAACGTCCATGCCTTACTAGTTGGAACCTCTGACTTCGTAGCGTGATCAAATTATTTTATACGTGTATGTATGTATATATGAGCCGGTGAGACCAAGAAGGGAAAGACTCCACTTTGTGAACAAAATGGGTTGAATACTTTGAATACATATCAGAGTTAAAATAAAGGTTTTAAAAACAAACCCCTAATGGAATATTGTTACTATGGTTATGATGAATAAGTTTGTAATTCTAAGTTTCTTCATCCGGCTTTTAGTTTTGGTTGCTATGAAGTTGTTTTTTTATGTCCCGAAAGTAAGGTCGAGTGGAATCTTTCCCTTCTTGGTCTCACCGATTCATATATATATATATATATATGAAGACTCAGTTGTTAGCATATGCAGATGATGTAGACTTATTAGGGAATGATATAAATACAATTAAGAATAATGGTAAAATATTTTTCAAAACTGCTAAAGAGATAGGTTTGGAAGTTAACAAAGAGAAAACTAAATATATGCTTACTGGCCGAAACCAAGTGTTAGGTAATAATCAAAATCTAATTATTGATAACAACTAGTTTGAACCAATTTCCAAATTCAAATACTTAGGAGTAATATTAACAAATGAAAAATATATTAAAGAGGAAATAAAAAGTAGGTTTAATTCAGGAAATGCATGTTACTTCTCTCTTCATAAACTTTTGTCTTCTCGTTTAATATCTAAGAAACTAAAAGTTAAAATATACGAAACAGTAATTTTGCCTGTAGTATTATATGGATGTGAAACTTGGTCCCTTACATTGAAAGAGGAACATAAATTTAGAGTATTTGAAAATAAGATCCTTAGGAAAATATTTGTACCTAAAAGGGATGAGGAGACAGGTGAGTGGAGAAGGTTACATAATTTAGAACTACATAATTTATATTCATGTCCAGATATTATTAGAATAATTAAATCAAGAAGACTTAGCTGGGCAGGCCATGTGGCACGAATGGGAGAGGAAAGAGGAGTTTACAGGATTGTTGTTGGGAAACCTGATGGTAAGAGACCTGTAGGGAGGCCAAGACGAAGATGGAGGGACAACCTTGAGATGGACCTAAGGGAAATCGGTAGGGATGGAAAAGAGTATATAGATCTTGCTCAAGATAGGGAAAGATGGAAGGCCTGTGTTGCTGCAGCCATGAACCTTCGGGTTTAAGAAGGCTAGAGAGTTAGTTAGTTAGTTAAGTTTGGTGCTATGAGCGTGTTTTAGCATCCGGTTTTCGCGACGTTTTAGAAGCTGGTTGTGCCTTCAGTCATACCCCAATGCTTATGCCGAGGCGCAGCATAATTGTGAAGGGTTTGGCACCGTCGGATTCCCATGAAAGGAGGAAGAGGAATACCACTCCAGAAATCGTAAAGATCTTCGAAAGCGATTCGTTTGTTTTTTCGATGACATCGAAACAGTCACGTACGTTGGGAGAAAACCGCTCTTGGCATGGTACAATTTGGACCACCGCATTGGGTTGCGTGCATTTCGATCGTGTCCCACCTCTCCGTGGTCTGGTGTGAAAGGTTCTCGACCTTCCTTCCACGAAGTAAAAGGAATGTGTTTACCTCTTGTGTTACACAGAAAATGGTAACTCTCTCCGACACCCAGGTCTCACTGACCCTGGGTGATGGGACATAAAGTTATATGAATCACACTGGTTATATTTCAATCTTCCAAATGTTGCACTCATGTTTGTTTACACATCTGACTCCAAATTGAATGTACATACATGCAAAATGACCTTCATTGTCTATGTCTATTACACATGTGCACAGAAAGATAATAATGGTACTGGATTATGGAGTACACAAAATACGCACCACTTGTGTCTGTTGACGTTGAATGTTCTTTTTCAACTTACAAGTATCTGCTTAGTGACCGCAGATGTAGCCTCACTCAGAAGAACATAGAAATTTTGAATGTAATCTATTTTAACAGTTTTCTAGATGACTAATTCTAAGTAAGTAAGAAGAAGCATGTTTTCCTTTATGTCGCTTTCTAATGTATCAGAGAATTTTCTTTGCTTAGTTATATTAAAATTTAAAACCAGAGAATACTCTGTGTTTATCCAGACAAGTTGAATCATATATGTATGCACTGCTACAATAAATTTTACATCTGAAAATTAGCACCTATTTTAGCACCTTTTTTGTACAAAAATTGGCACCTTTTTTGCACCTTTATTGGCAAATTTTTGCACCTAAAATTCCTAGCTCTGGTAATTACGTTAACACTAGTTTTTATTTGTATTTTAATTATTGCTTTTATTTGTTGTCAGCGAAGATGTAAAAAGGTAAAAGTTTTGGAAAATATTTGCCCAAGGGAAATGGAACGAGTAAATATGTCTTCAAGTGTACAAGTTTTAAATATATCCCAGTCGGATAGCGACTCTTGGCACAGTGGTCCCAACCAACCCGTTACATGTCGAAATCTTGCGTCAGTTTTTACTTTTCAAGACCCTTTTATGACGAAGCAGGTACGCCAAACGAAATTTTGCCACTTGAAATTCCCCCCGTACGTCTAGATACATTTAATGTTGCATGTCCCTCATTTCCACGAGTGGCGCCGTCCCGTTATTGCAAATCGATCACTTCCACGAATGTGTGTTTGTGTGTGTGTGTGTGTTTGTGTTTTTTTTTATATTGTGTAGTAGTTCTGGTGTGTGTGTGTTTATATTGTGTTATAGTTGTGATGTGTTTGTGTGTGTCTTGTGTAGTAGTTATGCTGTCTAATGTGTTTGTGTTCGTCTTGTGTAGTAATTGTGCTGTCTAATATGTTTGTGTTTGTCTTGTGTAGTAGTTCCTCCATTCATATCGGGGGTTAGGCGTAGAGCTGACAACTCTGCACTGTAAAAAGACATGTCAAGAAACAGAAATATAAGGCCATGGATGTTCCCAAAGTAAAATATTCCGGAGGTAAAATAGTCCCCCGTTCGGATCTCCGGGTGGGGACTACTTTGGGAGGTCCCTGGACTAAGGATAAGATCTACGTTAGGAATAAGGATATTAAATTAGGCACCTGGAATGTTCTGAGCCTTTACCGGCCTGGGGCATTTCAGTGTACAGTTAATGAGATAGTCAAGTATAAATTAGATGTAGTAGCTGTCCAGGAAGTTAGGTGGCCAGGAGAAGGGAATTGTAAAACTAAAAATTATACTTTTTTCTATGGTGGTACGGAGAATCATAATTTTGGAACAGGCTTTTTCATAAATAATAGAATTATCTCGGCTCTTAAAACAGTAGAATTTATTAATGATAGGATATCATATGCAGTTTTACAGGGTAGGTGGTGTAAAATTATTTTAATAAACATACATGCACCAACGGAAGATAAAGATGATAATACTAAAGATGATTTTTATACAGAGTTAGAACAGGTCTTTGATAAATTTTCTCAGTATGATATGAAAATTCTGTTAGGTGACTGTAATGCACAGATTGGCAAAGAAGATACATTTAAACCCACGATTGGTAAAGAAAGTCTTCATGAATTAAGTAATGATAATGGTATAAGATTGATTACTTTTGCAACCTCAAAGAATTTAATTGTGAAAAGTACCACTTTTAAACATAAAGATATCCATAAATATACCTGGTCTTCTCCAGATGGTAAAACTCATAATCAGATAGATCATATTCTTATTGATAAGAGAAGGCATACTAGTATAATTGACGTTCGTACACATAGAGGTGCTGACTGTGCCAGTGACCATTATTTAGTAATTGCTAAATTAAGAGAAAGACTCTCAGTGATAAATCATAAGCAACAAAATCTAAAAGTTATAAAATTTGATACAGGAAAGTTTGCTGATGAAAGAATTAAGAAAGATTACCAAATTAAACTGTCAAATAGATTTGATGTTTTGCAGGATTTAAATGATGATGAAAATATAAATGAAACAGACGTAAATAAGAATTGGGAGCACATACGTAATGCAATAGAATCAGCAGCTAAAGAAAGTATAGGATACCATAAACCAAGAAAAAGTAAGCCATGGTTTGATAATGAATGTCATAATCTAATAGAAATAAGAAATCAGGCTAGACTTAGGTGGTTAAATAACTCGGATGATACAAATCTAAGCAATTATAATAGAATAAAGCGAGAAGTTAACCGCACGTTTAGAAGTAAAAAAAGAGATTACTTGAAAAGCAAAATTAACGAAATTGAAACAAACAGCAAAAATAAAAATATCAGAGATTTATATAAAGGTGTAAATGAATTTAGAAAGGGGTGGCAACCTAAAGTAAACTTGATAAAAGATAAAGACGGTGATTTTCTAGCTGACCCAAGCGATATTCTAAATAGATGGAAGAACTACTTTAATGACCTTTTAAATGTCCATGTAGGAGATAAATCAGAAGTAAATGAAGTACACACAGCAGAACCTTTAGTTCCAGAACCTAACTTGACTGAAGTTAAAGATGCTATTAAAAGGCTAAAGAATAACAAAGCACCTGGCATTGATTTAATACCAGCTGAGTTAATTAAATATGGTGGAAATTCATTAATATGTCAAATTCATAAATTAATTTGTTTAATATGGAATAAAGAAGAAATCCCTCAACAGTGGAAAGAATCCATAATTGTTCCTGTGTTTAAAAAAGGTGATAAAATGAACTGCAATAATTACCGTGGAATTTCTCTACTCTCAACAACATACAAAATATTGTCTAACATTCTTTTAACAAGACTAACCCCATATGCTAATGAAATTATAGGTGATTATCAATGTGGATTTAAACGTAACAGATCAACTACAGATCAAATTTTTCACATCAGACAGACACTTGAAAAAAAGTGGGAATATAATCAAAATGTCCATGAGCTATTCATTGATTTCAAAAAAGCATATGATTCGGTCAAAAGAGATAAATTATATAATATATTAGTAGAGTTTGGAATACCTAAGAAGCTTGTTAGTATGATAAAAATATGCACCAGTGAAACAGAAAGTAAAATTCGTGTGGGTAATAATATGTCTGACAAATTTATAATTCATGATGAGTTAAAACAAGGAGATGCATTATCTCCATTGCTCTTTAATTTTGCCTTAGAATATGCTGTAAGGAAGGTTAAAGAAACTAAAGAAGGACTAAAATTAAATGGTGTGACTCAGTTGTTAGCATATGCAGATGATGTAGACTTACTGGGGGATGATATAAATACGATTAAGAATAATGCTAAAATATTTTTCAAAACTGCTAAAGACATAGGTTTGGAAGTTAACAAACAGAAAACTAAATATATGCTTACAGGCCGAAACCAAGTGTTAGGTAATAATCAAAATCTAATTATTGATAACAACTCGTTTGAACCAATTTCCAAATTCAAATACTTAGGAGTAATATTAACAAATGAAAATGATATTAAAGAGTAAATAAAAAGTAGGCTTAATTCAGGAAATGCATGTTACTTCTCTCTTCATAAACTTTTGTCTTCTCGTTTAATATCTAAGAAACTAAAAGTTAAAATATACAAAACAGTAATTTTGCCTGTAGTATTATATGGATGTGAAACTTGGTCCCTTACATTAAAAGAAGAACATAAATTGAGAGTATTTGAAAATAAGATCCTTAGGAAAATATTTGTACCTAAAAGGGATGAGGAGACAGGTGAGTGGAGAAGGTTACATAATTTAGAACTACATAATTTGTATTCATGTCCAGATATTATTAGATTGATTGATTGATTGATTGATTTAGTTTATTTTACTTCGCGTTTTGTGCCTCTTGGCTAATTTGCGAAGATGAGGATGAGTGATGAAAGGATGAAATTGATGAATGGACATTCACAAACAACCAAGCCCGACCGGGATTCGAACCCGGGACCCTTGGCGTAGCAGCGCGATGTGCTAACCGCTCGGCCACAGGGTCGGGCAGATATTATTAGAATAACTAAATCAAGAAGGCTTAGGTGGGCAGGCCATGTGGCACGAATGGGAGAGGAAAGAGGAGTTTACAAGGTTCTTGTTGGGAAACCTGATGGTAAGAGACCTGTAGGAAGGCCAAGACGAAGATGGAGGGACAACGTTGAGATGGACCTAAAGGAAATCGGTAGGGATGGAAAAGAGTATATAGATCTTGCTCAAGATAGGGACAGATGGAAGGCCTGTGTTGCTGCAGCCATGAACCTTCGGGTTTAAGAAGGCTAGAGAGTTAGTTAGTTAGTTTATATATATGAAGACTAACATTGGTAAACGCTGTAAGTGCCACAAAAATTCAAACACCGTTTTTCACGTTAAACTGTGAAATGTGCCATGCTTTATAATGTGGTAAACGTGAAAAGTGGCTGCTAGCCCTCGAAGTAGTTCAAAGGGCGTGTAAAGAGGTTACTAGTGTGAACGTTCTTACGGACTGATGTGCGGAACTATGCGATTTCCCAACACTTTCGCGTTTGGCACTTACAACAATTAATACCACTTTTAGTCCTCATATGTGTGTGTGTGTGTGTGTGTGTGTGTATTTCTAGCAGATGGGGAGGATAGGTGAACCCTAGCACAAGCGTTGTTATCTTCAATTATTGAGGAAGACATGCTGTATAATTCACCAATATATTTCACATACGTAATTCATTTTCTCATAATGATGCAGGACGCTTGCCAAACCCTAACGATACCTGTACACCGAACACCAGCAGAAGGCAAATTAATTTGTTATTGTTAGCATTCGACTTGAAAGATTGTGGAAAATCGCCGACACAACTTTCCCGATTTACTGTCATAAATATTCTTTGCGAAAATAGAGGCATTCTATGAAAGAGGCATGGAGACCCCTTGTGTGGGTGCTGAGAAAGGGCAAACTTGAGGGTGTTTTCCATGCACCCTCTTAGATTTACCACTGGGAGATGCGGAAGAGATAAAAGACATTGGTCGGGTCCCTCGGACGGTTTACTTTCTTTTGTTTGAAACACGTCCACTCCTGAAATGGAGATGTTCGGTTTCTTTTCGCCAAACAAAGGGTGCTGGGTTACACCACTGTTACAAAAGTATCTGTGACGTTTACACCGTAAACAACGCGCGCCACTGCAGCAGGGGGCTTTTATTGTGACCCTTTGCTTGGCGACTCTAGGTTATTCACAACATATCTCGTTCCCTTCCCTTCTGGAAAATGAATGTTGACATAAAAGTACCTATTATTTCAGACATGAGTTGATTTCAGTCACAGAAATTTACATCCATTATTATAATAGAAACGTGATAATTTCAAACTCGTCTGATAAAAAAAAAATACATTGTTTCCCACTCGCTGGAAAAATCTGTGGACGTTCCCTTGCCCAGTGCGCACGCCTATGCCGCCACCCCCAAAAACGTCGTTCATCCGCTACTATTAGATCATTGGATTTTGTAGCAGATCTTCTGGTTTCCCAAGGAACAATCCCCGATCTTTTCAAGCCTGACCTGGCAACTCTGTCCCGAGCACCGACAACGGCGGGGAAGATGCGCGAACGCTTTCCACCGAAGGTTTTTTCCTTGTGGTCGAACGATAGTTATGTAGTCAGAACCCCGCTAATGTGTACGACTGTGATGGTATTTTCTTAACGCATACCGTACCTCAAGGACAGATCGTAAATGCGCAGTATTACTGTTCAGTTTAGGAACATAACCTGCGACCTGCGTTGCGAAAGAAGAGGCGACACTTTCTGCTAAATCCTCCAATCGTAACACGCTGCAGGCGTGAATCGAACCTAGGACCCGGGCATCATAAATAAATAATCTAATCATGGTATTAAAAGGGTCCCGCTGAAGCATTGAAAAAGAGCTTCATAAAAGCTCATCGCGACAGCGACCTTCAGCGAAGTTGGAAAAACTCCGCTGACATTGCATTAGAAAATGAAATCAGGATTCAGCGTTTATCCTCAGAATCGTTCTTGCAAAGGACGCGATCGAAGCAACCGTCGTAACGGCAGATAGTTCGAATTTCAGTTAAATAGGTCGCGTGAGAAAATCTCAGTCTTAGTCGTTTCCCGTTTTTCATCGAAGTCAGTAGTTGTGAAAGAACTCAGTCTTATAGTTGCTTTCAGTTAAGGCTCCTTCATACATTGACGAAAACGCGCAGTGCAGACGTTCCGTTTTAAACAGATTTTTCAGTTACGAGCAAAGATAGGATCTCGGGGTTTGTTTTCTATCCTTCAGAAAATATGGCTGCGTAATTCCTACAAAGCAGAAATTTTAAAAAAGACCCAGCTTAATAAGTAAATTGGGCATAAAAATGGGGAAAACCGTAATTTTCACATGCAATTATCTCGTTAACCGCACAAGCTTATGGAAAACTGTTTTGTTGGGGTCATGCAATGTTCATTGTACTTGACATTAACATCATCACTGTAGAAGTCAGCTTTCCTATTTTGAGACTGTTTGAGGAAAACGAAACCCTTGCAATACGTAAAAGTGTCCCTGCACTGTGGCGACATCTCGTGCAGATAGTTAGAAGCGTTCTAAACCCCACCCACATTAGAACGCGGAGGGATACAACAAAATAGCTCGTGAAGACAAAACACGATCGCAAGAGACAGGGAAGTGTGCTTGCGTCAACTGGACGTGTTCAATTGCAAAATATGGGTGACGGCAGCAAGTGTGTTTGGCGTAAGATGTGGGCTCCGAGAAAATCGTCTGCTGCAGAAACAACAATGAAGTTTCAAGCGCTACAAAATCGCCGGCAAAATAAGGGTTCAGAACGAAATATAAATAATACCTATCCGTTTACTACATCATCAAATGGGGAAGTATTTATCGGTTTCCATTAGACGTTTACATTGTACGTACGTAAACCAGTAACGTTATTTTGAGTAATTCAATTAAACCGGCGGTGTCCTTGGCAAATATTACGCTATAATAGGTAGAACAAGTTTGCTGGGGGTCCGGACCCCCCCGAAAGGATTATGAAGTACTAAAATTAAATAATATAAATATACTCCTTTAGCAATATTTGCATATTCGATGGATAATTTCCTCTGAACGCGTATTGGAGGGAAGGATTATAGCTATAAATATAATACGGCTTTGAAGTATAGCACCCGAAATACTTATGAAGTACTACTATTTTTACTCTGAATATTTTGGAAGGCAATGATTAGGATTGACATCATAAGGCTTTGAAAGACATAAAGGATTTATTTAGAGCGTCTGGACCCCCTCCCCCAAACGAAAAGATTACCAAGTAATAAAATAATAACAATACTCGTTTAGCATTTGTTGTATAAGATGGTTGTTAGCTTTATCTGAAGAGACTGAACTTATTGGAAGGCAAGGATTATATTGGGATAGCACGGTTTGGAATGATATTACAAAGAAGGTTTATGCATACTACAACTCATAACAATATGTATACAATATCTATCTGAAACTTCACTGTATCTACCATTTATTTCGTTATGCAATTATCGAAATTAAGTGTCCCTTTTCTGTCAAACATGTAACACCTACACATGCCATCAAGAGGAAGAAAGTAACTTTCTGGAAATTTGACGAAGAGCTTAACGCCAATATCGTGAATACCACACATAATTACTATTACCACGTGTAGGGTAATAGTAATTATTACACGGAGAAGGTACTGTATTTTTGGTCTGTGGACACAGAAAGGTGTTAAAATAGAATACATCCAGAGATATGATCAATTCTGGAAGAAGAATATGGAAACGCAGCTACAACAATTCTATGTTGAGTGCCTACTACCAAAACTTGTCCATCCGCGGCACACATGTTCAATGCAGATCCGAAATCCCACGAGAATAATCCAAACCCAAAATAGAAGGGAAGAAAAAAAAACACCGGCAAACTGATCAAGAAGGAGAATCTTTCTAAACGAGGTAACTTTGTAGGTAACGTATGCACTGTTTGAGGCAAGTAGTACAAAATTCACCCTCCCCCATATGTGTGTGTATATATATATATGGGGGAGGGTGAATTTTGTACCCCCCCAAATGCAAAACGTTCCTGCGCCACTGTTCACATACAACGATGCCCAGGCTAGGATTCGAACCCGGGACCCCTGGCGTCGTAGCGCGATGTGCTAACCACTCCGCCACGGGAGCCGGCAATACATTATTTTTATTATATACACACACACACATACTACTTCAAACCAAGTGTCACAATAATAATTATTATTATTATATTTAATTTAATTAAAATATTAATTAAATATGTAAATTAATTAATAATGAATTATTATTATTACATGAATAGGTAAAATATAGTAAAATAATATAGATATAACAGCACGTATTCATTATCTAGCTTACGTGTAGTTAAGATCGCCAAGATTTGCATAAAAACAACTGCCCTGGCAAGGAATTTAATGTCAAATAGAAAAATGATTGAATATTTATTAAATAACAAAAAAGGAGTTTGATCCAATTAATGAAAAGTAAAGTTCCTGATTAATATTTTATGGATGATATTAGTAGTGTCCATAAATGTTTGGAACCCTTCAAAGCTGTATGCGTCAAATTCCTTGCTTCCAATAAATTCAGCGAAAATAATCATCGAACAAAAGCTAAACAATATTTTGATTATTTACTTTTACTACTTGTTAAGTCTTTCGGGGAGGGGGATCAGGAACCCCCCCGTTAAATACGTCCTTGATATCTAAGTATAATGTGAAATATTATATTTTATAACAACACACACATTCGTGTTATTTAATGCATATTTTGCATAAATATTTTTCTCTTTGTTTTCTTAGAATTAAAAAAAAACAACAGATTTTAAAACCAGATAAAAATTCTGAAACATATAAAGCTCTGGACCTCGTTCGGGGTTTGTTTTAATTTAACGGAACGGAAAATCAGGAGTTTTAACTGTGAAAATTGCGAACAAAGATACATCTATTCATTTTAATGCAGGTTGAGATTAAAGGGGATGAGGAGGATCTTGGGCCACCCCAACCAGAAATAATCATCTCCCACCCAATGGATATAGAAATTACATTATTAAATATATAATACTTATGGAGTTCCACTTCAGTTCTTTTCATTCTAATTTTAAAGTGCCATAGCTACGCATAAAAATATCTTAAACAATTTATGGCAGATGTGTACCACATCCAATTTTCTCAGACACCTATAGGGCGTTGTATTAAAAAAGAAAATAAAACTAGAGTTGAGATAGTTCCCGATCAACTCGTAAGAAGTCTAAGTTTGAAATATTTGTGAAACATTTGACAAAGCATTTATTTCTTATATAATTACAATTAGCTGTACCTAATGACACTCTACAAGCACTTTATCATTACATATACAAAACCGAAATCCTTCAGATCTCAGAGAAAACAAGGAAAGTTATATACTCAAGACTTTTTTCTTCTTTTCAATCCTTGGTGGACAATATGAAGAGCCGGTCAAGGTTTATTTTCGTATGTAATGGTATTAAATGCAGGTGCATGCGTGTGTTTTTGGGTGACATGTCAATTTCTCGTTTATGTGAAAAGGTAAACTTTAATGTAAGCAAAAGCATGTGCGCGTCACAGTTAAAGATTTTCGCATCTACAGAGAAAATCCAAAACGCATTCCCACCTCGCCGGCCTCCGTGACGATGGGGGTTAGAATAGCGCGCTATGACGTCAGAGGTCCCAAGTTTGAATCCCGGCCTGGGCATGGGTGTTATTTGTGAGTGTATATCAATTTCATCATATCATCACTCATCCTCATCTTCGCGATTAGCCAAAAGTGGCAGAAATGCGAAGTAAAATAAATAAAATAAATGAATCAAACACCTTGTGAATCCATCCAATCCAAAATATACCAATAGAACCTGCAGCAAATCTCATTTATGTCGTTCATTCATCTGACTAATGTAATGTACAGTTTGACTTTAGGGTTTAACTTAAAATGGCTTTGTGTTTGTGTTGCATTCGATATCACAATTAGATTATAAGCAATTAATATCCAATTATAAGTATACCCTAATACATAGGTAAAAATAAGTCCCCCTGATAAAGTCGCAAATTGCATCCTGTTTAAATGTCTAGGAAAAATTTAATTTCACCTAGGAATGATATCGCTATGCGATGAGTCGAGAATTGTCACAGTCTCTTCTCATCTCCTGTGTGGTGAGGTCCTTCTCGTTCTTGTTTGTGCTTATTTTTGTTTCGGTTTCCACTCTGAAGTTATTAAAACTTATTCTAGATTCACTTCATGATCAAATAGGCTAATCGGGACTCTATTTCCAAAAAAATATCTTAAAATATAGGTTTAAGTATAGTTTTCCGTACACCATCTTACAAAGTTATGAAAAATATGGGTGAGGTACAGGAGTACATTGTACCCCCCAAGTTGGTCTGTCGTGTCTCGTCTCGTTTGTGTAAATATTTCGTTTCGAAAAATTACATTTTAAACATTCAAAAGAAAATGGAGTCAGTCATATACTCTTCTGATGAATATTTGTATCTTATCTTCGAATCGACGAGACCACTTCTTTAGCATTCGTCTGCAGCATGATTTTCTGAGAGCAAATATGGTTCCATCGTTCCACACACATTTTAAACAATTTTCATCTCCTTAAGGAGGTTACCAAGAACACAGGTCAATGAACTAACTAGTAGCAAGCACAATGTAGTAGAATAAGTTTGCAATGGATTGAATTTCTGTGGTAAGAAAGATAATGCTCATAAATTATAAACAATATACACTTTTTTTATTGGGTGAATTGAAAATAGGTTCTTTTAACAGTAGCACCTTCCGTCTGGGGGGTACTCCCAATGGGGGGTACAACTCGATTTACGGGGGTACAGTACCCCCCTTTAAAAATTTGGGGGTACAATGTACCCCTGTACCCCCCCGCCGTTCCTGCGCCACTGTATGTGAGAGTTCATTCATCATATCATCACCATCTTCGCAAATTAGCCAAAAGTTGCACAAAAGGCGAAGTAAAATAAAGCAAATCAATCAATCAATCAAAAAACAATGTATTGTTATTATTACTATAAATACTAAAATCTAAACAAACTTGAAACACCTCGCGACAAAATTCTGCGTACGCCAATTATAGTTACAAAAATTGTAATTTTTATTTAGGAACTGTAGGTACAAAATAGAAACAGTTTTTGATTTTTCTTTCATTGCTCTTTATGGAAGATTAAAGAGAGAGAGAGAGAGAGAGAGAGAGAAAGTGCCTTTTCCCCTCCCTGCCTCTCCCACATAATGATATATCCAAGATTCAAGACATGAAAGCGCGGCTGTATTTACTATCTTCCATTTCATGAATGTTTGAGAATCTTTTGTCATCAAATTACGGATTTACTATCCATGAAAAATTCGTTACGTGTTAAAAGAACGATAATTTATGTGCTTTCTTCGCTCGCCTGCGCGCCAGATGGTCGGTCAACTGCTTCACAACAAACAAATTCTCCTCCTTCCACCCTTGCAAGCGATTGTGTAAGTTTCCCCTCAGGTACCCACCCCACTCCAACTGCTCTCCCGTCAGCCGTGAAGAGTAAACAGCAAATGCCTACCTTCAATGATCTCATATGAAGATCTGTTTCCATGTGTAGGTAATCTTTTATACTTTTTTAAAATCATTTCGCTGTTTCTTTAACATAACTTGTGTAGGTTCGTTAGGGACTATTACTGTGTCGGAGCTCTACGAGGAAGTAGAAGCTGAGACCCAAGCAAACTGTGAAGACTGCCAATCTCGTGACGTACTCGGTTACGTCCGAGATACGTTACAGAGTAAGCCACGCAAAAACCAACCCACATGACCCTCCTTTTTTCTTCTTCTTCCTCAGATTCGACTTTCGTCAAAGGTATGAAGGAGCCTTAACGCCAATTCAGTTATGGCGAGAGAACTCCTGAGTTATTATTAATTAAGATGGAGGAACGAACGATCGGAAAGTTGACGAATATTATTTAGAACATCGGTATACGCGAGTCTAGAGTTTAGGCGCCCCGAGAAGCACTCCCTCGTCCGTCTTTATTACAGAGTAGGGACACGTCACGAGGACCAGCGGAGACGAGATCGCCGTAGAACTCCAGGTAACGAACATTCCTTATGTCTTTTCCCCCCCTGCCTGTTCAGTCAATGATACTGTTTTTAAATATATGTCCGCGTGTTCTTATTTCACTGGGGTAGTCCCCTTGCAGTTTGAGTGTCGACGTTGCTCTTCAGAGCTACCCCCCTTTCTCTTACAACGTTCCTCTCCCTTAGCAAGCGAGTGGGCAAAGACTGTCATAGCCTATCTTCGATCCCCCTCTTGGTCTTTATACGCCATCATTTTGCAGGACAATGCTCGGGCGCATGTAGAGCAAATCACCTGTGTTTGCTCGATGCGGCTAGCAGGTACTCTATCATCCCCCATACTTCAGGGACTTTCATTTGATCCCCAAGATGAAGGGTATTCGCTTCAGGCGATAGACCGCTCCATTCGAACCATCAAGAGAACAGGCTCTGCTACAGGTAGCTACATAATGACTCCCATTGGCAATGAGTTGTACGCAATGGTGGTTACTACATTGAAGTGCTGCTAAAGTCTCACAGAGGTATCTTGTTTGTACATTTGTAAATAAATAGTTGCCACTATTAAATCTCCAACTCACGTACATCTATTCCACAGGTGTCCACAGAATTAACATGGTAAGAAGAGATATAGTACGGGCATGTAAGACGTCTAAAATTGGCTACCGGTGTATGGGGCGACCCTTTCCGTATGCACCCTTATGCAGGGGCGGCGCCAGAAATTTTCAACCAGGTGGGCAGAAGCTCCATAGTGATAGATTAGGGTGGGCAGAATAAATGTAGATAAGACCATGTATGTGTATGTAAGACGTATGTCCCCCCCTCTCTCTTACACTCTCGATTTTCCTCTTACTTCTTTCCCCTTTCCTTGTTTTCCTCTTTATTATTTTCTAATCTATTCTCGCATCTTGTTCCATTTCCTTTCGTTTTGTCTCTGATGGACACAATTATTTCAAGGAAGTGTTTACACTTGCGCAGCCATACACCAGCCAGACATTCTAATCACATTCTTTTATGCATGTTCATACAGTGAAATAAATGTGAATTAGGTTTAAGCTTGTGTTGCAAATACAAGGCACATCCTTGATTTTATGTATTCGCCACAATGATAGAAATCGTGAAGTTTCTCGTAATTTAAATGCATGTTCCTGAGCATAGTATTTTTATCGTATAAGTTTTTGACTCAAAGAGTTTTCTTACTCCTTGGGGGTTACTTTTCTTAGCATACAAGGTTTGTACAACTGACAAATCTATCTCAATGTTTGTAGTAGAGGCGATTGGGTGCCAACATTTGAGGGGCAAGGACAATATACGCAGGGGTGCCCATCCCCCCCAAGGCCAATGGCGCATCCCCACAAAAATCATGTCCATGTCATACATCCCCCCCTCAAATCATATCATTTGCAACGCTATATTTTAAGAAGTGATGTTACTCATGAATATGGAGAATATCGCTCATGTCTTGTAATGCAGCTATAGCATAGAAAATCACATCCACCTCAGTAAAGCGCCAAACACGCATTGTTGTAACAAACACATTATTGCGAGCGAAGCAAGCAAGAACATTTTTACATCCATTTATTTTTCAGGCTTTCAAGAATATTCATTTAATGGGGTGTCAATACTTTCTTAGCATCCCTGGATATTTAGTCTTTTCCAACTTCTGTTTTGGCACGTTCGGGGTCGAAAACGTGTGGATACCATATCGCTAAATACAGGCTCCAAAATTTAATGTTCAAACTCTCTCATCACTACAGAAATCCCTTGAAAATCTAAGATTTAACACTTTATCAAGAGCTTCCTATCTCCCCCTTTAAATTTAATACTCAATCCTACCACAAAAGTGTCCATGCCAATTTTAGACTTACTGTTGATATTGAGGACTGGATATTGCCTCCTCCAAAAAATTAATTCTCAGTCTCCACACCAGAATTTCTGCAACATTCTAAGACAATAGTAATACACAAGAATTGGATACCTTAATGCTCAATGCCCCTCTATAACTAAAATACCCGCCATAATCTAAGACTTAGAGTTGAATACTGTCCCCACCAACGTTTAATTCAGAATTCCCCCCAGAACCCATGTGTCAATTAAGGCCTAATATATAAGATTGATTGATTGATTGATTTGGTGTTTTAAGTCCTCTTTATGCATGGTAAGGCTAATCGGGACTGGGCCTACAGTTTAAAATGGGATCCGAACCACTATGTGCCTCCACCGGGTATCGAACCCAGGACACCTCTAATATATAAGAGTTGGATATTTATCCCCCCCCCCCTTTTCACCTTCAATAATGACCTTAAACGCTTTCTTTTCTTCATCTAATGGATTAAATATGGTGAATTTAAGGTGTAAAATTTTTACCTGTATTTTGGAAAAATATATAAATATTCAATTTTACATTATTTGAAGGGAAAAAATCCCACAAATAATCTCGATGTCGCAGCCTGCGCCACAATCCCCCTGTGGGCACCCCTGAATGTACGTTTTCTTGATAGAAAAGGCTTAGCATAAAGAGGCCATAGTGCGGGGGCAAAAAGTGGCAAAATGTGGCTGGGGAACTGCATCCCACACTTCCCGCTCCTCCTAATCGCCGCCACTGAATGTTTGGATTAAAATGAACGTCTTATTAGGAATGAATTAAAACACACACGGAAAACAAATTATTTGTTCATTGTCCATTAAGTATCCCTAGGCTAATGAAAGGCTATTTTGACAAAATATCACTCGTCATAAGTAATAAACAAGTAAGATTGAGAAATCTGTTCAGAATTTAATAGATTATTAGCTAAGTTGCTATTCGTTTTCTGAAGAACTGTCATATTACTAATGCGGGAGAAGCAATACACGTATGGTTACATGAACATATTTTTTGAGGTAACAAAATGATTTAGGACACAAGGAATTCATCGAAGTTGATCATCGTACCAGTAATACTTCATCTATTTTTCATTGTGTTGTATGGCGTGACCATTTCGAACACACTAGAATGTCAACCTCTATCCTGTGCAGCATACCCTGGAAACTTTATTATTTCAGGGCAACGAGTCCCTGGGGCCTGGAACCACTGTCAAAGTAATAATTTATGAGGGTTTGTATTTTGAGTGTCAGCGTGTGTTTGTTTTCGCCCCTTCGTTACTTTCATCTAATCGCCATTGAACCTTAATAACGTCGTCATTATTAAAATTAGCAGAAAAATGACTTAAAATAAAACAAATCAACCAGAACTTACTTTCCAAAAATGGAGTTTCATTAGTTCATACCTCTTAGAAAGTTGAGGTGGTAATTTCAATCGCACAGCGTTTCATTAGTGGATCAATGCAGCTAATTCCGTGAACAATGACGTTGTTTTCCGAAAGTCTCAAATATTTTTCTCAGGCAATGACCCTCTTAAAATAGACGCATCTTCTGTGGTGATAAAATGCCACGTTTGGTTCGAGTTCTTTCTGTATATTTTTCCCCAATGGCATAACGCTGTCGCAATATAATAAAGAGGTCCCGTGTTTGACTCCCCCCCCCCTCTGGTGGAAGCACAATGCACACTGATTCGGACTACACGTTAAACTGTAGCTTTAGTCCCGATTAGCCTATCTGAGCATGAAAGTGGGCTTAGAAACAAACTAACAAAATCGTCCTCTATATACTTTGTAACAATTTTTTTTTCTTTACTTCAGCTGCATCTACAGATTCTGTCGACATTTTCGGCAGATTCATGTGACAAAATTTATGTGTGGAACGATTATTTCTAAATAGGATAAGCCACTCATTAGCAATTGAATAATTCTGTAGCTTTTTCCATATATAACTGATTTATTAAAATTTATTCACTTCGGTATTGTAGTGATTGTTGTGATTCCTTCTTATTAGTAGAACGAATATAAAGTTGATATTTCGAATACCATATTGATATTTGAAGATGACAGGTATATAAAAATTGTAATGAAAAAAGGGACACTTCTGGAATTTTAATGCAGAGCTAATTAAAATTATATACTCTATAGCAGGCATTTCCAACTTCAATGAAGCAGTGATCTACTTTTTATTGTCACAAGAGGCAGTGAGCTACTATTAATCGTTAATCTTTGCAAAACGTTGTACCTACTCAGCCATTATACATTATAGAAGTTGAATTCAGATAACGTATATTGGTATAAATACAATAGATAACTGCGATCCACCAACAAACGCCCCGCGATCGACGCGTTGGACATGCCTGCTCTATAGCATACTTAAACCCGAAGGTTTATGGCTGCAGCAACACAAGCCTTCCATCTGTCCCTATACTGGGCAAGATCAATCCAATCTTTCCCATCCTTATCGATTTATTTTAGGTCCATTTCAACGTTATCCCTCCATCCTCGTCTTAGCCTTCCTACTGGTCCCTTACCATCAGGTTTCCAAACAAGAATCCTGTAAACTATTCTTTCCTCTGCCATTCGTGTCACATGGCCTGCCCATGTAACTAAGTCTTCTTGATTAAATTATTCTAATATTAATTAAAAAGTCGAAATAATTTATTTTTTTGCTGGAGGAAGTAACACTAAGATGATGTTTAGATTTGTTCATTTGGAGATTATTTTAACCATAGCCAGGCCGGAATATATATATATATGCGTAGTGGAGGCCCGGAGCTGCAGTCCTCAAGTTCACCCTCAATTCTGATTTAATCTTGATCATACCCTGCATAATTTTTAGCCTCCTAAGCCTACTAGCTGCTTTTCAACATGGAAGTATTCATTTGATCACAGTTTCGTTTCAACAATGACAAAAGTGGCTTTTGAAAGTGGGTTGATAATATGTGAACATTTCCAGCATAGATAATATTCACAAGTAAAATATACATGTTATGAACACCAGGTTACACTTAAATATTTAATCATTCATATATCCCCGAGTATATGTAGTTATTGAATTTGATTGGGTGGGCAATCGGGTGGGCACAGGAATTTTTAGGTGGGCGCTTGCCCACCCGTGTCGCCGTCCCTGCCCTATGCCAACCTCCCTTCCACCTAGTGCACCCTGGACTGCATTTTCCACACTAGCGAGGCTCTGGTGTCTGGACTCAAAGCCAGCATGATTCTCTGTGGGGGCCTGTGTTGTGTAGTCCATATGTGTTTTAGATGGTCTCTTCATGCATTTCATCTTATCACCATTCATATTCATTTCACGACTAGACAAAATCGGCAGAAAAGCGAAATAAAACAATCAGGCAATCAATAAAATTGAAGGTGTGGCTATCTGCCAGAACTTACTAAGGCACTATGACGCTGAAAAGTTCTATTGTGTAAAGCAGTCTATTCTACAAGGCTTGTAGTCGGTGGACATAGCGGCGAAAGGTGCTCTGACTAATTCTTTGGACAACGGGGCCAGTCGAAATTCCGATTTCTCACCAACATTGACATTGTAGTCAAAGAATCTGACATAAGAAGATAACAGATACTAACAGGATGCCATCGTAACATAGGAACTTTTTCATAACTTTTTCCGACAGTACAGTGGTTCTCAAACTGTGGTACGCGTACCCCCAGGGGTACATGAACGACTTGAAGGGGATATGCGATCAGCTCGCAAGACAAATGTCGATACATCAAGAAACTGTATCAGGCTTTTCAGGCACATCGTTCTCACTAGAAAATCAGGATTTGCAATAAAAACTCCCAAACCGTGCTTGACAGTTTTACAAACTTATTTTTGTTCTTCACTGTTTCAGTAACTCCGGAAAAAAATATATGAAAATTAAACTTTGTTATATACTTCTTAGCATACATGTGTTTCACATTTCTATTCCTGTAACTAATCCTAAAGATTGTTAACGTAGGAACACTCAGTAAAATAATGAACGTAGGATTCTAATATTTATTTGCTTACAATCTTTCCGCATGCAGCCACAATGCCATTTTGCTCTATTGCAGACACACGCCTCCAACGTACCAAATAAAATTCCCCAGAACCCATTATTCGGAGAAAACCTATGGTGGGGCACATTAGACATTTATTGTCGGGACGCGCTAGCAAGCGGCGTGGAACCACCCACTCTGGTAGCGACGCGCTGTTGCCGGATTGACCTACTTCAGGATTTTCGCGAGCCCACAGAAACACGTGTAGGATTAAACATCTGGTTAAACAGTAAACAACGGGACACTTCCATTGTTCTCATTCCGACTCTGTTCGTATTTGAAGGAACAACGTTAACTTCTGTGCGTGAGCGGGCGTTCGTGTGTGTGTTTGTAAGTAAGAGTTGTTTGGATAAATTGTACTGCAATGTCGGAAAGAAGAAAGAAAGTAATTGGTACACAGGGAAGAGAAATGATTTTGAACGTACGGGAGTATTTTGAAAGGGAACGTGAAAACAATGGACCTCTATTACCTGTTGCACAGGTTGTTAAAAGAACAGCAAATGCTACCGGGGTTAATAAGTGCACTGTTTCTAGGATAACATCAGAGAAGTTTGGGAAGTCTGGCAAGGAGGAAAATGAAGTTTGAACTCCAGGAAAACACCGAGAAAGGCCGAAACCAGTGATAAATCTAGACACGTTTGACTTTGACGCAATTCGTGCACACATTTACCAGTATTACGCTCGCGGTGAAATCCCAAATAGGAAAAAGTTAGTGAATTCGTTAAAAGAAGCAGGATTGGAGAGAAGACATCGCTTTCAATTGTTCTTCGCGCACTTAATTTTAAGTATAAAAAATTCAATGGGAGGAAAATACTGATGTAGTGACAAGACATTGTTATTTGGCGCTGCCGGTTTCTTCGTAAAATGATTAATGTCGACTTTAACAATGCCATATTCACAGACGAAACCTGGGTGAACACAAATCATGGCAATCCACGAATATGGACTGATGGCAGTGCTTCGTCTTCCGTGAAACAACCTCTCGGTAAAGGGGGCCGTATTATTGTGTCATGCTGGCTCGGTTCACGGGTTTGTGGAAGGAGCTTTGTGGGCGTTTCAATCCAGGAAAAGCGGTGACTACCACGAAGAAATGGATGCTGAGGGTTACATTTCTTGGTTTGTAGACAAACTGCTGCCAAATATTCCTCCTGGTCAGACAATAATCATTGACAATGCGCCATACCATTCAACACAAGTCGACAAGCCCCCCACGATGTCATCCCGCAAAGCCGATATCATAACCTGGCTGGAACGCCATAACGTAGCATGTGATATGAGCATGAGGAAGGCTGAACTACTGCAGCTCCTTATGTTACACAAACCCCAGTTCCCCATATATCGAATAGACAAGCTTGCAGAAGAAGCGGGACATACGGTGGTCCGTCTCCCGCCTTATCATTGTATGTACAATGCAATCGAACTTATTTGGGCACAGGTCAAAGGGCTGGTAGCACAGAGGAACACTTTGCCACCTTTTACACCGTCTAAAATTTTGTAATTGACAGAACAGGCTATCGGGGATGTGACAGCAGATAGGTGGCGTTCGGCTATAGAACACACAAGGAAGATAATTTCCGAAGCATGGGAAAAGGAGGGAGTTGAAGAGCAGGAAATGGAGGATTTTGTAATTTCACTTGGGCGGAAGACAACAGTGACAGTAGTAGCTCAGACGAAGATGTTCCTTTACCAACCAACAATGAAGATGATCTTGGGATAGCGCCACTGCAATGGTAGCCGGTAAGCAAAAACAACTGATTCTTTAACTACTACTTCTGTTCTTTCATTCATTTTTTATGTTTTTACATACAGGTAGCTCAAAGCATTAATAACACATGTACCAAATGTATCATTAATGTTAAGGAAATCGAGCAATTGCCAAGCGTTTCGTTGTAATTTATTGAACTCTGTATTGCCAGAGCCTGTATTCTCATATAGCTTCCCAAATTATATCACTTCACGCTCCCACATGTGCCTCCCCGATGGCACAGTGGTAGGGTAAGTGTTGTCGCCTTGTAATCAAGTAGTCCTGGGTTTGATACCCTGTCGAGGCACATAGTGGATCGGATCCCACTTCCAACTGTAGGTCCATTCCAGATTAGCCGTAGTGTGCATAAAGTGGACTTTAAAACATCAACTCAATCAATCAATTCACACACAATTGATTTGTTCTTGATAAATTCTTCTCCGTAATACAGTAACTCAGTTCTGTAAAATTCTGTTTTAGAGGTGAATTTTTGTAGGTTCCTCAAAATATAATTTAAAAACGTGTTAACGAAACGAAGTTGTACGTAATTTGTATAGCAGTGGGTTAAGAAAATTATTTATTTTACTTTTATTTTTATGATTAATAAGTAGATCCTATTTGTTTATACGTAATTTGACCTAACTTTCAAGAAATACATTTCATTTGTACGTTCTGAAGGTTCAGCAATCGCGGCGTGACAAAGAAGGCAAAGAGAGGCGGCATGAAATCAAAGGAGAACGATTTGCCACAGTTGTTCATAACACAAGACGCATTTTCTTTTGTTGGTAATTGTGATACGATACAACATTAATAAAAAGATGCCGGTAGCTGATGCTTGCAATGTACCAAAGGTTCTTTCATTGAAGATTTTCGGTTGCTGTGCAGAGCAGGAAGATAAAATGTTTCATGCTTGCCAGAATGAAAAAATTCACACTGGAAGATAACGTCAACCTACAAGAAACTTCAGATTCAAACTTCTAGATTCGTTAAATTATCACTTTACGATTGAAATAACATATATTAGCATACTGATACGTACGTTCTTAATTTCGCATGACGCTTTTTTCCCGAGCTTGCCAACAGCTGATTAGCCTGTCCGTGTGTTTATGCGAACGTGGCAACGTAGAAATTCCCCAGCCACATGGCAGCCAACGAGGAGACAGAATTTGGTCACGTTCTGCCGTTCTGCGTTCTGATTGCACGCCGCTTCTTATCGCGTCCGTACAGTAGTTACGACTAGAGGGTACAATGAGAAAAATGTTTGAGAACCACTGCGACAGCATAACACTACATATTGAACCAGATGAAAATTTACCTTTCTAAACGGAGCTTGAAGTTTCTCAAATTCATTCGGAAGAAAAAGTACTGTACTTTAGTGTGAAAGAAAGAATCGTTGGTGCCTCTTACTATCCTAATGTTACCTGGGATATATTAAATCTTTAATTGTTGCACGCAGATAAATCAATTGTTTCCTTCTGACAAAAATGTATATTCTTGGCTTTTCTATTCACCTAAAATTAGTGTGCGAATTAACGGAGGGAGGAGCGGATGCAGGGGATTTCCCACCACCCAACGAATTTCATCCCCGGCAAAATAAACTTATTTTTATCCCTGCCAGGGATGGTTTTTTTTATCCCCCTTAGTTTATTTTACTGGCCGGTAACATATTCCAATTTGCATATCACCAAAAAATCTACCATCCGAAGTGAAATTACAAATACGCCACTAAGTGCCCAAGGCAAAAAGTTTGATTATGACAGGGCCAATAATGAACAATAATGAACGTCACATATGGCTATTGACACCTTTCATTGCACGCGAAGAAATATCCCATATCCCCTTATTTGAGAGTTAAAAAGAAGCGTGAAAACCCATTGAGAAATATTAGAAGTACAAGGTTGTAAACGAACCTGACTTGGACTACACAACACGTTATATAGGTAAGGAGAGACTTAAAACTTCCTCAGGGACAGTGCAAGACGCCTGCTCTTCTCAAGAAGCTAAAACATTTGTTTAAATATTGTCGTCATCTTCCAACAGGGATGTAAACAGTTGGGAAGATTAATGGTAAGAAGATGTGAAAATAAGAAGACGAATTTATTTATTTATTTATATTTTCAGATACATCACTACTAGTAGATGATTAATCCTAGCGTAGCCACTAACAGGCAGAAGGGGATGAGAGAGAAGAGAGACAGAGAAAGAGAGAGGGGGGAGAAAGAAAATATATCAACAATGTTATTTCTCTACTTATTCCACCTTGAAGTGCATGGATGCAATCAAACAATAGCGGCGTCCATAGGGTTACCAGATCGCTGTAAGGGAAATGTAGGACATGCTGTCCCAAAATGTAGGACATTAAGTCAAAATGTAGGACACAAAACATTCTCAATAAGTAATACATATTTATATAGAACACGTAGTTGAAAAATGACACTTTTCAATTTAAAAAAGAAACGAATTCTCAATAAATTTTTAAATGCAAAATTTCAAAACTTGCGATCATACCATCAATGCACCTCTTACTACATGATTTAAGTGGTACTTCTCAGAGGAGACAATTTTTATCAAAATTTCAGGTTTAGTCAAACTATATTTATGTTAGAGTGGACAGTCAAACTCTTTGAAATTATACGGACCAGTACCAAACATTTTACAGACTTTATGAAAAAATAATTTCTCTCGTGAGTCTGCTAGGCTGATGGTAATGAAAGTACTCTCTCAACATTTGAATTATGACCTGTAATGGTAAACAAATATTCAGCAATTACCAAAATTTAAAATAGCTCCAGATGTTTCATCTTCGGTAGTTTTTAGTTCAATAATAGGGTGTCTACCAAAATAATACTCCAGAAATCTTGACTTTTTCTGGACTTTTCTAGACCTTTCTTTCCGTTTTTCTTAACGTTTATTTATTCGACCCCAAAGTTGTAAATTAGTAATTAAGAAAATAAATATTTATTTAATGAAAACCCCTACCAAAGGGCCAGTTAAGATGAGAAGTGAAGCTGAATTCAAGAAGAGAATTAGATCTGCTTTCTCGTATTAATACATCCTGAACTGTGTTTGTCAGATAAACGAGGTATAATCACAGCCAGTATAATTTTATGTGGGGCTTGTGTCGGTTGTCCCTATATGCTAGTGACTGTCCCTTTATTCATCTTATCTTACCACCATTCATCCTTATCTTTGCGATTAGCCAAAGGGACAGAAAAAAGTGAAGTAAAATAAACTAAATCGACCAATCAATAGCAAAACTTCTTGACCACAGGAATAATTCATTGCCTTTTAATTGACTTATTGACCTATTTTTTGATTTCTTTACTTTTACTGGCGTCTTGGAGGCAAATTGCACATACACAAGCTCCCTTTTCTGCCAGTGCTGCCACCTATAGCGACGCGGTCTGGAACTCGTCTCGCAGACATGTGTCGTACCCCAGCCTGGCCTACACATCCTGTAAGTTTCATCGCTCTGTCACTTTATTTCGCTTTTCACGGCATTAATCCGGTTATTTATTGACCGTACCAAATATATTGAATATTGAAAAGAATGGGCAACACCTTGTTCCATCAGTATAAACCCTAAGGGTACTGAACAGAGACGTTATCAGAAAGTGGTCCCAAAACTTTGTTCATTCATTGCTTCCGTTTTCCTGTTTGTTAAACAGGACAAACTTTTTTTTTCTTTTTGCGCAATGACTGAATCAAAATCATTACGTATTTTCCTAATTAATATTATGTGACGCTCAAAATGTAGGAAATTTATGATATTTTTCAAATTCCTCCCGGACGCCGGACATAAGGCTAAAATGTAGGGCATGTCCGGGGAAAACGGGTCGTCTGGTAACCCTAGGCGTCCAGTATTAACATTAACAGTATTAACCCTTCAACAATGAGTTCCTGCAAGTGTATTTTTCTGAACATTGAAGAGAGACGCTGTTTTGGTTTGAGTTGCTGTTTTAAGTCCACTTTATGCACAGTAAGGCTAATCGGGACTGGACTACAGTTTAAAGTGGGATCCGAACCACTTGTGCCTCCACCGGGTATCGAACCCGGGACCCCTTGATTACAAGGCAATGACGCTACCACTGCGCCATGGGGGAGACCCCGAGAGAGACGCTGTCAAAGTTTGATTGAGTTTAAGATTGTTTTAACTTTAAACACAGAAATACTAATCGGGACTGGGCATACAGTTTGAAGTGAGATTCTAACCCGTACGTGCCTCCACCGGTTATCAAACCCGGGACCCCTCGATTAGCTGTCGTTGTAGGTACTTGAATAGAATAACAGTTTTGGTGGAAAAATGTATGCATGAGTATTTCGCGATCGCAAAGAAACAGTTTAAGTTAGTCACTTTATTAAATGGTGATCACTAAGATTCATTAGTGAAATCACTTTCTTTTTCCACAACATTCAGAAATTGTACCAAAAATTTGAAACTGAGATTGGCATGCCCATGAGCTCATTAAAACGAAAACGAAAAGACCAATCCGGATTTAAAGAGTTCGCTGTGCTATCAACAACCGGAGCAATAAGAAAATAATAAGTAAATAGAACAGAAACAGTTTAGTTAGGGTATTGGCAAGTGATTGTGTACACACTACAGATTTTAAAAGACATCACCAATCACTTTGAGTGAGTTGGAGTTTTTCAAATTCACTTTTTGCACAGAAAGCTTAATCAGGACTGAACCTACAGTCTAAAGTTGGATCCGAACCACTGTGTGCCTCTACAGACATCGAGTCCGGGACCCCTTAATTACAAAGCGACGACGTTACCGCTACGCCAATCAGGAAGAGTCTACCAATCACTTTGAAACGTGATTTTCGGAAGACAGCTTACACATTGCTCGTGCTGTAGACCACTTTAGGAAATTTAGTATCGATAGTTCAACAGCTTTCATTGCAAATTGTAGTGAAATCAGAAAAATGCAGTTTCATTGTAGAAAAAAAAAAAATAAATTTAAAGTTTTACTATTTCATTACCTAGTACTTTTTAAAAATGAATTTCAGCATTAAAATTTGTTAATTACCATGAATATTATAACATTAAAATTATGGTTCTTTATTAAAAAGAAGACATGCGTTATTTGATAAATTTGCAAACCATCTACAATAGTGTATGTATTCCTTTTATGAAAGATACATTCGATATCAACACAATTCCAACAGGGATCACCTGTTTTCGAAGGATGGATAATATCATGAATAATGTTAGCCTTGCACCCAAATAGCCAACACTTCCCTGTAAAAGTCTGCAGTTACAGAAATATATTGAATTTCCTGAGGTGCATTGGAACTAAGGTTACGACCGCCAGAGGACAGCTGAAGAAGTGTTTCTGTTCCCAGTTTATGGAAATGTTACCACTAAAAGAAGCCATTGCCCGTATTGTGTGGCTGTGCATGGGTCTAGTGAGTGTAATGTCCTATATGGGCACGTACTAAACTTACAGTAACAGATTACAGTAACTATTGAGCAAGTGTATCCTGCTACAGTCATTAAACTTTCATCAATCTTAAAACGCTGTATTTCACTCGAACACTGAATGCAATAGTCTCAAGTCATTACTGGAGAAAAGTTAACATAATGGGTAAAACTTTGCACTGTAACTCTTTAACTGTAAAACGTTGCTGCCGCTGATTGAACGTTGAAAAGTTTGTCACATCACAGATGTGTACACCAGTGGCATATACTGGGTTAAGAACCTGGGCTATTGCACCATATCATAGTGTTCGAATGGACAAAAATTTGCTGGTGGGGGTGTTTTTGTTTTTTTTACTCATTTGGGGTGGCGGGTTGAAGTGATGTGACTCTGTGATTAAAAATATATACCTCATAAATAAAACATGGAAATGTACACTGTCAGTAAGGAAAGGATTTCAAGAATTTCATTCTAATTTGAATAAATAAGAGGTCCATATTGTGAAATATTATGTAGGCCTATATACGAGAATAAAAATAAAATTTCAACCTACCTATTTTCACGATTTTAAGGTCGGGTACTCCTAGTTGGCGCAGTGGTAATGTTGTTGTCTTGAAACTAAGGCGTCCCGGGTTCGATACATGGTGGTTTAGATACCACTTCAACTGTAGATCTGATCCCCATTAGCTTATCTGTTCATAAAGTGGACATACAAGAAAAATTCACAACGATTTGGAGCTTATCGTCATTCGTAAGCCATGGCGTAGTGGTCAGCACATTGCGTAAGGACACCAGGGGTCCCGGGTTCAAATCCTGATCTGGGCATGGATGTTTGTAAGTGTCCATTCATCAATTTCATCATATCATCACTCATCCCCATCTTCTCAAATTAGCCCAAAGTGGCACAAAAGCGAAGTAAAATAAAGCAAATCAATCAATCAATTCTCATGATTTGGTTTGATTTACTTTATTTTACTTCGCTTCTTATGCCACAAGAAAAAAACAACAACTTGGAAGCAACTTGCGTGAGCAACATCCTCAAAGTCTCGTGATGCTGGTATTGGACAACAGCGTGAAGTTCCTGGAGAGTTTTCTTACAGCATATTGACGTGTTAGAACAGAAGCACAGTGTGAAAACCAACAGAGGAAGTCGCAAATTCCATCAACAGACTTAATTGACATTCTTTTGTGATTTGCATCAAACTGGAAATGCCTGATATCATTCTCCCAGTAACAAAAACAACCATTGACGCAGCAGCCTGTGGGACCCAGGTCTTACCCACCGACTACCGGCCTCACTCCAACCTGAAGAGGTTAGAGATCATCCAACAGTTCAAGGGGTGATGTATGATCAGCACCATGAGATCCCAGTCGTCGTAGTAGATTTCCGTGACCGGGTCACGCTACTCATTCATAGCTCCTCAATTTCCTCACGATGGTGGGTCGCCACCGATCCCATAGACAGGCTGAAATCTCAGGAGAGACGTTGTTACGCTTTCCCACAGGAGACTCGAAACTGCGCACATGTCATTGACTGAGCCCGAAGTATGACATCTTAGACCGCTAGGCCATGGTGCCGGACCATAAGGAGTAGTAGATTCACCTGGGAGCTTGTGAACGTCTCGTGATAAATTATAATTATTTGAGTAGGTTTTCACTTTAGGATTTTTTTCGTTACAACACAGTGCAGCCAGCTGCTTATATAAAAATTCTGCCCCATCTGTATGTGTGTGAAATTGAATTGAAATATTTGTATGTGTTGGCGCGCGTGTCCTGAGGATATAAAAAAACAGTGCCTGTCTTTCTTCGTTACTTGAAAGAAATGTGACTTCACGCCATTTACTTTCTTTGAAGATATTAATTCTGGGAATACATAGCATTCCAATTATAGCTTGCACTTTATGCAAATGTAAGGAGTTACAGTTTGCCTGCTTAGATAGGCTGATCGGGATTGTAGCTAAGTATTAAACTGAAATCAAGTCACTGCAAGGACAGCGAATCGAATCCAGGATCCCCTGCATCCAAGGTGTTACCATTGGCCACTTTCCTATCTCTGGGCTCTACAAACACTTTCATAATTTCTCTTGATCAATGCTTCAAAGAGTCAAAACGTGAACTTATATGAAATTGAAATGGAAAATAATTTTCTCACATATCTTGTTTCTTTTATCATCTGCTTGTCTAGAAAAAGGTCCTCACCATAATTCCAGATACAAATATACGAATATCCATTGCCATTCCTTTGAAAAGATTTCAGAACTCAATGGTAGTACTATATTTGAAGACTAAAATTGGTAAACGCTGTAAGTGCCACAATAATTTTCCACGTTAAACTGTGAAATGTGCCATGCTTTATAATGTGGTAAACGTGAAATGTGGCTGGTAACCCTCTAAGTAGTTCAAAGAGCATGTAAAGAGGTCACTAGTGTGCACGTTCTTACGGGCTGATGTGCGGAATGATGCGATTTCCCAACACTTTCACTTTTGGCACTTACAACATTTACCACTTTTAGTCCTCATTTGGAAAACATGAAAAATATTTCAAGAGTAAAATATTATTATGGGGCAATGTAACTGAATAGATTAATTTTCTCTTTAGATTGAATTGATGTTTGAAGTCCACTTTATGCACATGAAGGCTAATCGGGACTGGACCTACAATTCAAAATGGGATCCAAACCACAAGGTGCCTCCACTGGACATCGACCCCTCGATTACAAGTCCATGATACAACCACTGCGCCATCGGGGAGGATAATTTATCTTGTAGAGTTCTAACAATGATAACAATGGATGTAGCATGGAATGATATTTCTGTAACTAGGAAACATGGCTGATGCACTCACAAAACTGCTGAAACCAAGTAAAAAAAAAAAAACAGAGACAGATAAAAATTGCCCATTGTTTTTAAGAAAACATTCCAATGCACATGGTGATGGAGAGAAGTCATCTTTGCCCAGTAAAAAAGGCAAGTACCAAATAGATTACATTTACATATAAAGAATAATATGCTTTGTCGATTATTTCCTTTATAAAATAATAAAGTGGAAGTATAAAGTTTTCATCATTAATACCCTGTAGCACAAATTATTTCATTTTTGCTTCCAGAATCTGATGCAATTTTTCTATTTTGTCTTGACAAGACAAAGTTAATATTCTTTGAGTAGGTGTCATCATCGCTTTATGTTAATGTGTGAAATTCATTATTAATCTACAAAAATTCCAATATTGCATACTTAGTAGTTACAAAGCAAGAAGTGTGTCTCCTTAACTGTCCTACACATATTTACACACTTTATACTGGCTTCCTAAGTTTTCAGGTGTTATTGTTAAAATGAAAACCCTATTAATATGTAGTAAAGTTTTAATGTGTGTGTGGAGTTGCAATAATCATTGGTTACATCAGTGGAGGCCTGTGCTTATTTGCACAAATTAACAGCACAAAAAAATCTCAAAAGTAAATAATTTTTATTATACTTATTCATTCAGTGCCATCTTCTTAAAAATATCAAATGTTCAAATGCCACTTCATCTTCAACTTGCTTCCTTTGCATACTGAGGTCCAAGGACTCAACTCTTCATTGGGGTTCCCAGGGAGTTTCTTAGTACACAACTCCCAGGCATGTAGTGTTGCAACCTCATTCCATTCAAGGCATTGTGACGAGTCTAGACTAACCAACACATAATTGCAAATTGTGTTTTTTTTTTCTTACATTTGGAAGGGGAGAATTCAACATTGGAAATCTGTGACATGAAGAGAAAAACCCTCTGATACTCCCATTTAGCCTTCAAATTTAAGCAAACATTTGGAAAGTGAATAATGCAATCAACTGTTTGTATTGTTGCCCTGCCTCTGCATTGTGAAAATGTGCAATGATGCCAAACGTTTGTTGCCTTAATCTTTATACAGTTGAAATATAAAGCATGCATAATAAATAAATGGATATAAATAAGTAAATCCCATTTTCATTACACTTGCATGCAAAACAAGTTCCCCAACACATTTGAGTTCAATGGATGTGATAACACAGAGCACACATGCATGAATGAAAAGGAAGTGTGAGGAGAAACAAGTGACTGTCCACTTGCCTTGTACAATGTAAGATCATACCCAGTAGACGGGAAGAAAGTGTATAAAAAACAACTGACAGCAAAACTTGGGTTGAAAATTAGCCACTTGCCTTGGTAACAGAAAAAGGTTTCAAGAAACCAACTTTACACGACGAAAAAGTTCCCTAAAATGGGAATTACACTGATGATCATGAAAGTTTTATGTCTGATGTGAAACTATCAAATGCACCTATGGTGAGTCACATAATTATTCGGACAGATAAGATTTCTGAATATTTACTGACGTAGTCGTGATATAATACGATGATAAATGTTTAATATTTATTTAACAAACAAAACACAATATGAGCACACTGTTAATTATCTTCAATTATATTTAATATAATATATTAGTAAAATATTTTCATTAAACAAAACAAACATTTTTTGTGGGTTAAACAAAATTATTCGGACACATGGAAGGAGAAACATGAAAACACGCTAGAAAAGCAACGAACAGAAATGTCAGTATCTGGTAGGCATCCCTTTCATTTTTAACACCTCGGATAAACGATTTGGCATTCTTTCTACCAATTTTCTGGTGTACACTGACGATATGTTGGCCCATTCATGTTGAAGTCTCTCCTTGAGGTCTGCCTTCGAGGTTATAGGTGTTTTCCTCACTTCTTTTTCCAACTTACACCAGAGGTGCTGAATGACGTTCAAGTCTGGAGACTGCAGTGGAGGATGGAGCACTTTTGGGCAGTTGTACAATAAACAATCTTGTACTACGCGGGAAGTGTGCTTCGGATCATTATCTTGATAAAACATAAAGTTACAAAGAATGCCCATCATTTCAGCACTAGTCTTTAGATTTGACTTCAGAATGTCAAGGTAACGGTACCTGTCCATTGTCTGTTCGATGAAAGCCAATTTAACAACGCCTTGGGCCGACATGCAGCCCCAAACCATTACGTGACCACCCCCGTGCTTCACTGTTGCTTGCAAATTTTTCCCTCGGAGCTCTTCATTTGGTTTACGCCACACTGTTACCCTCCCATCTGACTCACAAATATTGAATTTACTCTCGTCAGTGAAAATTACCCGATTCCACCATGTCTGATCCTTTCCTAAGTGTTCCTTTGCGAACACCAGTCTTTTTGTCCTGTTTGGCTTACTTACAAATGGCTTTCTCCTAGCTACACGGCCATGATAGTTTACCCTTGTGAGCACTCTTCGTATAGTTTCAGGATGACTATGCTTTCCACTCCTCAGCTACCTCAGCACACACCATTGGAGCACTCACCTTTGCTTTTTTTTTAAAATGTTTCCTCACGATTACTGTCTCTTCTCTGGGGGAAAAAATTCTTGGTCTCCCTGTATGACCGTGGGACTCGATCCTGTCTTCATCTTTAAATCGAATAATATCTGCAACTGTACTTTTTTCATTTTCAACATTGAGGCAATTGCACGGTAAGTTTTACCCTTAGCGTGGTGCCATATCACGAACTGACGTTGTTCAAATGAACTTCTTTTTCTCTTCGCCCCATTTCTACATAGAAAATGTTCTTATATCACAACTTTGTTAAACAAAACGCGATCGTAATTGCTATAGAAACCTACAAGAAACCAGAGTTAATATATATGAACAGAGTATCAATCAATCCGTAAATCGAAATTGTCACTGTATCGCAAACTTACGTTAACATTTACTATGTGTCCGAATAATTTTGTGGCACTATTTTTCCAACGGTAGGGATTCATTCTTCGTTATATTGTTGCTGATGTTCGTTTTTTAACATTTTATCATCCAATTTTGTGCTAAACATGACATTTTTTAAACGAAAATCAACTTCAACGATGTACACAGATTTCACTCCCTTCCCGCTCTTAAACGTTAAAAATTTAGTGTGTGTCCGAATAATTATGTGACTCACTGTACATATCTGAATATTTTGTTTTAGAATTTCAAAGTGCATGATTTTATAGAAGTATGAATTTGTTTTTTGTACTGGGCTTTATTGAAAAGGAAAATTTACTTTGGTAGTGAACTTACAACATTGATCCTTGTCTAAATAATCATAAATAGTTCAACAATAATTCTTATTCTTAAAACGTGTTCAGAGATTAGATTTGATGGATGATATTTCTCCTTATAGATAGAAGTAAGTGTTATTTAAATTATTTTCAATATTTGAGAAGGAATCTAAAATCCCTTAATCTGACTATGACCAAAACTCAGTTTTCAGAAAAACATTGAAAGAAATTCAGAATGATATATTGTAGTGCTTGTTGAAGAAATTAAAACAATCGAATCAGACTATGTTTTTTTTTATAGTAGACAAAACAAGATACAAAGTTTCCTGTTGAAACAGTTAGTGAACAACACAGATATTATCCCCTAATCTAAAAAATCACATTGTTCTTGTTAAGCCTGGAACACTTCAATTACCAATACAATTACCATTATATATACTCAAAAATAAATATGAGTAATTACGAGGAATTATATAATTTCTTCTAAGATAAATTTGCAAGCATCTGTAATGCTTGAGTAATTGGTTTGGTTCATTTTACTTTGCCTTTCTTCCACGTTTGGCTGATAGTGAAGATGAGGATGAGTGACAACATGATGCAATTGATGAAGAGACATTCATAAATAACACATATACCATGGAAAGGATTCAAAGCCAAGACCCCTGGCATGCAGTGCAAACCAATCCAAAATGGAGGTTGGCTAATGATTAATTGAGTGGGATCAACTCTCCACAATATTTAGTCTTTGTATGTCTCATTTCTATCTGAAACGCACCATGAATGTGATAAAACAGATTCCTAGATAGAAGTAATTTTTCTGTAGTCTTTTACGCTGATGTTGCATACATAGTACACTTCTAAATATGTTATAAATACTCCAAGAAATCAAAACAGGGCGAATCCCTTGCAGCAAAATTTCTGGCAGGATATGTGACGAACACAATCTCAAGAAACAAATGTTTTCAAATATGGCAGTGTTGCCAGGTAAAAATATTATTGATAACATGATGACAACCGAATGAAAAAAACAGTACTTTGTGTGGTGTAATTAAACACATGAACACGTATGGTGCTCTTTGAAACAAAGTAATCAAGAATGTGGCATCTTTGATAATAATAAAACAGAATTCAGAAAATGTTACCATAATAATTTTAGTTTTAAATATATTTTAGGGTGTTTCATATATGCAATGTTAGCGCAAAATGGGTTAAATAGAAACAAAATTGATTTCTCATGTTCTGAGATGATGCCAGTAGGGTATGTGACTTCAAATAAGTTATTTGTTGTATCAGGAAAATCAAGTTAATTACAATCAATGATTGATTGATTACTAGTTCTGTTCGTATAAACATTAGTGATCTCAGAATTCCTATCCCAAATTTACAGTTAAGAATCAAAGTTAATGTTTGTGGGATGCTTTGACTCTTTCTTAGGTTAATATATTTTGTGTAAAAAACAATCTATTTGAAGTCACTAAAGCAAAAAAATTGAATGTATAACTGATGAATCAAGGGGTGCCAGGTTCAATTCCCGGTAGAGGCACTTAGTGGTTCAGATTCCACTTTAAACTGTAGGTCCAGACCCGATTAACCATACTGTGCACAAAGTGAACTTAAAACACAAACTTAATCAATTAACTGACAAATAAATGATAGAATAAAATAAATATATTATGTTGTTGCTGGCTTCTCATTGTGACAAGTTAACAATTACACCATTAAAATTGCCCATTTTTTGGTTGCAATTATTATATGATTTCCAAAAAAAATAATTTATATACATTTCAAGCATATATAAAAAATACTGCACTCATGAGCTACCATGATATCCAATGTACATTTTGTAAATATTAAATATAAAATTTCGTTCTTTTGTTTCAGCATTTTGCTCTAGCTTCTCTTGTACAGAATCCACTGGCTTTTCAAAGAGACACAGGAAATTCAAACAAACATAGAGATACACCAAAAATATTGCCGTGAAATATTAATTCGAGAGATTTTGAAGAGTCTCAGGAAGCCGAGGGGAGACACCAGCAGTGTGAGAGATCACTGGCTTGAAGGGATGAAGAAACAACTCATGTGGAAGTAAGTAATAAACTTAATCCGTTTATGCAATTTGATTATTTCCCTCCCCACTTCTAAGAGGACTTCTCTACTTCTATGTCTTTCTTTACACTTCTCCTCAACTCTTTCCTTCCTTTAGACCTGACTTATTTCCCTAATCTATATCTTTCCATTCTCCTTTGAGGCATTGCATCCTCATATCTCGCTCATTACTCCGTATCTCTTCCTCAGTTCTCCTTGGATACCTTGCTTCCTCCTATCGACTCATTACTCCTATCTCTTCCTCAATTCTCCTTGGATATTTTGCTTCCTCCTATACCCCTCCATACTTCTTATCTCTCCTCTATTCTCGTTTCAGGTCTCACATCATCCTATCTCCCTCTCTACTTCTTATTTCTCCTATATTCCTTTCAGGTCTCACATCATTCTACCTCCCTTCATACTCCTTGAGGCCTTGCATCCTCCTGTCTCCCTCACTACTCCGTATTGCTTTCTCCATTCTCCTTGGATATCTTGCTTCTTCTTATCTCCCTCACTATTTCTTATCAATTTTCTATTCTCCTTCTCTATTCCCTTCTTCTATTCTCTATACTTCTCTCCATACTCCTCATTTCTCTCTTAATTCAACTTGGAGCTCTGACTTACTTTCCTAATATATGCTTTTCCATTCTCCTTTGAGGTCTTGCATCCTTCTATCGCCCTCCCTACTTCTTAACTCTCATTCTATTCTCCTTTGAGGCCTCCTGTTATTTCCCTCCATACTCCATATTCCTCCCCTGACATCCTTAACTCCTAAATTCTGATTGTAGATCTGGTTTTCTCTTCTCTCAGTTCCTCGATCCTCTTTTGGGGACTTACATCCTCCTATCTTATTCCCTGCAACTTCTGCCTCCATTCTTCTAGGATGTCTAGCTTCTTCCTATTCTCCTCCCTATTTCGCATCTCTCCCAATATTTTCCTTCAAGGTCTCACATTCTCCTACCTCTTTCCATACAACTTTTCACTCTCTTCATTCATCTTGGAGGCCTGGCTTTCTCCCTCCCTACTCCTTGTCTCTTCATCTACTTTTCTTCGAGGCCTCAAATGCTCCTATCTCCATCCATACCCCCTTTCTCTCTCATCATTATCCTTGGAACCTGGCTTTCAACTGTTTCCTACCATACTCTTTATCTTTTCCTCATTCCGATCACCATGGTAGAGTAGTCATCACACTACATTAGGCAGGCATGCTTTTTGGGTTTGAATTCCAGCCTGGGCTTGGGTGTTCTTTGTAAGCGTCCCTTCATCAATTGCATCATTTCATCACTCATCCTCATTGGTCACGATTAGCCAAAAGTGACGTAATTTAAGATAATTCATTCAATCAATCAATCTCTTCTTCATTCGTCCATAGAGACTTGACTTCATTATATCTCCCACCTTACTAATTATACCTCTCTTAATGTCCTCTGAGGTTTTGTATCCTCTTGTCTTTGTACCTGCAACTCTCATTTCCCACCATTTCCCTTGGAGGTCTGGTTTCTTTTGTCTTCACTTATTTCACTTAATTCCTGTTGTTCCCTGTGGAACATAGAGCAAAAACAAAGCATCTCCACCTGGTCCTAATGACAGCAATTCTCTTCACTGCATTCAAGCTCCTTCCTTCCTCCAATGCCTTAGCATGAACAGACCTTTGCCACAACTATTTAGGCCTACCTCTTTTCCTTCTTCCCTGTGGGTTCCAGTCGAGTGCTTCTCTCTCGACAGCCTTCCTCAAAGTATGCCCTATCCAATTCCATTTTCACTGCTTTATCTGTATGGACACCTTGGTTTCTCCCGTCTTTCTCCAAAGTTCTTGGTTTTGAATCACTTCTGACCAAAATATATTCAAAATATTTCTCAGGCAGTGATTGATCAAGGTATGTAGTTTAACGGTGATCGTTTTTGTTACCTTCCATGTCTCAGACCCACAGACTTAACATTAGTTCGAAAAATACGAAGTTTGGTCTTCATAGATATTTTCTTGTTTTTCCATACTGGATAGAGAGCCTCACAAAGGTGCTGCTTGCTTTTTGGATACGTTGAGAAACATCCTGTGCAGCCCCTCTCTTGTATGCCACCACACTACCCAGGTAAGTAAAGTTATCCACATTTTCAATACTCTCTTCACCGATACTAAATGGGTCTGTTTTTGTGGAGTTAATCCTCAGTGCCTTGGTCTTCTTGGAGATAATCACAAGTCCTACTTTTTTCTGGCAATTTCTATTAAATCTGCTAGTTTTGTTTGCATATCACCATGTGCTTCAGAAAAGAAGCGCAAATCGAGGTCTTCTAGTCTGTTATTCGATGCCCATAGGATGCGATGCCACATTTATTTCCTCTTATTACATTTCTTATCACTGCATCTATCACAACCAGGAGCATTGTGGGTGATAATACACAACTTTGCCTCACTTCCAGTGTGCACATCTATTGGCACAGATACGCAGCCTTAATGTATAACTAACTCTACATGTATAATCACGATAAGTTTCTCGGATAAGACCAAGATTTTTTGTCAGTACTCCATGTTTCACTTCATTCTACATTGCCTTCTGTTAACCAAGTCAAATGCTTTCTGTATGCTTTCAAACTGTATAGAGACAAGACGACCATTCTATACATTGCTCCAAAATTATCCGCACAGTGTTAATTTGATCGATACAAGAGCAATTTGGTCGAAACCCTGCCTGTTCTCTTCTGAGTCTCAAGTAAACATGTTCCTTAATTCTGTTTAGCATAACTCTACTGAAGACTTGATTCGGAATGGAGAGTAGTGCTATACCTCTCCAGTTGTCACAATTTGATGTATCCCCCTTCATTGATAACTTCACTAACAGGCCACTCCTCCAGTCCTTAGGCATCTCTCCCACTATCCATTGCAGGCTATAAAGGCTGCAACAGATTTGCCATGTTGTTTGTCACTTTTCACCACTTCCGGTGCTATGTTGCTATTACATATCTCTTTCAGAGCCTGTTTAATCTCTTCTACTGTTGGAACATCAGTCCTAATTCTTAGACTGGGGTCAATATCACCATCATTATCATTTTCCTCTCCCCCCTGGACTATCTGAGCATCCACACAGTGTTTAAGAGTTGCTGAGAAGTGTCCCTTCCAACGTTTCAGTTGGTCCTCAATATTTGTAAGGAGGTGACCATCTTTAATTCTCACTGGTCGATTTCTCTGCATCTGTCTCCTTGAGAGAACTTTTGTGATGTTCTACAGTTCTTTAAGATTTCTCATTTTTGCTGCTTTCTCCGTCTGTTGGGACAGATTGTCTACATTATTTCTTTGATCCTATAAACACTACTCCTTACTTCTCAATCTATCTCTGTATGCTTTGTAATTCAGCCTTCCTTGCACTTGTCCTTGCCTCCTTAATTATTTTTCACTCTTTAATCTTTTCCCAGGTCTGCTCAGTCATCCAATCTTTTTACCTCCTATTCTTAAAGCCCAGAACCATTGCACTTACTTCTGTGAATGCAGATCGGATTTCTCCCATTTTCTTTCAATAGTTTCATTTTCCTTATTTACATCGGTCAATACTTGGAATCGATTTCTCAGTTCAATCCTCAATATTTCCTGGAGATCCTTATCCTTCAACTTACTAACATCATACTGCTTCCTTGTCTGCTTTCTTCTCTTCTTCTGTGCTTGAATTTTCATTTTAATGTTCGCCACTACCAAATGATGATCACTCCCAATGTCTGCACATCTCTTGCTTCTTACATCCTGTAGTGAACATCGCCATCTCTGTCCAATTGACACATGGTCTATCTGGTTTTCCATTCTATGGCCTGTTGACACCCATGTTACCTTATGGCATTTCTTGTGAGGAAAGACATTACCACCAATAACTAAGTCATGGTTAGCACAGAAATCCACAAGAAGTTGTCCATTCTCATTTCGCTCTCCTAAGCCATGTTTACCCATGACATGTTCAAGGCATTTGTTGCCCTGCCCCATCTTTGCATTTAAATCTCCTCCAATTATTATGATATCCTTCCTTTTTTGCTTCTTTATTGTGTCATTGAGCTGCTTATAATACTCTTGTTTATTTTCAGGCTTTGCTGCTTCTGTGAGTGCATGACACTGTATCATGACGATGTTTCTGATAATGGTTTTGAAGTGTGCCACAATTATCCTCGCAGACACTGAATACCATTAAATAAGGCTCCTTTTTGCCTCATTGTCCATCAATTACCCACACCATCACTGCTCACCCCTTCACCTTCAGGTCTTCCAGAATATATGAATGTAACTCCTTCATGGGTATTTACCTCTCCAAACCCTGACCATCTTACTTCACTTATACCTAGGATGTTCAGACCATAGCTCTTCATGCAGGCCATTGCCTGCTGTAATATTCCACTCTCCCGCAGGGTTCTTATACTCCATATTACAATTGTCATTATCCTTTTCAGGCCAAATATCGTCGTCTTAGAATCAGTTTGGCTTCCTCTTGTTGATGTTTCTTTAATAATGTGATTTAAAGTGTGCAGGTTATTGGCCCACAGCACTCGATCTTGGTGAAATGGCTGCCACCTAAGCCTCCAAGCAGGCTAATTTTCTGTCGGGGAATTTTCCCCTAGTCTTTGAGGATCCCTCCTCTCCACAAGACAGTGGTTCTTCCTCATATATATATATACTCGATGAGAATTAGTGCCTCTTCCACCAGCTATGCCATTCCGAAGGTTTCCTTCTCTGCCATAGTTGCTGTTCAGATCTTCACCCTAACCCTGGCAAGAGACACTTACAAGGTGCTACCAACTGGTGCCAGCTGGACCAAGGTTTTTTAAAAAAGTGTTACTCCTCCTGGCTCCTGGTTCTTCTGCCTCCTTTGGCGTTGAGATGGACATTCATCTTCTTCCGCCTTTGGAGCCGTTGACCAGTAGGTTGCTTAGTCTGACTCTTCACCACTAGCCTGCTCAGCATGGGAGACCCTACCAGTAGCTATGCTACCACTGGTATAGCCTAGTGGATCAAAGAATACACAAGCCCCACCACAAACTATACAAGCTCATGCAACCATTAGGTGGGGGACTTTGTCTGTCTTACCCTAATCTATATCTCTGAATCCATTCTAATTTTATGAAAAAATATAAATATGCTGACCAAGGCAGTAATTTATTTTATTAAAAACATAAACTAAACGTAACGTTTCAACCTTCTAGCAAGGTCTTCATCAGACTCTGTATCAAGTACAAAAGTAACAAGATACCAAAAACAGGGCATTATATACACAAAACATTACTCCCTCCAGACTAATAGAAAGTTGTTTTGGAACTTTCTCGCAGGTGGCTTTCACTATACTTTCACCTAAAAGGCGAAAAATATATACTTTCATATAGAATGTGGATTGGGCTTTATATATCACGCTCTTTTTCCTTCATTTTCTTCCTTCTCCTCTCCTCTTTTTCTCTTGTCCTTTCCACTCTTTCTAACACTTTCTTCCATTCTTTGTTTAACTTCAGTCCCCCATTCCAGTTCATTGTGTCTTCTTCACCTTTCTTCTCTATTTCCTTGGCTTCCTTCCATTTTCTCACTAGCATTCTCTTCTCCCTTCCTATCTGCTTAGCCTCATCCCACTCTATGTCATGTCCTGTTTCTCTCGTGTGTTTAAATATCGCATTTCTCTCTCTCTTAAGTCGTACATCATCCCTATGTTGTTTCAACCTATCTTTCAGTCTCTTTTTCGTTTCTCCTATGTACACACTCTGACATTCTTTACATTTTACTTCGTAGATAATCCCTTCCTCTTCCTCTTCTCTGTTTTCCTTTTTCTTGTTTGCATTCTTCGCTATTCCTAAGATGCTTCTCCCTCCCTTCCTGTAAGTTTTAATGCCCGCTTTCCTAAGCACTTTGCATATCTTTTCTGTGGTCTCCCCTATACTCCTTATTCCAAACCACTTCTCTTTTTCTTTCTCTTCATCTTTTTCTTTCTCTTCCAATTCTCCCCTTCCTCTTTTCTTCCTTCTTCTGTTTATGTCCAGTCTATCCTGCTTCTCATAGCCATTCTTTTCCAGCTGTTTCCATAAGCTATTTATTTTGCCTTCTTTTTCACATTCCTTCATGCATATTTTCGTTATTCTGTCCTCCATATTCTTTATGAAATTTCTTTTTGTCACCTCAATAACAAGATGGCGCCGAAGCCTGATGCACGCGCATTTAGTGCTCCGAAATTTCAACTGTTTTCCGGTTGCTTGGGTGCTGTTGTGCTTGTTTTACTTATGATGTGGACTCGAAGTACTGCAAGAGAAGAAATGCTGGACAACTGCAAGTGTGTGGAGGACTGGTCGCTTAGTTACAGGCGATTTTCTTTCTCGGCCATGAGCTCGGATCGAAGTCTCGTGTGGACAGCTTCTGGAAGCCGCAAGAACAACGCTTCACGTTCCCGCCAGCCGCGTGGCTCTACCCAGCACTGCCTCTTGGTCGCCGCGTTCTCCCTCCTGCTGGCAGGCGACATTCATGTGAACCCTGGTCCCCAGGCGGTTTCCCGTGAACAATGTGGTTTCCGTATATACTACCAAAATGTGCAAAATCTAACCAAAAAGTTATCGACTTTGGAAATGTTCTGTAGTGAATTTCACGAATACGACGTGATTGGTTTCAGTGAAGTGTGGTTTAATGAAACGATCGGCGATAGTGAAATACCCCTGAAGGACTTTCAGGTATTCCGCAACGATAGAGGTTCACGTGGAGGCGGAGTTATGTTACTCGTAAACAACAAGTGGCCCTGCATCAGACATCTGGATCTGGAAACGTCATGCGAATTAATATGGACTCAGGTAAATATAGGCTCACAAAAACTTTTAATCGGCTGTTTTTATAGACCCCCAAAATCTGGAACTGCAACCTTGTCAGCATTATTAGATTCTGTGCTGAATGCTATGAAGGAAACTGACATCATTCTTATGGGCGATTTCAACCTTCACATAAAATGGTCATCGTCGAACTCTGGCGTCTGCACAGACAATGATGACAGGTGGTTTTCTGATCATTATATCAAAGCGATTGGACTTCATCAGTTTGTAGTCTTCCCCACAAGACGCACAGAAACTCTCGACCTGTTGCTGTCTTCGTACACAAAGGTCAAGGCCACTCCCGGTGAGCAATTCATCGCCTCGGACCACACCCCCATCCATGCCGAAATCCGAGTCCCTGGAAAAGCCCCCAGGCCCTCCCCCTCCTCCAGACCTGTCTACAACTGGAAAAGAGTCAACTGGGAGCAGCTTTCTCTTGTCACTAGCCTTGTACCGTGGACAATGATGGACCCCCTCCCAGCGGAAGAAGCAGTGGATTTCCTTGTGGACGGTGTGCAAGCCATAATTAAAGATCACGTGCCCCTAAGGAAAACAAAAACATCCCAATTCCCATCGTGGTATAGTGAAGAGACGAAACTTACGCTAAAGAACAAAAAGAATGCGTGGATCCTGTGGAAACAAGTTCCAAACGTTCATACACGTAACACTTTTACTCAATTAAGAAAACATAGCAAAAACTTAATGCAAAGAGACTATAATAATTACATTCAAACTGTGACGGAAAGTGCTGCTAAAAACCCCAAAATGTTCTGGAAGCTAATTAACTCACGCCGACAACACGACCGTATTCCCGTTCAAGTCTCCTGGAACAGTAAGTCTGCTACAAAGAAGGAGCGCACATCACTTTTTAACTCGTATTTTCACAGCAACTTTACAAATAATACCGCTACTGCACTGCCTGAAGTCAAGCCCATCACTCCTTACACACTCTCTCAAATCTCAACTAACTGCAACGAAGTCCACGAATTATTAAAATCTCTTTCATGTTCTAAAGCTAACGCTCCTAATGATATCCCTGGCATATTTCTACAACGATTAGCCCATATTCTATCCAAACCAATCAGCATAATCTTTAACAAATGTTTTTCCGAGGGTGTATTTCCTCTTGCATGGAAGCAAGCAAATATAGTTCCTATACTCAAACACGGAAACAAAACTCACGTTACTTCTTATCGTCCGATTTCCTTACTTCCTGCACTTGCACTACTAGCCGAAAAAATAATTTCCAATCGTATCCTTGCGCATGCTACTCCGTTCCTCTCTCCCACTCAACACGGTTTTCTTCCTCATGCTTCATGTGACACAAACCTTGCTTGTTTGCTCACCAACGCTGTTAACTGCCTGAGTGCCAAGCAAGACATGGATGTCGTTTACTTAGATTTTTCTAAAGCGTTTGACTCTGTCCCTCATACAAAACTCATCCATAAACTTTCAAACAGATTCAACATTCACGGACCTCTTCTTAAATTACTCTCATCTTACTTGCACAATAGAAAGCAAAGGGTTATCATATCTGGTTGCTCTTCGTCATGGCTCCCTGTAGTTTCCGGTGTGCCTCAAGGAAGTTCTCTAGGGCCCCTGTGTTTCACTCTTTTCATGGACGATATTCATGAATATATTTCTCCAGAATGCTCAATTTTATTGTATGCTGATGACTGTAAGTTATTTAGAAACATCGCTTCAGTTGAAGACACTAGTTCCTTGCAAGACAATCTCACACACATTGAACGCTGGTGCCAAGACTGGAATCTGAAAATAAATCCCGAAAAATCCGTTTTTATGAGGTTTACCCTCAAATCCAATTTTACAGCACCATCCTATAGATTATGCAACAAAATCATCCCGTTCGTACAACAGCACAAAGATCTTGGAGTCATTTTCGACAGCAAACTCACTTTCATCCACCACATAGATTACATAACTTCGAGAGCCATGAAAACCCTTGGGCTAATTTACAGATTTACAGATATCACACATGTTTCTGCCCTCAAAACCTACTTTACATTGTGCGTCGTACCTATTCTTGAATATGGTTCCTGTATTTGGTCAATGGCCTGTGATAGCAATATAAAGAGAACAAACAAAGTGGTAAATTTCTTTATCAGAATAGTCAAACATAGATGCCCAGCCCTTGCAAACTTTTCCAAACATGAAATTCTATCCACTCTTCAAATTCACGATCCTTCCCTTCGCCGTCAAGTTTCAGATCTAACATTTCTTTTCAAAATCATGAATGGACAACTTTTCACTAACAAACTCTTGCCACATCTTCACATCCGGATCCCACGTACAGCAAATGCAACAACTTCTTTTACACAAAAGCCTCAAGGCTATCCCTAGAACAAAGGTCATTGCTCTATAGGCTACAAACAAGGTACAATACACTAGTTGATCCTCCAGGCTTCCATCTATCTAAGCAGGCTTTCAGAAATGCGTGCATCAAGCAGCTGAAGAGAAATTAATATTTGTTATACCTTGTTATTGTTTTATTATTATTGTTTAATTTTTATTATTTTTATTGTATTATTCTTGTTACATATGTGTGCGTGCTTCTCATTTGTTAATTTCTATTTTTCTCGCTGTTGATATCCTGATATAAAATGGATTTGCTCTGTATTTAGGATTTCTCAAATAAATAAATAAATCACTTCTTTTGTGGCAGAATACCCCTGCTGCACACTTCTTCTGATGCCAAGCGGTTTCAATTTCTTCTCCTCTCTTCCTTTTCATCAATATATCAAGGTAGCTTAACTTGCCTTCTTCTTCTATTTCAAGTTCCAATAAAATCCCTCTTTCTTCATCTTGTATTTCTTTGGCAAAAATGTCAAGCTGCCTCTTTGTTCCCTTCCATATGCCAAAACAATCGTCCACATATCTGCAAAACAAAATTATTTTGTGGTGACAAAATTATTTTGTGGTCTCCTACCTCACTTGATTATCCTTCAAGACTTCACATTCTTCTATCTACCACCATAATCTATATTCCTTTATCCATTCTCTTTTGAAACCTCCCAATCTCACGAAGTTAATCACACCATCAGTATTCCTCATGTTTGGGATTAGCCAAATGTGGCAGAAATGGAAAATAAATTAGCCCAAATCAATTAATTAATACATTTCTTGAAGTTTGATTTCTTCCCACATTCTTCCATAGAAAATAAAATAGCTCAAATTAATTAATACATTTTTTGAAGTTCGATTTCATCTCACATTCTTCCACCTCTCCATTAATCCAGACATTCACCTTGTGGACTCTACTTCCTTTTATCACCATTCCTACAACTTATCTTTCCCTCCATTCTTTGTAAAGGTCTTGCTTTCTCCTAAATCCTTCCCTACTCCGTACCTCTGCTCCATATCTCCCCTCCACTTATCTTGAAGACATTGCGTCGTTCTATCTGTTTCCATACTTCTCCTTGGAGGCTGACTTACCCTGACCTTCAAATTTTCCCCTCCATTATCTATATAGTCCTTGCATCCCACTATCTTTTTCCATACTTCACATCTCTCCTCCAATCTCCTTCTAGGTTTTGCATGCTTTTATGACCCTCCATACTCTTAATCTATCCCTTAATTCATCTTGGGGATTTGCTTACTCCCTTGGATGATTTGTTTCCTTATATATCCAACTTCGCTCTGGAGGTGTTTAATTTTCTTATCTTTTCATTTCCACTTATATCGCCTATAATTCATCTTTGAGGCCTAGCACTTCTATAAATTTAATTTTTCCTAATATCTCCACCAGTTCTAATTGGAAGCCAAATATTATTCTGTCCCCCTATTTTTTTATGTTTATTCGAAAGAATTTTTTTGAAGCCTTGCATTGTTACAATGCCCCCTTACCTTTAAAAGCCTGCCTGGTCACAGTAGCATTTTTATCTGATAATTAACTAGGATGGATTGAAGGTGAGGAAAGGGAGATGTAAGGAATAGGAAAGAGATAGAAGGAAGCCAGGCCTCCATGGAGATTAGAAATGAAGTAGACCGGGCGATAGGAGAAAGTAAAGCCTCAAACGAGAAGGATGGAAGAAATAAAGATTAGACTAGAAGGAAAAAGGAAACCAGACCTTCAAGTACGAGTAGAATGGAGGGAAGAGAGAGTAGTACAGAGGGAGAAATGAAAACACAAAAGAGAATTGGAGGGTGATAGGAAGAAAAGAGAGAGATAGGAGTAAGCAAAACTCCAAGATGGATGGCGGAAAAGTTAAAGATTTGCATAGTGGAGATATGGAAGTCAGATGGCTTCCAAGGAAAATGGATGAAAAGAACAGAGACATGGAGGGAAATAGGAGGATAAAGAGCCTCAAAGGAGATTGAAGAGCGTATAGAAAGTAGGGTGGGAGATATGAGCAATTAAGGTCTTCATGGAGAAGTGTGGAAGATATGGAGAATAGGGTAGGAGGAAGAAGGAATCCTGGCCTCTATGGATAAGTGACGAGAAAGAGATATGGGGATGTAAAGCCTTCATGCAGAAAAGAGAGAGAGATACAGAGGAAGAAGGTAGGAGGAAGCAAGGACTCCAAGAAGAATGGAGGAAGAGATAAAGATTAGGACACAGAGTAAGAAGGGAGGTAGGAGAAAGCAAGGTCTCCAAGAAGAATGGAGGAAGGCATGAAGATTAGGAGAGTAGAGAAAGAAACCAGTCTTTCGAGGAGAATGGAGGAAAGCAGAGTAGCAGGGAGGGAGATTGGAGAATGCATTACGTCAAAGATGGATGAAGAAGAGAAGGAAGTAGAAAGTGAGATACAAGGAAAGCAAACCTACAATGAGAATTGATGATGAGATAAGTAGTACAGGGGAGATAGCACCACCAAAGGAGAAAGGTGGAAGAAATAAATCAGGTTAGGAGGAAGCCAGATTCCAAAGAAAATTAAGTTAGAGATATAGCAGGATTTGAGGCCTGGTTGGGAGATAGAGGGAGAAATAAGAAATTGGAAGGGAGATAGAAGGAACAGAAATATCCAGGTAGAATGAAGGGTGAGATAAGAAATAGGATAAAGAGTAAGGGTAGGGAACGAGATAAAAGGATGCAAGCTCCAAAAGGACATCTGGGTAAGGATAAGAAAAAAGGAGGGTGATATGATTTCTCTATGGAGAAATGAGGCAGAAATAAAGATTAGGGCTGAAGACAGAAGGAAGTCATGACTCCAAGAGAAATGGAGAGAGTTAAAGATTATTTGTGATTTGAGAGCTCAAAGGTAAATATAGATTCAGATAGAAATAAGGGTTGAAATAGAAGGAAGTGATGTATGCAGGCAGATTGAAGGAAGAGATGAGGAATAGGGAGGAGATAGGAGGATGCAAGGCCTTAAATAAGAAAGGAAATACATATATTAGGAAAGAAGAGAGAAAATGATATGAGGGAGATGGAGGATGTAAGGCCTTGAAGGAGAATATGGGAAGGGACAAGTATTAGTAGTGCAGGAAGAGAGAAATATTAAGGTAGGAGTTACATGTAGTCAGGTCTTCAAGTGGAAGAAAAGAAGAGTAGCTGGGAGCAAGATAGGAGGATACAGGAAATGAATACTGAGTAATATAAAAGGAAACTATACCTGCAATGAGAATTGAGGGTGAAGATTAAGATTAGGATGGAAGACAGAATAGAGACCAGATCTCTAAGAAGAATCAAGAGAGAGATAAATAGTATGTATTAAGTTGTGAGGATTAGAGACATTGTAGGAGAATGAATGGACAGATTAGAAGTAGGGAAGAAGATAGGAGGAAGAAAGATATGCAAGGAGAATGAGTTAAGAGTTAAATAGTAGTCAGGGAGATGTGAGGATACAAGACCTCAATGGAGAATGTAATGATATAGATAACTGATGGAAGTCAGGTCTCCAAGGAGAATGAAGAGATATTGATTGATTGAATTGGTGTCTTAAGTTCACTTTGTGCACAGTAAGGCTAATCGGGACTGCACCTACAGTTTAAAGTGGAATCTGAACCACTATGTGCCTCCACCGGAATGAGGAGAGAGATAAGGAATATGGAGTAATATGGGAGGATGCAAGATATTGATGAACATTGGAGGGAGAAATCAGAAGTAGGGAGGGAGATAAGAGGAAGCAAGATATCCAAGGAGAATGGAGGAAGTACTATGGAGTAATGAGGGAGATAGATGGATGGAAGGCCTCCAAGGAGAATGAAAATATGTAGATTATGAAAGGAATTCAGGTCTCCAAATAGATTGGAGAAGAGAAAGAGAGAAAAAAAAGAGAGTTTAGGAGTACAAAGTAAGACCTTGGAGGAGAATAGAGGGATTGATTTGAAGTAAGGAGGAATATAAGTGGAAGTAATGTATGGAAGGAGAATGGAGGAAGAAATGGAATGAGGGAAATTGGAATATGCAAGGCATGAAAGGAGAATGTAAGTTGAAATATATAATTGATGGAAGGATGTCAGGCTTTCAAGGATAATGAAGAGAGGGATAATTTTTTGATTTGATTTATTTTACTTCGCCTTTTGTGCCACTTTTGGCTAATTTGCGAAGATGGGAATGAGTGATGATAAGATGAAATTGTTGAATGGACACTCACAAACATCCATGCCCAAGCCAGGATTCTAACCCAGGACCCCTGCCATCATAGCACGATGTGCTAACCACTCTGCCACGGGGGCCGATGAAGAGAGGGATAAAGATTATGTTGTGAGAAGGGAGGATGTGAGACATCGAAGGAAAATATTGGGAGAGATAAGAAGTAAGGGTGAGTATAGGAAGAAACAATATATCCCAGGACAATGGAGGATCTGATAAGATTTGGTAGGGGATATTGGAAGAAGCGTTACATTCAGGGAGAAAAGAGGAAGAGATAGCGAAAGAGATAGGAGGATGCAAGGCCTCAAATGAAAATGGAAAAATAGAGATTAGATAAGGAAGTCAGCCATGTAAGAAGAATGAAGAGAGACATAAGAAGTATGGAGTGAAATTGGAGAATTTGAAACTTTGATGGAGAATAGGAAGAATGATAGAGGGAAGAAGACAGAAGGAAACCAGTCTTTAAAGGATAATGGATGAAGGGTGATAGTTAACCCAGGAGAACATGTGGGGCAACATCTTACATGAGGAGGACTGCATGGTCAAAATGACCGCACTTGAATATTTAGTTCTATTGGGTTTGTTTCATGATATTTCAAATTTACTTTTCTTGTATTTTATTGTTTCCTTCTTTCTTTGTATATTTGTTTTATATTTAATGCAATAAATAAAACTGGTGATAGTTCGGAAAGAAAATGTTTTGATCTCTATTTTTCTAAAAATGTAATAGGCAAAAGAAACGGGATTTTGCAAAAGTTAAATAGGTAATTCTTCTTGTTCTTATTCATTATTATTATTGTAAGAATACAATGCAATTATGAAACAAACATAATTTTACATGAGTTTGATGCAAAAGTTTTATAGAGAATAAAATTATGATACTAAAAGGTATTTACAATTGTAGTATATTTTCTACATTTACTACTCCAGTTTTTTTTAATTGATCTATTTCATGTCTTAACTCCACTTCCACTACATCGCCATCAAGATTTCCATTTGCACATTCCACATATTAAAATCTCTGTGTTCATGGCAGATGTAGAGTGAACAGTGTATGCATTTTCTATACTTTTCTGATTTACATTCTTCATCGCCAAAGAGGTGTCATCTTAGTTTTTCAAATTGCCTTCCAAGCTCTTTATCACGTTTTTCTCCTTCTCGAAGCCTATGAATTAGACCTTCTTCTTCCTGCTTCATAATCATGGGGAAAATCCAATAATGATCTATTGTTAAATCGACAACAGGAGAAAGCACGCAAGGTCAAAAGCACCACAGATGAAACTGAACTGTGCCTTTTAAATGGTAGAAGGCCACTGTTAAAATTGTTGGCTAGCCAGCGTCTCTCTCACATTTCCAGCATAGATAAGGTTGGGGAAAGAGCCAAACCAACATGTATGCGCAAAAGGGAAAGCAAAGATAGACCTTTGCGGTCAAATCCCTGCCACGCACATTCTCACAGGTTAAGGTAAGTGACAGAAGGGAAATAAGAGACAGAGGGGGAAATATGGATTAAGGAATTGGACTGAATAAAATCTGGCATCCAAGGAGAATGGAGAGACAGATATGGAATATGAGGAGAGAATGGAGAGAAACATATACAGGGCATATCAGAAGTCCCTTACCACCCCTTGTAAAATACGCAGTGATGTATTTTCATGGAATTCGATATGGGTGATACAAAATAGGCCTAGGGGGACAACTTGTGGAGTATGTCACGAGGACGGCCGCCATCTTGGTTCCGCCATTTTGAATTCAACTTTTTTTATTTAAAATGATAGGTGGGTCATGTGATAAATGACCATAGGCTAGAATTTCGTCAGGATGTCAAATCTGAAATCAGATTTAATGTAACTTCATTTGGTGAAAAGTTATTGGGAAGTGAAAGTGATGTTTACATGTTTGTTGCAGGTGCTGAACCATGCTGTTAACAACTGAGGAACGCATCCAGATCGTCAAACTGTGGGGTGGGAGAAGTGCTCGTGCAGTGGCTGCCGATTTGAACCTGCATCATCCAGAACGTCACCCTGTGTCACATGTTGCAGTGGCACAGTTATTAACCAAATTCGAAGAGATGGGCACGGTGTTTGACAGACCGCATAGTGGCCAACTGCCGACAGTCACGAATGAAGCAACAGCTATGGCAGTGCTGGACTCCTTCTTGACGTCACTGCAACGAAGCACACATCGTATAGCAATGCAATGTGCTATGAGTCACATTTCAGTGTACAGGGTTTTTACAGAGGCACAAGTGGCATCCGTATAAGGTGCAAATGCAGCAACACCTTTCCGAGGACGTTCCAGATCACTGCGTGCAGTTTTGCAAGTTACGGCTAAATCCAAATGTCACTATGGAGTACTCCATTCCGATGAAGCGAAGTTCTACGTAAATGGAGAGGTGAATAGGTAAAACATGCGCTATTGGTCGCATGACAACCTGCATGGACAGATGACTCCAAAGTGCAGGCAAAATTATGGTGGGGGAAGGTATATAGGGAACATGGATAATCGGTCCTTTTTTCATCAAGGAAATTTAAATCCGGAACGATACCTGGGGATGCTACAGGAACAGATACTGCCAGCTCTGATGTCGGAAGATGGTACATTTCCCAGGTTTTTTCAACAACATGGTATTTTCTCCATGATGGCATCCAGGTGCATCAATACCTGGATGAACAATTTCCTGGGGCATGAATTGGTCGACGTGTGCCAGTTGAACGCCTGCCCGATCACCAGATCTAACTCCAATGGACTTCTACCTTTGGAGACGCATTAAGGCTATGGTGTATGGTGTGAAAATGTGTGATCTTCGTCATCTGGAACAACGCATCATGGCTGCCTTTGAGCAAATTTCACCAGATACCTTGCTCGGTGTCCACAGACATTTGGAGAAGCATCTGCACACGTGCATTGCCCAGCACGGACAACATGTGGAGCACATTCTGTAACAGGTAAATGTCACTTTCAGTTGCCAATAACTTTTCACCAAATGAAGTTAAATAAAATCTGATTTCAGATTTGACATCCTGACGAAATTCTAGCCTATGGTCATGTATCACATAACCCACCAGTGATAAGAACGCTACATTTTAAAAGTAGCTTCCCTACAGCTACAGCTACTCTTCCAAAATGTAGCTTCGCTACAGCTACAACTACATTTACCAAAAAGTAGCTTGCTACGCTACTCCTGTTCGCTACTCGCTACTTCGCTACTTTTTGAGCTACTTCTGCATAAAAAAAATGAAAACAACCATATGGGTATGAAAAAATCCCCTACTACTGGTAAATAGATTCTGTTATTTATTATCATGATTCCAGTCATTCGATAATTTTGATAGCAGTGTTACTTCAGTTACTTATTTTTACTATAGTTTTGAGAATACCATACCTATGCAAGTGACATATCAATTCAAATTTGATATATGAATATTGCAATTAGGGTGCTACGCAAATTAATTATTACAACTATACACAAATAAAATTTGGTAGGATTACGTATTTATGTTCACATCAACATATTTTTCTTTAGAATAAATATTTCATTTTTATAGACTGATATGAAGTCAGCATAATGAAAAGTACCTGGAGTCCTTTGACTACAAAAGGGCCCCAGGTTCGATACCCAGCGGAGGCACATAGTGGTTAGGATCCAGTCTCGATCAGCTTATCTATGCATAAAATGGACTCAAAACAAAAACTAGGAAAGATGCCAAGTTAGGAGGATGAGATTCTCCTGCACCTCCATTCCCCACTCTGCTCATCATTCATCATTCTTCCTTGTTCTCACAATTAGCCGAAAGTGGCAGAAAGCGACTATAGATAAGAGAATAATTAAATGAACCATTCATCCTCATTGTCATGATTGAGAGAAGTGGAAGAATAGATGAGGAGGTAAACAGAAGAGGACAAATGGGTGGTGGACTATATCAAAGCATTCGAAGATTAATATGAAACAGGGATGTACCTATGAAATGCAAGAAGGTAATATAAAACACATACTATGTGCCGATAATTACATATGGAGCAGAGACTTGGACAATAACAGAGAGAGACAAAAGAAAGTTGCAGGCAGTGGAGATGAAATTTTTATGAAGTATATTGGGAAGACTAGAAGGGATAGAATAAGGAATGAGGAGATCCGACAGACAGTGGGTGTGGTGAAGCTTCAGGACAGGATAGATCAGGCACAGATGAGATGGTTCGGACACATAAAGAGGATGGATGCAGAAAGAGCTTACAATGCACAAGGAGTGGGAATAAGGCCAAGGGGGAGACCAAGATGTCAGTGGAAAGAGCAGATACTGGAGAGTGTTAGGAGAAGAGGACAAGATTGGAACACCTTGGAAAGAGAGGAGTGGTGAAAGACCAGGAAAAAATGGAGAGGCTTGACTTCTATGCCGACCCAGCCAGAGGCAGGAAACAGTGAAGGATGATGATGATGATGTCATGATTAGCAAAAGTTACAGAAAAGTGACGCAAATGTAGGAGAAATACATAAATTTGAAAACTATGTATATTAACTAAAGAAAATTGTCGTTTCTGCAGGAAAGTCAAAAACCGTACATACTTTTTTGCAATGTGATAAAATTATTGAGGAAACTGTCGTGTAAACCTGAGTGTTCTAAACGTATTGTAATTTAAAATTTGTGAACAAATACTATCGCGAAAATAATTCTAATTCCAGAAACTCTATCATTCTTGTAACAATTATTTCTTGCTGGGGAGATCCTATATACTGACGATGATCAATGCTGTTAACGTACTGAGCCATTTATTGCTGGCACTATTCCCTTGTCAGTGCAGTGGAAAATCCATTGCTCGTTTTTGCACTGCAAGTTGTGTCTTACACAGCAATTAATGACATTTTGGTGTCTCTTACACCATGAATATCCACAGGACTTGTTCGGGGCTGACGCAAACGAGGCACTTTTTTCCAGTGGTGCAGCAAACGAGGCATATTTCTCCCCAAAATTGTGATGCAGCTAAAAAAAAAGTAGCTGTTAGCGGGAATATATTCATATACGTATGTCAGTTAGTTATCTGGATATCTGAATTATTCAGATACTAATTAAATAAATTACGCAGATATCTATAATCTACAATCTAGATAATCTGTATCCCCATGTAATAGACTGTCTTTATGAACCTCCTGCAAAATTAAGGATTATTGTTGATTTTTTCTGACGCTGTTGCCACATTCAAAATTCACCTCAAAATGCTGAGAAAAAATGTAGCTGTAGCGAAATTTTCGCTACAACTACAGAAATTTTGTAGCTTCGCTACCGCTACAACTACAATTTTCAAAATGTAGCATCGCTACAGCTACAGCTTCAAATTTTGTAGCTAGCTACAGTAGCGATGCTACAAGTAGCTCGCTACTTCTGACCACTGTAAGTAGGTAGGTCCTGTTTGAAGTGGAGAGGGAGATTATAAGAATACATAAAGGGATTAAGCTTATCACTTACTTTGGCATGAGTAGTTTTTCCATTCTTTTACACCAGTGATTTCTCACGTTTGGGGTGTCTCCTCCTTGGCTGCTTGATGCTCGCCTTGATCTGTGGAATTAACTTCTCAGCAATGTTGTCAGCATACTTTATGTCTGCTCCTCATAGGTCTAATTGATCTTCTACATCTGAAGAATGACATGTCCTTCCCGGACGTATAAACGGACTGTTGAAGTACACCATCCCGCCTGATAGATATGAATCTTGAGCTGGGAGTTACGAGATTAATGGAAGTGCATGAGAGAGAGATTGTGCTGTTACTGTGATTTCTTTTTTGTGAGTTCGTTATGATGTACAACTTTGGTTCTTTTTAAATTGCATAATCAAGATAAATAGATTCTGAATTCATATGTTAAAACGTAAGTTCTGTGTTTTTCTGTCTATTTACTGCAAATCTTAATGTATCACGCATATACCACAATATAGTCTCATGTTGCTCATTCTCAATTTGTATTGAGATAAATATATTCTTATGACTATTAATAATATCATATGGTTCACTCTGGCACGACCGTGTCAATAATTTGGCGCCAGAACGTGGGGCCACGAACACATTGTGCATTAGTTACGTTAATCTTTGGTAACATGTTTTAGATTTGCAGTTGACTCAGAACTTTTGATGCGCAACAATGGAAAAGAAAATATTAAGAAGTGGAAGCAAAGTGTTAAATGTTGACGAAAGCACAATTCATGTGTTTTGCTGTGAGACTACATCAAGGTTTGATGATACGTTTGTTTGCACTGAGTGTCACAATACTTTTCATTTGAATTGTGCAAAGCTAAAGTCACCAAAGGAAAGTAATTCTCCTTGTGAATTAACATGTCTTGCATGCAAAGAAAAACTTGCAGTTCCTGTTGTGCCTGTTACTACTGATTTGCTCGCGTCATTGCAGCGAATGCTGGAGGCAAATTCCAGCAATCTGGAAGCTAAAATGACAGAAAATTCTAGTAATCTAGAACTTAGAATCCAGGAAAGGATTACTGAAAATACTAGTAATCTAGAACTTAGAATCCAGGAAAGGATTACGGAAAATGCTAATAATCTAGAATCTAGAATGCGGGAACATTCTGATAGCTTGGAGGCTAAGTTACATGAGAACTCTAGGAGGTTAGAGGATAAACTTCAGGAAAATATGAATATCTTGGAGCACAGTTTACAACTAAGACTAGAAGAAAGTAGTAGAACTCTAGAGTGCCGGCTAGAAGCAAGGATGGAGGAGAAACTGGCCCATAGTTGTTCACAACTCGCTGCATCCAATTCAGAGATGGGACGGAGGATCGAACAACTGACTCTGCAAATGTCTGAGGGACAGCAGAAATTGAAGGAAAGCCTTGAAATTGAGATGATGAGCTTACGTCAAGCATGTCAGTCAAATTCTCAGCAGCTGGAATCTAAACTCGATGAAACAGTTGTTCTGTTGAGGGAAGAAGCTGAGCAGACCAAGGAGGACTTCCGAAAGGAAATCAGTGAAACGCAGAGCGGTTTCAGAGAAGAAATGTCCAGAGAGTTGGACAACCAGGTGACCAATATGACATATCAGCTGAGAGAAAACCTGAATTTGCGAGTTGAAGAGACTGTGGTGGAAAAACTTAAAGGCACAGAGGGTCCTAGAGAGAATGCTGAAGAGTGGAAAAATGATATTGAATCCAAACAAGGGAAGCTTTCTTCAAACATGCGTAGTCTTTGTGACGAAGTGGCTCAACTTTCAACCACTTTAAGCAAGTTACTCTCCGGTGAACCAGAGTTATCGCGGGTGGACCAGCTGGGCGCGCCTTGTCGAAGGTTGCTGTCTCCTAGTCGTTCTGAGGTCTCTTCGGTGCAACGAAACCGTACACATGTAAAAAAAAAGATGCCACAGAGAGATCGTTTCCAGTTCTTCAGGAAGCGAGTCGACTTTATCGGAAAAGAGAAAAGAAAGAAAATCTCGAACCAATGCTACGCATGGTGGGATGACTCCCCGGATGGCTGACCTGAATTCCATGCGGAAATTCGATGGAAATATTATAGCCACTTCGGCTGATATTTATCTCAAAGAATTAGATACCAACCTTGAGATCCTTCAGATCCCACATAGATACAGGCTGGAGTTTATTCCTCGTTTGCTAACGGGCATGGCTTATCATTGGTTCTACTCTCATAAGAATGATTTCCACACATATTCAGATTTCCGTAGGGCGTTTAAGAGGCATTTTGCGTCTTCAGAGGCAAAAGAAAGGGAGTTGGCATCTGTTAGAGCCAAACGGTACAACAAAAACAATGACAATAGTTTGGAAGAATATGTTTGGTCTGTATACTCTGATTACAGAAACCTGAGTAGCCACTACACAGAGCAGGAGGTGGTAAATTGCCTTATAGAGTGAAGCAATTGTGTATGGCCCACGCTCCCGTAACTGTTGATTTGCTTACAGATTTTGTTAAGAGATACGAGCAAGCGGAAGAGCAGGATGCTTGGCGAACTGCGTGGAGGAAGGAGAATCCTACTCACCAGAACAACCGAGATATTCCAGGCAACTCGGCAAACAGAAACCCGAGGGTTCATATGGTCCAGAGGCAGAATAATTACCGTGAAAATCGCTCTGCTGCTCCATATAGAAACGGCAATCGTTATCGTCAACAAAGCCAAAATAGGCAAAGACGTGAGTATGCTGCTGCCAGATACGAACCTTGTGAGAGACCACGAACTGAGAACCGTTTATCTTCACCGGAGCACAGTGAACCTTTGAGGGAAGGTCGTAGCTCTCCACGATTGCAAGCGGCGAGCAGTGGCTTACAAACAGATGCTGCAGTGTTGTACCCTAGTAACGAGCAGCAACAGAGCGTCGAGCTGACCAGAAATTTTTGCTGGGAGAATGGAGCAAATCTCGACCAGGTGCGGGATTTTACCCCACGCCTGGCATAGAAACGTCCCCTTCTGATGTCGGGCAGTCTCAGATAGAACTGGGGCCTGCAGAAAATAATTCCCAGTCTGTAAATAATGATCTGAAACTGGCGTTTGTTATTAATCATGAAGAGAGTGAGTTTCTTTACAATTTGTGTCAGGCTAGTCAGTCTAAAAACTTTGGAAGAGCGCCTGAGTTTAAGGCACGTGTAGCATATGTTGATATAACTTGTATAGTGGACACTGCAGCTGAAATATCTGTTCTGAGTCTCGAGATTTGGAAGAAAATAAAGCAAAACTTGCCAGGGGCCATGTTACAAGCTACTCCAGAGGTACGACTTATTGATTTCGCTGGAAAAAGTCGAACTCGAGTTGTGGGAAAGCGCAGAATCGTGCTGGAAATTGCTGAGAGCACGATACCTTTAGAAATTTTTGTTGTGAAGGATTTGCCTTCAGACTTATTATTGGGTTATTCGTTCCTGCAGAAATATGAAGCAGAGATCACTCTCAAGCATAAAAAGTTGTATCTAATGGTGGATGGAGAGCCAATTGAGCAAAAGCTAGATGATGATGATTCCGTTGATAAGCAGATGAGCATCCGGAGGATTGAAGCTAGCTACGATAAATGGGCTACACCGCTAGAGGATATAAGGGAGAAGATTGACTCCAGTGAATTATTGGATAAGGAACAAAGAGCCGAATTGTTCGAAATATTTATTGCACATAGTAAGGTGTTTTCAGAGAGGCCTGGCACTGCCCTGGCACTGCCAAGAACTTAGTTTGTGACATTCATCTGTCCAGTGACGTTCCAGTGAGTCAAGGACTTTATCTAGTTGAGTTGCAGAAATTCTTACGTTTTCTTCACGTGTATTGCCAGTGTGTCTACCTGATATTGTTCAAAAGGCTCTTCAACATTGCCTCATTGGTTGATAACAATTACAAATTGTTTTGTACGTGCAGTTCTATCCAAGATTGTACTAAATTTACAGCCCGAATCCGAAGAAGGTGAGAGAGAATGGCAGAGTAAGGTTGTTCAAGTGCGGTTACGAGAACGATATGCTGTGCAGAGGCGGAAACTGAAGCAGAAGTGCCATGCTTTGCAGTTGAAGGAGGATGACCTGGTGCTGCTAAGAAGTCATCGTCCAAGTTCAGCTGTTAACCGAACCATTTCCAAGTTGTTTTATTTGTGGACAGGACCGTTCATAGCTACCCAAGTGAAATTCAACACGGCAGTGTTATTGGACACAAAAACTAGTAAGGAAGTGTGCAAGGTGAATTTCGACAATCTGAAGATTTTTAATTGTTCTCCAGACATGAGGAAAATACTTTTAGAAGGTTGAATCCAAAATCTCCTAGACTGTGAGTGCTTCCACGAGTCGTCGTCGATTTTGTTTCTCAATGGAGGGAGCGATTGACATGTCCTTCCCGGACGTATGAACAGACTGTTGAAGTACACCATCCCGCCTGATAGATATGAATCTTGTGCTGGGAGTTACGAGATTAATGGAAGTGCATGAGAGAGAGATTGTGCTGTTACTGTGATTTCTTTTTTGTGAGTTCGTTAGGATGTACAACTTTGGTTCTTTTTAAATTGCATAATCAAGATAAATAGATTCTGAATTCATATGTTAAAACGTAAGTTCTGTGTTTTTCTGTCTATTTACTGCAAATCTTAATGTTTTCCCATGCCCTGGGAGGTATCACGCATATACCACAATATAGTCTCATGTTGCTCATTCTCAATTTGTATTGAGATAAATATATTCTTATGACTATTAATAATATTATATGGTTAACTCTGGCACGACCGTGTCAAGAAAGAGAAAATTATACACTTTTCTTAAATGTTAAGCCGAGTTGTAAACTTACAGGCATAACTAAATTTCAGTTTACCTACAAAAATATCATTTTTTAATGTATTGGCACAAAAATGTATTAAAAACCTGTGTGTAATGGTTGAATTGTCATTTACTTAAGTCAACTATTGAGCTCACAAGATTATAATTTAGCAAAGAACAATTGAGTGTGCTCAGTGGCAGTGCTCAGTTTTAATAAATGCATTTTAATAATTTTAATCTCTTATAAACATTACCAACTGTAGAATATTTTCTGTAGAAGTAAGAAAAAGAGTGTGATTTGAGGAGAAAAAGAAGTACAATTTATTCAAATGGATTTCTGTGGATTGACAAAATATACCTAGAGATAGCAGATAACATATTTATAATATATGTGGATATGGTGACAGCATTTGATGGAATGAAACTTACAGATACTAAAATGGATTGTTAAGGAATCTTACATGAAACAACTAGTTGAACTGAGAGTAGAAGAAGAAATGATAGAGAGAAGGAAGTGAATTTGGGAGAGGAGTACAATAAGGAACTTGCCTATCGCCTACATTGTTCAACATCTACTTAGAAGAATTAGCGTAAAGAACTCTTACCAGAATAAGGGAGGGATAATAACAGGTGGAAGAAGATTTGCAGATGAAATGACTTTGTTAGCAGAAGATGTAACTTTATTAGAAGAGTTAAATGCCCATTTTGACCATTATGAGCAGTTTGGAATGAAAATAAATGTGAACAAGACAATGGTAATGATTGTTGGTAAGAAATCGAGGAAAAGTAATGTGATTTAGATTCCAGAGTATTGAACAAGTTCATAGCTTCAGATATGTGGAATAAGGCGGTGACATGAGCTGCAGTCAGGAAGTCAGTGTGAGAATAGCAATTACAAACGAAGCTTTCATAAAGAGAAGTGTGTTTTGTGGGCCTTTGTATAAACAATTAAGAAAGAAATTAATATTTTTTTGTTTAGAGTGGATTTGGTTGATTTGGTGTTTTAAAGTCCACTTTATGCACAGTAAGGCTAATCGGGACTGGACCTACAGTTTAAAGTGGGATCCAAACCACTATGTGCTTCCACCGAGTATCGAACCCAGGACCCTTTGATTACCAGGCGACGACGCTACCACTGCACCATCAGGGAGGTCCTTTGTGTAGAGTGGAGTGTTGTATAGTGCAGAAAGTAGGAACACTACAAAGAAGTGATGAAAATCATCTAGAAACTTTAGAAATGTGGTTATGGTAAACAATGGAGCATGTAAAATTGACGACAGACAATGTAAGAAATATTACTGTCTTGAGAAAGAGTTGGTGAAAGAAGCGTAATGTTGGAAGTGATCAACAAAAGAAAGAAGAATTGGCTGAGACACTTACTAAGAAGGAACTGTGTGGAATGAATATTTAACGAGGAAATGGTCTGAATAAGAAGAAGATATCCGATGACAGCTGATATTAAATTACGTGGGTTCTATGCGAACATGGAACAAAAAGTGCTTGGAAAGCATTGAAGTTGCAATGAATATCTTGTCTATGAAAGCGAACAATGATGAATGAATTAATAAATGAGTTCCTTTAATGAGTATCCACATTTACATTAAAAAATATGTTCTTACACATTTCTTGTGTTCAAGATTATTAACTGGAAGAATTCAACACTAAATATTTTATTTAAATCCCTTCAATATTTTATGCATAATGGTGATAGAGGAAGAGAAAGTTTGCTTTCGCATTTCAACAGGAGCAGACCAGGAGATATTGTATGGTCAATCACTAGGGTTACCAGACGTCCGGTCTTTCCAGAACATGTCCTACATTTTAGCCTTATGTCCGGCATCCAGGAGGAATTTGAAAATTATGATAAATGTCCTACATTTTGAGTGTAAAATAATATTAATTGTGCAAATACGTGTTACAGTTGAACAAGAGAACTCATGCAAGTTACAAGTCTATGAACTGCACTCCCAAATTCAATAGTGAAATTTATTTTGATACAGTTATTGCCCAAAAAGAAAATAAAAGTTTCTACACAAAAATGGAAGCAATTATGATTGAGCTTTTTGGGCCAAATTCTGATGATGTCACTGTTCAATGGCTGAGAAAATATCTTGCCTTGGGGTTTATACTGATGGAACAAGGTGTTTCCCATTCCTATTCAATATTTTGATTGTAACGCAGGGTGCCTGCAGGGGCTATAGAGAACAAAGATGTTGAACTAAAAGATACTCAAGATGAAACTTCTGGAACCATTTCAAATTACGGTAATTGCTAAATATTTGTTTGCCATTCCAGGTCAAAATGAGAGAGTACTTTCATTACCATCAGCACAATGGAGTCATGGGATTTTTTTTTCTTTTCAAAAATTCTGCAAAATGTTTGGTACTGGGGTTCAGTGTAATTTCAAAGAGTTTGATTGTTCAGTCTCTCATAAATATATTTTGACTAAACCTGACATCCTGATAAAAATTGATTCCTCTGAGAAGTACAAGTTAAAACATGTGTAATGAGAAGTGTATTGTTTAGTACTGTTTACAAATTTGGAAAATTTGCATTTAAGAATTCATTAAGAATTCATATTTTTTTAAAGGTGAAAAGTATAAATTTTACATTAATTTCTAACCTGTTCTAGAAAAGTGTATTATTTATTGTGAATGTTTTGTGTCCTACATTTTGACATAAAGTACTACATTTTGGTACATTATGGCCTACATTTCCCTTATAACGATCTGGTAACCATATTGATCACCCACTCTCCAAGTAAAGACTTCATAATATCGAGCAGTATTGGTTCAGATTTCATTATCTTTCACCAATTTATCGTCTGCACAATATATGTTCCTGCATGCAGGGCACTGCTTGTCTTAAACAATGATACTATATATGAGGCGAGTGCCGAGTGTAAATAGGGCCTCCCCGATGGTGCAGTAATTAAGGGGTCCTTGGTTCGATTCACAGTGGAGGCACATAATGGTTCGGATCTCACTTTAAACAGTAGGTTCAGTCTCGATTAGCCTTACTGTGAATAAAGTGGACTTAAAACATCAACTCAATCAATCAATCAATCAATCAAACCGAGTGATAAGCCACTGCTCACAATTCAGCACATTGGTGGAAGAGGCCAGCAAAGATCTCAAAGTGTGAAAAACATGAAGAAACATCAGACTGTCTCTGGTAAAAGCTAGATCATCAGGCATGAGAAACAGAATGCAGGCACCAGGATGGAAAGTATAATGAGGGAAACAAGGTTTTGTCAATGTCCTGAAAGTGCATGTTTAACACAACATTGGATGTGCACATCACAATAGTGATCCACCCTGTATATTTCCACTACTGCAGTTTGGCAACACTCTTGGCATTGGATCCAAATGTACCTTGCTGGAACAGTCCAGGAACACTGTTCGTTCAGCTGTTATTTGAAATTTATCCATTGTTGACCTGTTATTAGTGTTTATATCAGTGGGGTATAATAGTGATCTGTTATAATATAAGCAGTGAGTGTATTTTCTTTTTTGGGGGGGGGGAAGAACCTATCAAATGTAAGATTCTAAGATATGCATTTTTGTTTGGTTTCATTACATCTAAATGTAGTGGAATAGATTTAGAATTTCCTCCCTCCTGTAATGTTGAGTGAAATTACTTACCATTTTTTGTTAAGTGAACCAGAATACTTAAAAAAAAAAACATTATAATTACAAAACCAGATAATCTTTGACAAATAATGGATAAAGAGTATAATATTCTTTGCATCACAATAGTGATTCAAATGGCCAATGACGAGAGATTTTTGTGGATCATAATGTGGAATATGTTAGTTTTTGCTGTATGTTTATTAAAAATATGACTTCAACTTTGTTATTTAACTGTAGTAATCAAATTGGTTTTTAAAAGTTTAAATATCTCTGAGTTGAATCCCTCTTTACTATTCACTGAATCCCCTTCCCCCTAATAAAACAAGCCTTGGTATTGTTGGCATGTCTCTACCTCAACGAACTTAAAACTTGAGGAGTGTGTATTCAGAATATCACCAAGATACCTTCTGGATTAAGAAATATTGATACAATGTACCAATGTTTATATAGTGCCTGAGCAACATGGGTGATCCAAAAGATGCACTTAATAAAACATGTGAAAGTTTTGATTCATATAATAATAATAAAAACATTAGTGACAGAGTACAAACTTTCCACCTTCAAGATGATGAAAAAGGCCCAATTAAAAGAGTAAATCATGTATGATTGAAAGCTTTTTGTGATGATTCAATTAAAATATAAAATGATGGATCTATTACTGCCACACCTCTTAGTTTTCTTAGATTCCCTTACACATTCCAAGCTGGACAATACTTAGTCAGTTTGAAAAATAGGATGTGTTGCTGCGATATAAAACAACATCATTGATCAATAAGCCTCTCACTTATATTTACTTACCGAACGAAAGCTAGAAGTAAAGATGATGGGACAAATAAGATAAATATGATAGAAAACAACTTGCCTACACATTCAGAGTTTTCATCTTTAAGATGGAAACACTTCAGGTGGAAGGAGCCGAAAAGTCAAAAATAGTGTGAGGGCGAGGGGTTGCTTATCGGACAAGACTTAAACAACCTTTTGGTCTTCTTACGTCAGACTAAATGCTTTCGTTGACATGTTAGGCTTTTAAAGTCACTTTAAAAGTTGTTTACAAAAAAATCATAATAATGTCAGTGATTTAATGTTTCCAAAATACCAATCTAGTTTCCAACATGCTCTCAAAAAGAGATTCTTGTATCTTGACGAAAGCATTTGACAGTGTTCTTCATGGCTTACTCTTAGCCAAAATAAAATCCTAAAATTTCTCAACCCCACACTTAGATGATTTGGATTGTATCTTGATAACAGACAACAGAGTATATAAATTAGCCACATCCCATCTTCTCCCCAGCACACTGCCAGTGGAGAATTTTACCACACAAGAATCTCTCTTACAACTCAACAAGCTTTGTCTCCAGGATGACTACTTTCTTATGTTTACCTTCTTTATATAAGAATATATATATATAATATGTAATCACACATAATATCCTGAATATAACCAGGATTTACCTCTTTGCCGCCCCTAGGCTAAACAAGCTTTGCCGCCCCCCCATACCGTTTATCAAGAATGAAAAGAAAATCATTATTCTTCTGTATTACTATTTTTACTATTAACGGCATGCAGTATTAATTAAATGATAGTTACATACAAAAAATGTAGCAAAGCGATATGACATAAATTATATAAATTACATTTTAACATTTACCTTGTTTTTCAGAGAAGACTCTTATTTTTACTTCATTTAAGTGATAGGACAGAACACACACTGGGCTCATCAACGGCACTTTCCTCACTTATTTTCTGATTACATTTATGTATAAGAAAAGAACTCATTTTCGAAACCTTCTTCACAAATGAATAGTACAATGCGAAACCCCTTTAATAATACTTGCGCTGACAGTTTAATTCTCAACAATTCAACGCGAATCACATGCTTTTGATATGCGTCAAATGCCGGCAGTAACAAGGAACGATGTTCCTGGAATGCAGCCAAGCTGGTGTTGTCTTTCAAAAGCAAGCAGCAGACTCCATGTTCTTGCCACAATCGCCGACCCAGCTCAGCACAATACTGTACATTTGAAACAACAATGTCGGTAATTAAAACAACAAATTAGTAAACTTGTTCTGAGCCCTGCTAGCCTCATAAATATTCTTCGCTAACTTATATTTACAATACAACTACATTAAGTCATTCCATTCGTGTGTCCGGAGGTAAAAGGGGCAATCTGAGAATTAGGTATTCCTTATAAATTTGAAAGTAACAATTGTGCCACCCCTACCAAAGTGCCACTCTAGACCCGGGCCTATAAGACCTATTGGGAAATCCGGGCCTTCTGTTGGAAGAAGAAGTGATAAATAAAGGACCAGAACTCACAACCTTCTTTTGCCAGTGGTAGCCAAAATATCACAGTTCTAAATATAGCTACACAGTGTGCAACACAAACAAAACCCACCTTCTTCAGATCGTATGCTGCTTGCGTCCTGCTTAAATGAAGGTGTATTAGAGCTATTTCATTAGTGCCAAGTAGTCGGAATCCCTCTCAACATCATTTTAATGTAAGGTGAGAAAGCTAATGGTCTTGCTGATCTCTTTATCATCTTCTGGAAGAGCAGTTGGGGTGTTCTGCTATCTCCATAGCAATCTTACCATCTACTACAACAATAGAACACATTACATTTCTAACAATTAACTCCTCTGATCAAATTCATATTATATTAAACCCAGTAAAGAACCAATTAAAGCTAATTTAACACGAAATGTCATGCATATATACTCTAAATATTAGGTGGAAATAAAAGCGTAGTAAAATCTCGACACTTTCCACTTCACATTGTACTTCCAGCTGGTAGTTTTTAAGAACTAGTTCTGTTACTTTTTTTGCCAAGTGTACTAAAATATTTGTATTAGAGATAAGAATATCCCTTCTGTATGTGGCACCACATCAAGACCCTATATACTGACAGACTGATTTGAGTTTCATATTTGACACAATACTTCAGAATATTTGTATCATGACATTAAAGTCATGCTTTACATGTCATGTAAAGTCAGTGACAAAAGTGTAACTGTTTCTCCCAGATGTAAGGCATTATACAGGATGGAAAGGCAAACTTCCCCATGCATATAGCACCATGCCATGTAGGCATATTTTAGGGGATATAAGGGTACTGCCCTACACATTCTTGATCTCAGTAATTTTAGGAGGTGATGTGATCAGCACCAAGCTCCAGCCATCTTTACCCTCAGGAATACACTAGGTACCCATTTGTTTGAGGCTGGATGAGCCCAGAGCCACTTTATGTAAGGACAAGGCCCGAAAAATTCTGACCTTAGATCAACCACCCTGTTAATCTAACCAGGGTCTCCTGCGTGGCTGTCAGAAGCCCTACTGACTAGACTACCGTGGCTCATCAACTATTATATTGGATGCACATCGGAATGCAAATGGCATTAGGTATTTGAGTGGATGGGTTGCTGTCTTTTATGGTTTGGATGTATGAGGAGTGTCCAAGTTAAACTAAGACTTGGGATTTTTCAGAATAATGGAATATATTTGAATGTCTAGGGAAAGACTTATTCCTCGATATGGTCTTTTCCTACACAAATATATGTACTTATCACAGCATTTCACTAGGCCTTGGATACCAGCAGAGTAGAAGTATTTCTCAGCATTGTCTAAGCCATGATTGAACTACTTGCTTCATCTCTTCATCACTAATGAAATATGGTCTCAGAGAAAATCCTTTGTGGGTGTAAACAGGTGAAAATAGCTTTGAGCAAGATCAGGACTGTAAGGGGTGTGTGACAGTAACTTCCTGCTGAGTTCCTCTAGTGTGCAAATTGCAGGCGCGGTTGGCTGTATAGCGCAAATGTGCAGTGAACCCCCAGTAATATACAAAATAAACAATAACTGAGAAGTTCATAAGCGTAGAGTGGCAAATTCTCTTAGTGAGAAGGAGAAACCGCAGGCCAGAGCCACTCAGCTCCCCTCTAGTTCCGTTTCGTGCAAAGTCTCCGCTGAACCTCCGCAAGCCAACCCCTACCATGCTAAAAGCTTAGGACAGCTAGCAGAAGCTCGACGCGTACATATGGCGAAAATACATGCAGTCTGAGACTGGAGGAAGGCCGTCTCGTCAAAACGGACATGCACAGTTCGTAGGATCACCAGCGAGCTGGAGTGAATCACGCTCTTCTCTCTTCCAGTGTTGCACTATGTGTTTCAATTTGAATTCATTTGGCATTCTCTTTTTATTTTTATATTTTACAAGACTTATTAGATTAATGAAGAGGGTGTAATATAAATGTAGAGGTAACACCGAACGAAAGCTAGAAGTAAAGATGATGGGACAAATAAGATAAATATGATAGAAAACAACTTGCCTACACATTCAGAGTTTTCATCTTTAAGATGGAAACACTTCAGGTGGAAGGAGCCGAAAAGTCAAAAATAGCGCGAGGGCGAGGGGTTGCTTATCGGACAAGACTTAAACAACCTTTTGGTCTTCTTACGTCAGACTAAATGCTTTCGTTGACATGTTAGGCTTTTTAGGTTTAGTTGTCTTAGAATATATACACTCAATTTTCGGGGCTTACCGTGCTTGACCAAAAACGTAACATTTGCTATTTATTCAAGCCTAACCTAACAATGAAGGCATTTCGCACTTACGTCAGAAGACGACCAAAAAGTTGTTTGGGTTTTGTGCGATCAGTTATACTCTAGGGCCTCCCCCATGGCGCAGTGGTAGCGTCATTGCCTTGTAATCAAGGGGTCCCGGGTTCGATACCCGTTGGAGGCACAAGTGGTTCGGATCCCACTTTAAACTGTAGGTCCAGTCCCGATTAGCCTTACTGTGCATAAAGTGGACTTAAAACACCAACCCAACTCAGTTATACTCTAGCGCGAGAGGGTGTTCAAAGGGATGCACGCATTTAACTTTGTTACGTGTCATTGTCTCCATACTTGTTAGTTTGTTTTGAAGTGCATGGCTGGTGATTGAAATATATATGGCATAGTAATACGTTGAGTGAAGTGAGGTGGATTGTGTATTGGAAGGAGTGTAGTTGTTGCTGTGCGAGAAGTTAACATATTGCGTAGAATAGAATCGAATCGCTTTGATTTAGCAATATACTTTCGAATAGTTATATAAGAATTATCTTGTAATCAAGGGGTCTTGGGTTCGATTACTGATACATTCATTTTAGCAGGCAGAGATTTGTATTTTTAACTGTAGGTTCAGGATCCAGTTCCAATAATATAGTATATTTGCCAGTGGTGGGACCAGCAAAGAGTTGGCAAGAGTGGAAGAGGCAAAATTGAGGCGAGAATATTTTCTGAATTCTGAAATGCCCCTAAATACAATACCATACGAAAATCTTAAATTAAAATGATCGCCCCCTACACACACACACTCCTTGGTGCTGTCACTGTTATCTGAACATAAAGCAAATTAACTTTGTCAGTAATCTACCGGCCAAAATTTGATAATTTTCCCAGTACTATCTCTATGAACAAAAGCATGTAGTGTCTCAAAAGGTTTAGATAAGTCCACTTTGCATAATTTTGGTGAACCCCCAGGAAAATTATGCACGAGCCGCGCCTGGCAAATTGAGTAGTCAGCAGTATGTGGTTGTGTATTGTCTTGTAGCAACAAAATGCTTTTAGTGATCAAACCAAACCATTCTTACAACTGTGTTCAAAACTTCCCTCAGAAAGATGTATCTATTCTGCAAGATGGCAACATGCTATCCATTGACTTTAAAGGATCAGACATTCCACTCACGGAATTTTCGTGGGAATGAATGCAACGGGCTCTGAGCCCCCTCAACTGGCATCTTCTTACACTGATGTGTGGCCATCTCTAACCCTCCATTAGGCATGTGGGGTACAACTGTAGTTAATAGGTATTCATTGTGAGATTGCAGCACTTAGAACTACAGTACAGATTTGAGGGTGAAAGTTCTTTCTTTATCTCTATTCTAAGCTCATCTGCGTTGTTCTGTTGCACTTCTAAGCCACATAATATTATAAAGTTAATGCCAGTCGAATGCTTCAGGAACTAAATATGTAACAAGCAAACAAGTCAGGTGTATGTAGCTCACGTGCCTATGCATGTTACAGAAAATGACATGCCTAATGCAGGGTTAAAAAGTTTTCACCAGTCAAATGTTCCATAACTGTAATGTGTTTGAAGTCTTCTGTGAATACCACTCGCTTTTATGCTTTCATTCACAATAAATTTATTCATAACATGCTATTCCATGCTTGTAATCACAGGCTTTTCTGCCATCTTGTTTCACGAGCAGGCCCGTAGCCAGGAATTCTTTGTAGGGTTGGTGAAGTCAATCCTAGAGGGGGCAAATTTTTAATATATTGTGTCGCATTGGCAGATATAACAGGGTACTCAGAGGCACCTGCCCCCTCCTCCAAAAGAAATAAGTAACAGAAAAGGGATGATATCTTGAAACTACAATGAACAAAAGAACTTCGAGCAACATGAAATAGCAATATTTCGATAATGACCTTTCCAGATTGCCAAAGAATATGAAGTTTAACATAAATACCTAGGTAGGCTAATAGGGACTGTATCTACTTGATATTTACAGGTCGATAATGTTAATAGATGATTAATATGCACCAACAACTTTGGGACTCTCTGCAGAACTGATTAAGGGAGCCCTTCATAAATCATGCTTCATAATGATTCCCTTTAGTTTCCAGTATGCAAGATTTTTATGCACAAAGGAATCTAACGAGAATCCAACAACACCATTGTGTTGTGTTATGCAAGAAAAATAGAATTAATTAAATAATAATGGTTATATATTACCTACACTTTGATGAATTGTGTAAAAAAAAATTGTACTTGCTAAAACACTAAAACATTTATCCCTTAGTCCACCACGGACTCTATTTCTTTAAAAGGGGAGACTCTTGCATCACCACAGATAACGTTTTGCCTACTGGTTACGTTAACCATTTTACAAAATATTGTGTGCATTGTATTATATTATAGTAAAAATACATTTTTGACACCTAACAAACAAATAGGAATCTCCTGATTGATCAATGACTTCTTGGATTACAGTGTCATCATTAATATTTCATATTAAGTTTCATAGAAATAAATTGTTTTAATAGGATGCAATAATTTCACGGGGCACCATGGCATTCTGTTTAATAAGAACAGCAGACATTGCGAGCGAAGCGAGCAAGAAAATTTTACGAAAAGGTTTTTTATTTGTATAACATTTCAAATTAGGGGGGGGAATTGCCCCTATGTGCCCCTTGCAAGTGCCCTTGACCGTCTGGTAGAAAAATGCAAGGAACACGTAAAAACTAATGCCATCATGAGTATCCAATTGTTCTGCTATTCTTAGATTCTCCTTACTTAAATGTTTGCTTCCCCTAGAAAGGACTTCTGTCCAAGGTCAGGGGGAGGGGACAATGCTCCCTGTAGTTGTGGCATTGTTTATGAGTGTCTCTTCATCAATTCCACGTCATCCTTCATTGTTGCGATTAGCTGGAAGTGGCAGGAAAGCAACACAAAGTAACAAAAATCATATATCCACTCCCTCTCTCTACCACACTATTACCAAAAGATAGACCTGGGAAACAAAAATTTAAGCAATTCAAAGTTCATAGCAACACATCCAAGAAAAAACATCCAAACACATTAGGCACCTTTAATACAATACTACTCAAAATGTCACAACTGTTCTAGATACTGAAAATTGTGAAATAATTTCCCGAAGTCCAATCTGGAAGGGAATCCCCCCCCCCAATCCTGATACGACATTATGCCATTATACGGAATCCCATACACCCTAATAAATCACACAATCAAGAAGTGTCTTTGTAATGTTGCTAGAGTAACATATGATATAATTGTGAAGATTAGTGAGAATTCAAGGTAGGAATGTGTTCTGTATTTTTCACAGGGGGGGGGGCAGAGCAGGCTCTCAGGGGGGCAGTTGCCCCCCCCCTGCCCCCCTCTAGCTACGGGCCTGTTCACGAGTGACTCACATTACCAATAATTAGCACTCTGTCCAGTTTTAGTTGAAACTTGTATCTTGTAAGCAGTGATGGGCACTGAGGAGTAGCTAGTCTAGCAGAGATAGATCAATCAATCTCAAATTATTTTCAAATCACAATATTTATTGTCTTGTTGAAGCTACAACATACAGCACTTCTTTTTTCACACGCTTCTCGTCCCTCGGCGAGAGTGGGCAAAACTGGAAGGGTTTTCCTCCACTTCACCAGTTTCAGTAGAAGGGAAAGGGAAGATTTCAGCCTCTGCCTCCCTTGTCCCCTCACCCCCGCTGCAATTGTTGAAAAGTCGTGGTTTATGGTACCCCTGTCTATCTCCTATAGGAATAGATAGGGGAATTAGTTTCCCTTGGATTCCTTTATAAATCCTCTGAAGAACTCAGGGGAGAAATTTCTGCAGTACTATTGTTCTCTGTATTTACACCACAAATTTATACATGTATAATCCAATATATATAAAGCCCCAATCCCACCACTCACTCACTCACTCACTGACATAAATGTTCTCCATGAAGGAAGCCCCGGAGGCGAAAAACGCCCGATTACGACCCCCCCATGAAATTGTCCCAAAAGGCCGAGAAAATTAAAAAATCGCTCAATCGGCCCTTCCTTAAGGGTGAAAATGCCCTTTTCTCACGTCCTTAGCAACCATTGCCACGGACATTTTTTGCAGCACACATTGTTTTCTTCAATTCTTAATTGTCTAGCTACATTATATTTCTCACAGATCAATAGCACACAGATGAATGAACTCATGACTTTGAAAAGGTGCCTGAAACAAGGGTGACATCTACATAATAAGGAGTTTCAGCCCAGATACAATTACGTATGTATTGTTATACTCAATGCGTAAGTAAATATCTACATCGTGCTTGTTTTAACTAAATGTTTAGGGGGTATAATGACATGCAATTCCTTAGAGCTTGCAGTGCCTGTTGTTGTCCATGGAAACGGACGTTGCTAGGGAAATTAAAGAATGTTTATTTTCACCCCGAAAACTACTGTAAGTGAATTATGCTAGACTGTTCGAATTTCAAAATACGAGCATCAAAATTTATTACAGAGGCAAGGTAGGCATTTTAGGGGAATGACGGAAAACAGTTATTATCCAATTACGTTCAAAAATGTGAAAGTGACAAAAGAAGTAAATATAACATTTTCAATTTAGTGTCGCAATTTAATTCGTAAATGTAAAACATCCAACTAATTATCTTGAAACGGTTATTACTTACTCAGTTCATTATGAAGAAAATAGACAATAATAGTTTGAATATTTGTACCTTATTAGAGCCCATACACACACAAAGTTACTTTCTAAACTTTTCAAAGTTATACATATGTTCCCCATCACCCAATACAACATGCAGACATTTTCAAAGTCGTTAAGATCATTGAGGAACCCCATATATAACGTGATTGCATTCACAATGTGGCCGAAGGTCAAGCATGCGAGCGTACAAGACGTGGCCAAAGGCCACGTCGAAAGTACGCGAGTATGTATGTATAATGTGGGATGTAAAAATATATTGTTTATTGTTTATGAAATGTGAACGTATTATGTGCAGACAAATATACTTGGAAATGTTATGCTTTCTTCTATTTTTTTCAAATACAGAAGATATAACAAATATTTGCTCACACTCTATCTCTTGCTCTCATCTTACTAGTGTTTTATTTAAATATACTAGTCTCATGGCCTCCAATAAAAAAAAATGGTAAGCTAAACAGTCATAAATACAGATGTATTTATTTGGGCAAGAGAACGCGTGTTCTTATTGTTTGTGTTGGTTTGGTTTATTTTACTTCACTTTTCTGCCACATTTGGTTATCGCGGAAATGAGGATGAGTGATGATATGATGAAATTGATGAAGGGACATCACAAAGAACATCCATGTCCAGGCCGAGATTCAAACCCATGATGAGCATGAATTCTTGTTCCTATGTGTTGTACTCTGCAGTGAATAATGAAATAGTTTGGAATGAAAAATGTATCCCAGAACTTAAGAGACCAAATAAATATTATTGAAGAAACTACAAAAAAGTGTATTTTGTTACCAGTTTATCATCCTTTAATATATTGGAATTTTTGCCACCTCCCATAATTTTTTTTCTAGCTGTATAGATAAGTAGCTAATGCGCTTATGGAAGTCATGAGGGACAATCGTGAACGGAGAACTCTGGACTCCTGTATTTGCAGTGCCCTGCAGATGCACTGGGAAGAAATTATTTGTATTTTTTTTAACGTTGCTCTTCCACCACTGTACCTGATTTCTGCCGTGACGATGAACGAAGATTCAATGAAATGGGTGAAGAGTGGATACAAGAGAAACACTCATGCACAGTCCAGGGCTCGAACCTGGATCCTTCAGTAACAACGTGAGATGGAGGAATTAGGGAAATCAATCAATGCAATATTTTTTCCAAATTAATCATGTTCAAATATAATGTTTCAAAAATCCAATTAAAAAATTCCACTGAGGAAAATGCAGTGTGCTCTGCCAATACCCATGTATCTGAATGGTTAGCGCTTTTCTCTTGTATTTGTTGTCAGCAGACGTCCATGGGGGAGTGGTTATCACAGCACTCGACGACAGTACAGGTTCCGGGTTCAAACCCCGACCTGGGCATGGGCGTTCTTTGTGTGTGTCATCAATTTTATCATATCATCATTGCAATTAATCAAATGTGGCAAAAAGCAATGCTAAGTAACAAAAATGAAATCAAATCATTGATTGATTGTTTGATTTGGTTTATTTTACTTCGCTTTTCTGCCACGTTTGGCTAATCGCGAAGATGATACGTTAAAATTTAAAATTTATGAAGGGACACACACTCGAAAAACACCCATGGACAGGCCGGGATTCAAACCCGGGATTTCTGGCTTAGTAGTCAAATCAATTACTTTTTATTTTATTTTATTTTATTACCTTTTTTAGTAGTCATCCCTCAATTTGCAATCTTTTCCCACCTTTGACTTTTTTTTTAGGAATACTGGGCCTTAAAGGTGGAGGGTTGACCCCTTCAACTCCCCTTGGACATGCCACTGATTGCTACCCCAAGTGTTGACGTCACCACACATCACTGCTTGTAACTAAAGTATTTTAGATATGTCTGGGTGTGTTCCGTTAAATATCTTTAAGGACACCATCCTTTATGTTTATGTTCGTTGTCAGTGAACTCTCCTGAAAATATTTTCAAGTGAAACTTTCTATGCAAAACTTGTTAAGTTCATTCGGGAATGGCAGTTAGAGTTCTCTCCATGTCATCAGAGGTAAAAATATGAAGCAGAGTGCTTAGTAGATGTAATGGTTAAGTATATGAATGCTGTTCTGTCTCCAATTCTATCTTCTGGATAGTCTTCTTGAAACCATAGATTGTTGAATGTTTGAGTTGGTGTTTTAAGTCCACTATATGCACAGTAAGGCTAATCGGGACTGGACCTACAGTTTAAAGTGGGATCTGAACCACTATGTGCCTCCACCGGGAATCAAACCTGGCACCCCTTGATTGCAAGGCAATGGTGAGATTGTTGAATGTGAAACTTTGTAAGTCATGGATATTTTGAAAGAAGTTTGGGGTTTTGGGGATTGGGGTTGATGATTCATTCAGAAAATAATTCTAAAACTGCATCAGCTCTCAGTACAAATTAATAGCCAGTCTCCAGAGCATGCTACAACCCTATGGGCCTAATTTCAAACACTGTGTACTGAACTGTCATTTCTCGTTGCATTTTATTTATTATTTATTATATTAATACAAAATTTGTCCTGATAACAATTAATTACCATTCGTTTAACCAACATTCAATACATATTTGAACATCAAACTTGGTAGAGATTTTGTGTGTTACTTGATATTTAATCATGCAAAACTAAACATTTTGTTAGCATCTAATAATGTGTGTAACATTCATAGTTCTATTTCTTCAAAACCACATATTTGCCAAACTATAAAATGTCTTGTAATAATTAATTAATTTCATCTCAGAGTTTTTCTCATTATTTTGCCTCATGATCTGGCAAGCAAATGGCAGGGTTGCATCTCACAGGGTGAATGACTTAAAACCGCTTTCATCCACAAGGGCTCATGTTCGCCTTCTATGGACAATATAGTAAGAAAAGAAAAACAAGTAAATAGCTTTAGTTTTCATCTTTATATGTTGTAACATATGCACTTACAAAGGTGAAAGATGTTGGAAATGAGATTCAGAACATTTCAATGGTCAATTACATCTTGCAAAACAGCAAAGTTAATAGTCCCATTAGTATTTTGAATATTCTTTCCCAAAGTTTTGGGTTTATATCCCCAAAGATAAACAAACACTTCAATTTTCAATAAATATATATCATTGGACTCAGTTTATTGTCAGATATCTCGTATATACATAAATAACAGTATTTCAAATGTCCATTAACCTGTTTCCTCCAGTTTTGTACACTTTTCAGATGATACGTGCAATTTCATGGCTCAAATGTACTTATAATTGGAGATTTCAATTTACCCACGATTACCAGTTCAGGTTATGAGTTACAGAATGGTGGACCCTCTTGTAGAGCTTTGTTAAATTTTATGAATTTTTATAACCTTCATTCTGTAAACAATATTAAAAAAAGCCTCAATAGAACTTTGGACCTTATTCTTACTAACATTCCAAAGAATGTGAATATATCTAGGGAGGAAATGCCACTTGTTAAAGAAGATAACCATCATCCTGCATTGACTGTACACCTAACTGTAAGGGACTCTACTGATGTAATAACAAATGAAGCTTATTACTCTTACAATTTTAAAAAGCCAATTTTATGCAGATGTATAATTTGCTTGGAGTGCTAGATTGATCTGTATTAGATAATATGACTGATGTAAATCAGGCGATCAATTTTTTTTGTAATAGAGTTCATAAAGTATTTCTTGCCACAGTCCCAAAAAGAAGACAAAAGACAACAAATATATACCCATGTTGGTTTAATAATGATATCATTAAATTGATAAAGTTAAAAGAGTATTACAGAAAAAAATATAAGATTTAGAATAGAATATAAGACGAGAAAGCAGGTAAAAACAATGATTAGTAGTGCCCATTACAACTACATAAAGGAATTGGAAAGCAATTTGAAATCAAATACTAAAGAGTTTTGGAGATTTATTAGAAATAAGAAAAGTAAGTATGGTGCTTATAACAGCACAATGAATTTTGTATTGATGTATCCTCTACTTAGAATTTATAACTTAATAATGAAAACACAAATATTCTTTGATATCTGGAAGGAAACGCATGTATGCTCCATCTCAAAATCTGGTGAAAGTTCAAAAATAGAAAATTACAGGCCCATATCGATTCTCTGTGCACTAACGAAAGTATTCGAGTCCATCCTATACAATCGCATATTTAATCATGTAAAATGTTTCTAAAGTGACAATCAACATGGTTTAATGCCATGTAGATCAACACAAACAAATCTGATAAATTTTGTCCAGGATATACATGATGCGTTCCATGAGAGACTTAGTGTACATGCAATATATATAGATTTCTCAAAAGCTTTTGACAGAATTAATCATAATATTATTCTAAGAAAACTTGCAAGTTTTGGGTTCTCAACACAATATGTAAATCTTTTCATATCTTACATTATTAATCAAAAAGAATATGTAACTTATAAACAAGCGAAGTCTTTTGTTTATGATGTTAAATCTGGGGTTCCACAAGGTTCAAATCTGGGCCCTCTATTCTTTGCAATTTATATTAATGATTTACAAGGTACAATCAAATTTTCAAAGTGTTTAATGTACGCAGATGATGTTAAAATATGTAGAGAAATTAGGGATATTACGGATACTAGGAAATTACAGACTGATATAAACATGGTTCATAGGTGGAGTGTAGAGAATGATATCAGGTTTAATATTAAGAAATGTTCATACATGATATTTACCAGAGCACAAAATAATGTGCGAAATGATAATTATGTTATTAACGGTGAATTTATAAAAAGAGTTAATTCCATTAAAGAACTAGGAGTAATTATTACCCATAATATGACTTTTACTGAGCATATTTCGTGCATTACCCAGAATGCCTACAGGAATCTTGGATTTCTAATAAGAAATGCTAAAAGTTTAAATGATATATGCTCTTTGTGTATGCTCTACAAATGTTTAGTTAGAAGCAAATTAGAATATGCTTGTTCCGTATGGGAACCTGTGACTCCCAGAAAAATATGATTGAAAGTATACAGAAGAAATTTCTCAGATTTCTATATTATAAGAAGTATTGAATATCGCCAATATTCCTTAAAATACCATACAACGATTTGTTAAATGAATTTGATTTTGTAAGCCTGTCAAATAGATGTGAAATTTCCCAACAAATGTTTCTGTATAAAATAATAAATGGACATATTGATAGTAGTTCTATACTAGAGAGAATATGGTTTAATGTGAGACAGGGTCATTTACATAATAGACGTTTACTCTCATACAAAATCCCAAGAACAGAAATGTATAAAAGTTCCCCACTACAAAAAATGACCCTTGATTATAACAACATCTCAAATCATTTGGTGAACTTGGATTTCGGTGTGACACAAACCAAATTTATGAATATGTCAAAGGGGTATCTCTCTTAATAATGTATTTATTATGAAAATTAGATTTTACATATTGAAGTTTGTTGTAATGATCTTAGCATGAATATTACACCTGGTAAGAAATTTTATTGTACCAGTGTTTGTGATACTTTTTTTGTGTAATTCAGATGAAATATGTAATACGAGGGTCGTTCAAGTCAATCGGGGACTTTTTAAAAAAAAAATAGAAGAAAAAATTTCAAAGTGTGGTAACTGGATTTATTTTCCCACATAACCTCCTGCTACAGCTATACACTTATCCCAGCATTTAACTAATGCCTGGAATGCTTCGGCATAGAAAGATTTATCATTACGGCGGAACCATTGTGGGACAGCATTTTTCACTTCATCATCAGTGTAGAAATGTTTTCCTCCAAGGAATTCCTTCATTGGTCCAAACAGGTGAAAATCACTTGGTGCTAAGTCAAGACTATAGGGCGGTGTGGTAATATCTCCCAGCCGATTTCCTGGAATGTTTGGAATGTGTGTTGAGCGGTATGCTGTCGTGCATTGTATTGCAAAAAGAGAACACCCTTTGTGATGAAACCCGGACGTTTCTTCCGTAAACTCTTATGCACATCACGCAGAACACTGCAGTAATACTCATTGTTGATAGTACAGTATTGATACTTGCAATTTCACGACAGGTTATGCGACGATTTTCCAGGATCAGCTGCTCCACATGCTGAATGTTCCCAGGAATGACTGCCGTGGGCTGTGATCCACCACAACCGGGATCGTCAGTAATAGAGATACGGCCATCTTTGAAGCGCTTACACCATTCAAATGTCTTACTGAGACAGAGTGTCTCATCAGTGTACTGAGCCTAAAGTCGTCTGTAAATTTCAGCAGGTTTTCTGTCGTTGTTCACTAAAAACTTCATCACAATGCGCTGTTCCATGTAGACGTTCACACTGTTGTCCGCCATCTTGAATAATGGTCTATGCAGAAGCGCGGGAAATAAGCGCCGCCTACCAGTAACAGCACACAGTTGCCAGTTTCTACTGCATACAAAACCTCCAGCCTAAGCGTCTATTTAAACCTGGAAAAAAAAAGTCCTCGATTGACTTGAACGCCCCTCGTATTTTGATATTACCTTCTGTAATTGGAGACTTGTCTCTGTTGAAGGGAAATAAATAAATAATTATGGTTTTATATACATTGGGCTCAGTTTATTGTCAGAAATCTTGTTTATACATCTATAACAATATGTCAAATGTCACCTTACCTGCCTCTTCCAGTTTTGTACACTTTTCAGATGATATGGTTTAAAGTTTGGAAAGGATCTGTACTTCATACAGTTTTATTGTAGTTATCATTTTCCTCTTCACCTCTTCCCAGAGGATGGACGGAAAGAAACTTTCTGCAAAAAAATTATCTTTGTATTTATCAGCACCTCATTTCATGAGGTTAGCCATCTGTTAGATTGTTTAATTGTGTTAATATGTGACTGTAACATATTCACTGCAGTGACTTTGGCATTGTATTCTTCTCTTTTGTTTTTTCTATTTTTTTTTTTTTCTACAAATGGCTTCCACCAGAGCTCCAGCTATCATCTTTGTGAGAAGAGTCTTAATTATCAACCTTGTCCCGCCAGGGCTATCCTCTTGTCCAAATCATCTAGTTGAGAGGTAATTATTTTTAAGATAACGTTTTCCACCATACTCTTAATTCTTCTCAATTCACCTTTAGTTACGCATATGTTGCCACAAAATTGAAGGGGATATTATGATTGTTGGTATGGATTGCAGAAGTGAATTCCAGGTTTGAGTGGTGGAGTGGTGGTTGCTGTTGCGGACTGGCAACTATGCTCACTTTACGCGGGATTGAATAGTCTGTGGGTATCCGGTAGAATGGCGGTCTCGAGGTGAAGACGTCATAGAAATTTGTACAATTTTGTATCTTACCGTTTTGGCAGTAATAAATAGTTGTTATTGTTAATATATGCGTCGTCATATCTGTAAGATCCTAGAAACGGAACTACAGTGGTAGCAGCCTCGTGGTTAGCAGAATGGCAGACGTGAGTAACATGTCTGGGCACTAAAGGTAAGTGCAGTGCTGCGAAGTAAGGGATTGTACAAGGACGCAATATTGAATGATGAACCAACAGAAGAAAAAGCTAGAATTGTTTGGGAAAAGAAAAATGACGAAGCTTTTGGTGTCATAGTTGTTACTTTATCGCCCGACCAGGCTGGACTGTTCATTAACGAGACATGTGCAAAAACAGTGTGGGATGAACTTAAACGCATTCACACGGGAAACACACAGGACAAAATAATAGATATAGGTGTGGAAATGAAGAACATAAAAATGGGTGAGAAGGAAAGTGTTGACGAATATGTTTTGAGAGCACGAAACATAATGTCAAAAAGTGCTGCATTGGGTCAACCAATTACGACACGAGAAGTAGTGTATCATATTGTACGGGGTGTTCATCAAAAGTATGAAAACGTCGCAGCAGTATTACGAGCACAAAGGGGTGCGACAATTGAAGAAGTGCAAGATACCTTAAAAGAAGAAGAGGTTAGGTTGCATAAAATGGACTACAATGAAAAATCCGAACAGGCATACAAGGCACGGGATAAGAAGTATTGGAAGAACAAAGAAGCTGTGCGAAGATGCTGGACGTGTGGAAAAGTAGGACATTTTTCGAAAGAATGTTGGCACAATAAAGAAGGTGGGAAAGCTTAAGCTAGGAGACCTTCTACGTCTACCTCTGCATCTACATCTTCTAAAACACCGAAGGGAAAAATGAAACAGACGGGATTCACATGCGAAGACAACATGGAAGCTGCTTACAGTGTATACGACATGCAGGAAGACGGAAGAGAAGTGCAGGTATGGTGTATAGATTCTGGTTGTACATCTCACATGACAAATAAAGAAGACTGGCTGATAAATAGAAGAGAAGTGCAAAGTGAAGTGCAACTTGCGGAGGAAGGAAAATCGATGGAGGCCAAAGTGCAAGGTGACATTAAGGTATCAACAGTCACAAATGATGGCCAACTTCACGATGTGTGTATTTATGATGTATTATATGTACCTGATTTGCGTTTGAATTTATTGCCAGTTAGAGGTTTAGTGAATCATGATAATGAAGTGTTGTTTTCCAAAAATAGTGCAAGGATAATTGACAAAAATGGCATGTTAGTGGCAGAAGCACAGGAAAGGAATCGTATGTACACGTTACAAACTTATGTAAAATCAGATGTAAGTCATTGTAAGGATGCATGCTTAAGTATGGAAACTAATGTAAACAATGAAAAATACATGTGGCACAGAAGATTAGGTCACTTGAATGAAAAATATTTAAATAAAATGAAGGACAGTGATATGGTAAGAGATTTAGATTTTAAGCAAACTTCAGAAAAATTAGAATTGTGTGATGCATGTACAAAAGGAAAAATTGTACAACTTCCTTTTAAACAAAGCAATGATGTATGTGAGAAACCACTAGATTTGATACACATGGATTTATGTGGACCTGTAGAAAAAGAGTCATTGGGGGGTGCTAAATACATGTATGTTATTGTAGATACTTACAGTAGAAGGGTGTTTGTATACTTTCTCAAAACTAAAGATGAAGCTTTTGATTACTTTGTAAAATTTAAAAGCCAATATGAAAAGGAAGCTAACAATTGTATAAAAAGTGTAAGGTCAGACAATGGTACTGAGTTTGTTAACAGTCAATTTCAAGAGTTGTTTAACAAAGAAGGTATTGATCACCAGTTAACTGTTCCATACAGTCCACAAAGTAATGGTATTGCTGAGAGAGCAAACAGGTCACTACTAGATATGGGAAGAACAATGTTAATTGATGCAAGGTTACCCATAGAATTTTGGGCTGAAGCGGTTGCAACGGCAGCGTACATCAAAAATTGTATCCCCACCAAGGATGGTGGCACAAAAACTGCAATGGAAAGATGGACGGGAAGGAAGCCTATAGTACAACATATGAAAGTATATGGATGTGTGGCATACAGATACATTCCGAAGAAGTGTAGAAGCAAATTTCAACCAAAGGGAGAAAAGGAAATATTTGTTGGGTATTCCAGAAAAAGGAAAGCATACAGGCTGTACAACCCCAAAACAAAACAAATACATGAAGCTAGAAGCGTTGTGTTCTATGAAAGAAACTGTGGAGGCTTACTGATGAATTGTAATTTGGAAGAGCAACTAGAATTCAGCAACTTGAAGTATAAACATGATGAAGACAGGGAAAGTAAGCAATATGACAACAGCAATGTCCATTTGCATGAATCGAAGGTAGAAGAAAGAGGACCGGACATATTTCTTGACTTAACACCTGAAGATCTATCAGAAGAAATACAAACATATGAGTTAACCATAGAAGACAGTGGAGCCAAAAGAAGTGGACGGAAGAAAGGAGAAACAAACGAAGTGTTAAAAACAAGACACAAAGAAAATTTGAAAAGAAATGAAGATCAACTTAAAAGTCTAGGTGTGAAAAGATCTGAAAGGATAAAAGCAAGAGAACAAACAAATTTTGCACAAGATGTCGTACCACAAACCTTCAATGAAGCTATGAGTTCAGCGTACAGTGAAAATTGGAAGATTGCAATGAACGAAGAGATGCAAGCATTGGAATCACATAATGTTTGGACATTAGTTCCCAGAGAGGAGAACATGAAGGTTGTAAGAAGCAAATGGGTATTTAGTACAAAGGAGAACATGGATGGGACAATATACAAAAGAAAAGCAAGATTGTTGGCAGTTGGTTGCAGACAGAGAGAAGGCCTTGATTATGAGAGTTCGTTTTCACCAGTAATAAGAATGGAATCAGTACGTGTATTGTTAACTGTGGGAGCACATTACAAAATGAAAGTAAAACTCTATGATGTAAAAACTGCATATTTATATGGTAATTTAAGGGAAGAAATATACATGGAACAACCAGAAGGTTTCATGGAAGAAAGGCATAGAAACAAAGTATGTAAATTACAAAGAAGTTTGTATGGGTTACCACAATCAGGTCTTTGTTGGAATGAGAAACTGAATGAAGTTCTCACCAAAATAGGTTTCAAAAGACTGGAAAGTGATCCTTGTATCTATAAACTGACAGGAAAAGATCTTTTGTACATAGGAGTATATGTTGATGATTTTTTGGTAGTAGGTCCAAATAATGAAAGCATAGATAAGATAATGCAAATAATTCAGAAATATTTTGTAATTCAAGAGAATAATAGCATAAGTTCCTTTTTGGGTATGGATATAATTGTAACTGAAGAAGGTTATCAGTTGTCACAAAAGGGTTATATTTCAAAAATATTAAAGAAGTATGAACTTCATGATTGTAATCCAGTGAAAACACCAGGTGATTTGAACCAAGATTTGCATAATTTTGAAGAGTCAAAACCAGTTGATAAAACAAAGTACTTACAAATGTTAGGTTCTCTTATGTATTTATCTGTAGGGTCAAGACCAGATATAGCTTTTTGTGTGAGTCAATTGTCAAGGTATAGTAAAGATCCAAGGGAAATACATCTAACAGCAGTAAAAAGAGTATATAGATATTTGAAAGGTACGTGCAATTATGCATTAAATTTTTCAAGTGAAGGTGGTAAGCTTGAATTATGCACGGATGCAAGTTGGAGTACAGCAGTAGAAGCAAAATCTCGTACTGGCTATCTTGTCAAGGTTGGAAACTCAGTCATCAGCTGGAAAAGCAAATTACAGAATTTGGTTGCTTTGTCTACTTGTGAGGCAGAATTGATTGCATTATGTGAAGGTTTGTGTGATATGAAATGGGTCATAAGTTTAATATCAGAATTAGATGTTGGAAATTTTGTAAATAGACCAGTGATTGTTAAAACTGATAGTAAATCAGCAATTGATTGGATCTCAAGTAACAATGTAAAGGCAAGAACTAAACATATAAATAGAAAATATAATTTTGTAAAACTGGATGTAGCAAATGGGAATGTGTATCTTCAACATGTAAATTCAGAAAATCTAGAAGCTGATATACTAACTAAAAATGTGACTAAATCAAAAATGGAGAAAATATGTAAGGGCATATACATGTAAAATAATTTAGTATTAGCTAGTGTACGTGTAAAAGTAGAAATACTATTGTTAGCGCGTAATGTTCGCAAAGGGGGGAATGTTGCGGACTGGAAACTATGCTCACTTTACGCGGGATTGAATCGTCTGTGGGTATCTGGTAGAATGGCGGTCTCGAGGTGAAGACGTCATAGAAATTTGTACAATTTTGTATCTTACCGTTTTGGCAGTAATAAATAGTTGTTATTGTTAATATATGCGTCGTCGTATCTGTAAGATCCTAGAAACGGAACTACAGTTGCTTATCTTATTTATATATTTAAACCACACACACATATGCATATATACATACTTAAGGGATGCTTCCAAAACTAAAATTCATTTAAAAGAAAACTAGCATTTATCCACCTTCATGTATTTATTCCTTTATCATACGAACAACAATCTCTGCCAGTACAATTATCATTTACTAATACATACATAATATCCACTTGCATTTCTTGTATTACATCTTTAACTAAAAAGGGTTCGTCACTCAAATTCCTAGTACAAAATTCCAGTCCTTTGAACTGAAAAAAAGCTTAATGCTATTACTAAATTTGAATTCATATAAGAAATATTAAATGAGTAAATGTTATTTGTGGAACATTATTGAATAAATTAATTTGCTATCTTTATTTTCTTAACAATGATAACAATTAATGTAATATTAAGTGACAATTGTGTAACCATGAAACATGACTCTTGCACTCACAAAACTGATGAAGGCAAGTGGAAAGAATAAAAGACAGACTTGTAATAGAAATTCCTGTGATTATAAGAAAACATTCCAATGCACATGGTGATGGAGAATAGCCATCTTTGCCTAATACAAAAGGCAAGTACCAACTAGGTTATATTTACATATATAGAATTATGTGCTATATTGCCTATTGTCTATTACAAAATAATAAAGTAGGAGAAGTAAAAGTTTTTCATCATTAACACACTCAGACAATCTTTATTTTTTATTTTTGCATATTTCATAGCATAATCTTCTACTTCAATGTGATGCAACTCTCTTTTTTACTGTGACAAGACAAATATAATATTTTTAGTAGATTTTATGTTTTTCTTTCATGTTAACCTATAAAATTTGGTGTGAGCTTGAAAAATCTCAAAATTACATTACTTTGTAGTTCCAAAGCCAAAACGTCTGCCTCCCTAACATTCCCAAACACATTTACACACTTTATACAGCTTTCCTAAGCTAGTAGATGTTATTGTTAAAATTAAAATTTTGCAACCATAATATAAAGTTAAAATGCATGTATAGACTTGCAATAATCATTGTCTGCATCAGTGGTGGCTTCTGCCTATTTGCACAGTCTCACATCTACACCCAAAATAGTTACAAATTATTTTTTAATATTGTGATTCATTGAGTGCCATCTCCTTCAAAACATCAAACGTATCCATCTGCTTCCATGCTTCACCAGCATTTCTCTCTGCTGTTGGTTTTTTACATCGCCCTGACACTCCAAGGATTCCTTTCAGTGGGTTTTCTAAGAAATCCCTCCCAGATTTGATACCCGGAAGAGGCACAAGTGGTTCAGATTCCACTTTAAACTGTAGGTCCAGTCCCGATTAGCCTTACTGTGCATAAAGTGGACTTCAAACACCAACTCTTTTTAACGATTTATTTTTATTTTCTTCTGAATGGCACACTCACATACTTCTTCCCTTCCTGTGCATTCTTATCATCTTCTTCTGTTTCTTTATTGTTTGTCTCTTTTTTTAATTTTCTTCTCTGGTCTTGATGTGAATTATATCCCCTGCTTTGTATCCATTTTCCTGTGCTGTCTCCATTATCCACTTCATTTCTCTGTCATAGCTTGCTTTGTTGTTGCATAATCTCATTGCTCTCCATACAAAATTCTCCCAAATGTTGTCTTTGGTTCTCCTTTCATGTGCAGATTTATTGTGGATGTACTTTCTCCCTGCTAACTTTTATGGTACACCACAGTTTCAATCCTTTCCCTTTCACTTCAATGGAAATATCCAGGGAGTTATTTCTTTATTATTATTTATTTCTTCTTTTGTTTACTTTATTCTTTCATGACCTTCATTCAATAATCTAAACATATCTTCTGTTGTTTCCTTGCCTTTTTTCTATGAAGATCACATCATCCATGTATCTCTTGAACAGTATCACCTCATTTTTCAAGGTTTGCATTGCTCCCTCCTCTATCCAATGCATACATATATTGGCTAACAAACATGATAAGGGGTTCCCCATAGCTAATCCTTTCTTCTGTTTAAATACTTCTCCTCCAAAAAAAAAAAAAAACACTATGACTTACGCACACATCTGCCCATCTTATTATGTTCCACATTGTTAGTTCTTCCATCTTTGCTTCATGTAATAATTTTCCAAGGGAATCCTATACAAATACCAGGGTGGGTCATAAATTTCTAACATTTTGCAGAACAATGACCTATGGTATTCCAAACAGGTGTTAAATGTGTAGTAGAGTGGACATGTATGTGTTATCAGACAGGTAATCATTAGAGTGAGCATTATATGTTGACCAAAACTATGTGCCTCCACCGGATACTGAACCTGGGATCCCTTGATAACAAGGCAACAACATCAACACTGCACCATCGGGAAGGCCACTTCTCCTTTCTGATCAACCTTTGATGGTAGTAGCCCTACTATGCTGAAGTTGAGGAATGCCAGAAGTATTTATCAAAAGAACCAATCTTCTTAAGAACAGTTTTATTCTTCACCAACCATTCATAAAACTTCTCAAAAACTTACCTGACACCAGTGCCGGATCTACAATCCGCAAAACACCGCAGGGGGGGTGGGGGGCGGAGATAAGTAAGCATTTAGGGAGCCCTCAGCCATTGACATAGTAGAGGGTTCGTATATGCATATGTAAAAAATAAACTCAGTTACTCAGCGGTACAGAAACGAATACAATATATCCAGGTAAAGGTAAAGTTCCCTGTGCATATAGCACCGTGCCATGAAGGCACATTTAGGGTATGTGGGAGTAGGGCCAAACATATTTTCGATTTAGGCCATCTTGGAGGTGATGTGATCAGCACCACGCTGCGGCCTTGTTTATCCCCCAGGGTACCATTTGATTTAAGGCTGGGTGAGCTCTAGAACCACTTTATGTGGGCACAAAGCCAGAAAAATTCCGATCTTAGACACCCAGCCTGTGCTTCCCGTGTGGTAGAATCAAATGAGGCTTGGAATTTCATGAGAAAAGCAGTGGTGAACAGTTCTTCAAACTATCTTAAATCAGGTAAAAGTTACGACTGCATGATTGTAACAAATGCATCATTTTCCAGGTGTGAGAAAACAGTGTCAAATATGTATCACATCACCCCCCCCCCCTTTCCATTTTAAAAAAAATTAGTTGCATTGAATATGGTAGCCACCAATATGGCAGGCGTCTACTTGGAACACACCAATGTGGTTCCCCCTAAGCCAGTGGTTCTCAACATTTTTCTGTCCGGGACCCACCTTGAAGGATATTACACTCCATGGGGCCCATAAGCATGGCCGCCAGCAGAATTACTTGTAGGGTTGTGCACCGAGAATATAATCATATTGTTTGCTAACATCTAGAACTTTAAGAAGCCCTCTTTTATGCTTGCTTATACAAATTACACATACATACTAACCATGAAAAAAATTCCAGTGAACTCTTAAAACCGCTGCAATCAATTTGTTCATAGGCGGTTAGCTTTGTAATCTAAGTAATCTCGATAGCAATGTGAAATGATGACAGTTAACCCCTCTCAGCAACAGCATGTTATATATATATATAGTGTGTGTGTAAAGGTAAATAGGTAGCAGGAGCCTTTGGCAATATTTTGCAGGGGGGGGGGGCAAGATTTGTACATCCGGCACTATCTGACACACAAAGCGAGATTTGTCTTCTGAGTTTGTGTCAAGATGCTTCTATTTAAATTCTTGCTGCAGGTCCATATTGAAACTACATGCATGGTTCTTGGTTATGTTTATTCAAACACACAGAAAACAATACATCTGGTAATACAAGTTAACTTAAACTCACAACACAATGCCGGCTGCTCAAATGTTCTGAAGCATTTTCACTGCTGTGGAGTGCTTTAAATGATGTTTTGCCCCAATGTTGACATTATGCTAGATTATAAATTCCATGAACTTTTTTTTTCATGAAATGGTCTCAAATTTAGACTTGGTATTTAACACCTAGACTTTTACAAAATGGGAAAAATTGTATAATAATTCATGACATTTTCCTGGGACCGAATCATCAATGAAGCAATAGCCAGCTACAGGGAAAAGGGAAACCTCAACAGGACACGGGACTCAAATTGGACCCAGTCCGTTTAGCAATAGTCGACTAGGAGTACAGACGTCAGAGAGGCAGCACCAAATTAGCCTGCCACCTACATCGAACCCCTTCCACACCAAATATATATAACCTTACCTTAACATGTCTCTGCACTTCAATCCCTGAATATGAAAGTAACGTTAGCTCTCTAAAGCTTAGAAGCCTATCCAGAAATCCCCTAATTAATACCTTGAGAAAACATCTTCATCTGGAAAAATTGAGTTTTATAAATAATACCAATGGGACGTCTAGGACACCCCTGTGATATGAGGCAGTCCTGGTCAAAACGGGATGTACGGTCATCCTAGTAACCATGTGCTAAGGTCTACACCCATTGGCTTAGCAATCGATATGAGGATGTTTCAAGAGAAACTTGTTATTTCTGTGCCACTATTGATAAAGTGGGCTGAATGCTACAATTGAACTGAAGGAAATTTATAGTATATAAGCTGAAGCGATAGGCACCCTACAACAGATAAAGACAAGATTCCAACCCTTGGCTTATTGATAATCCAAGTTGTGCATGATCAGTAACTACCATTACTGAAGTTCTACTCTAACCTGTTAGGGAGCACCCTAGTAGCAGCAACTCACAATTAGCGGAATAGGTCTATGTATCATTTGTTACCTATGCCTGCTTGGTCACCAGGTGAACTTGAATGGTTTGTCGTGACCTTAAATCAAGCTAAAAAACTTTTTGCTATTTTCTAACATTATGCTGCACACACCATATCATGACAGGTTTTGATGGAGACTCATATAAATGATGACAAGTGGGTGTTTCTTTGTTATTCCAAGACTAAAAAACAAATTGCATCACCCAGTGGACAGCTCAAGCAGTTGTTCAAGAGTGGCATTTTGAGAACAAGGCTATATATTGTGTTTGGTAGAATTTCAGATCCTGTTCACCAGAAGCTTTCACCACATGGCTGAACTATTGATTGGAACCCATGTGCCGAACAGCTCTGCAAGTATATAATGTTGAGCTCCAGTTTTACCCAGCAATGATGAACCGACAGAATGTCCTCATGCAGGTGACACTGCCACATGTGACAGGGCACACTTGCTCTGAAAGAAAATTCAGGACTTTGATATACTGGAAATACTGTACTACAACATACAGCATATAGCCTGGACCTTGTGCAATCTGATTATCACCGTTTTGTTCCATGGCAAACTCCTTGAGGAGCAGATAGTTCAATTCCTTAGATGACGAGAAGAATGATATCACCAAGTTATTTTTGCATTGAAGCCAGCTGCCTACTATTTCCAAGGGGTTTCATTAATAGCTGAAAGCCCGAACCTGTGGCTGAGTGGTTAGCACATCTCAGTGCAATGCCAAGGGTCCCGGGTTCGAATCTCGGTCAGGCTTGGTTGTTTGTGAATGTCCATTCATCAATTTCATCATTTCATCACTCATCCCCATCTTCGCAAATTAGCCAAGAGGCACAAAACGCGAAGTGAAATAAACTAAATCAATCAATCAATCAATTAATAGCTGAAAGTTGTAAAAGTAGCACAGACTCAAATGGAACAGAATAGCCAACTATTTCCGTTTGTACATCGTGCTGCGATGCCAAGGGTCCCGGGTTTGAATCCCGGTCGGGTATGGTTGTTTGTGAATGTCCATTCATCAATTTCATCATTTCATCACTCATCCCCATCTTCGCAAATTAGCCAAGAGGCACAAAACACGAAGTAAAATAAACTAAATCAATCGATCAATCAATATTTCCGTTTGTAGTAGAGTGATGAATATGCTCTCCAGAAACACTACGAATTTTTGATTTATCCTTGTATTCTTGCCAAACCTGAACTTAAACTCCATACATTGTGTGAATATTGAAATATATCCTAATATGAAATATTGGAAACCTAAACAATTTTTATTTGTATGTTTATACAAGTCTATTGATGACTCATGAATGTTTTTATTGGTTGAAACAATACTAAGGAAGGGAATTACAAATTCTCTTTCATATCTAGTGATGTAATGAACTTTACCACCCTTTCATGTATCAAAAATTATTTCCTAGCATGGATGCAATTTTTACAGATGTCTCACACATCTTTTGTTGCAAGGGGTTGACCCTCCAATGTGTCATGTATGTAATGTCACTTTAAATGTCCAGCACATTCTACTTTAAATGTCCAGCACATTCTTCTCTAATGTGCAAATTTTAATTTCCTCAGGCAACATTCCTAACTGTTTATCATCCATATTGGAAGATAATGACTGTCTTAACAATGTTTTTAGCAAAATGAGAAGTGTAGCTCTTTTCCACTATCTCGGAGGAAGTTTTTTAGTGTGTTCTTACCTATTTAATGTGTCAGTATGTCCTGTCAATGTTTCTGTACAACCTGCACATTTAACCTTCCTCATGCACTATCTGCACCCATTTATTAACTCTCAGGTAAGAATTTTAGAGAAATAGATTTTCTTCAGTACAGATTGAAGGGTTCAAACTGAGCAATGTTCCAACACATTCAACATTTTTAACTCTTTCATTCGTTCATTTCTTGATGAACTTTGTGATTGTAAGTCAACACAGGGAATTAAGATACAGTATTTCCACTTGAGGAAGGCACATTTTCATGTCCCAAGGAATGACTTTCACACAGATATTATATGCAAATTCTGTTCATTCACTTTATTAATATATATGTTCTAAAATAAATTAGATTGCTTATTTAATACATCTGACTAGTAAACTTGTGCTTTATCTACATTCTATTGAAACCATTTCAATTTTTCCACACTAAACATCTCTTTGAGTTCCGTTTAATGTATTACAAGCTATCCTTTATCCTTAAATAGAACCTTGTCAGTTGATTATTATTGTTCATTGTGTGAATTACTTGTTTTGTAAATAATGAGCTTGATTGTTGTAGATTATGGTACTATGGAGACAGCAGACAAATACAGATATCTGTCCCTGAGGATGAAAAATAACTTCAACAAAATCATCATAGTCCTCAGCTTTCAGTGTACCCTGAGGATGAGAAGGATGCAAACAACTTGACTATAATGAAGAGAATCCATAATGCCATTGAAAGAATTACATGACTGTTTGAAGGTTTGTTTTGTGTGTATTAAGCACTCTGCATTCATACCAAAGTGAAAACTGGGAGGCTTTGCTATAATTTAAAGACATCTACTTCTAATTGCATTTTCCCCACATTCAGGAGAATGTATACAAAAACAGATAAAATGAAGACAAACTAAGTTAAAAGTAAGACTCTAGTCACTTCTTGGCTGAGTATGTGTGATCTTGCTACCTGTTAGAATCAAGGACCCTGACAGGTTCCAGATTTGAGTCTTAACCTGGTCATGCATGTTCCTTTGCAAATGTCTCTCCATGTGTTCTTAACTAACATTTTATAACTTTATATATCTTTGTGCCTTTCAATAGTTCAATATATCATGCTATGATGCCAGGATTCCATGGTTCGAATCCCATCCTGAGCATGAATGTTTGTAAGTGTCCATTCATCAATTTCATCATGTCATCACTCATCCCATCTTAGCTAATTAGCCAAAACTGGCACAAAAGCGAAGTAAAATAAAACATATCAATCAATGGTTATATATAGTGCATGCAATATGTGTGTCCAGAAGCAGCCTGGTGCATTGAATGAGTTTCTTATGTACATTATAGTCTATTTCATTTGTGTCTTAAATCTAGTTGCTACTATCTTGAATCCAAAATTGGATGAAAAATTGACAATGAAGGGTGTGACCACTAGACCCTTTTTCCATCAGAGGGTTGCATAGGTTCACTGGTTGCTTCTGATGGCTAGTAACAACCAGTGGCATAGAGTGCTGCAACAGGAAAAGCTCAGATGTAGAAACCAGAGTGTATTTGGTTGTTTCTAGAGGCCTGCAACAAATCCCTGTGCAGTACTTGGTATTCTAGCGTACTTTCCTGAATTACATCACAATGGCATCAGCTGAAACATTACACCCACAAAGGTGTTAACTTGCTCATAACAACTGCAAATTAAAAGATAACCTCTACAATTCAACCAATACTTGCATGCAACAAGACCAAAAAAGCTTATTGAAATTATTTATGAAGACTTTATGCTAGTTGTGTCTCTCCGGTTTTATAGATTTTGATATTCAGCATCAAGTAAGAAATTATTTAATTGTACATTCTAATATCGCTCCATGTACTCATCAATGTTAATGATTTATTAATTGAAAATTTTCCCTCAAAATGAATCTTTAATACACTTACTTTATGACATATATGGTTGATGGACACATCAATCACATATGGATTTTTATTTTATATTTGATACCACATCTACTGTAACTTTAAAGGTATGATACAATACACAGGGGAAAATTTTCCATTTTTATATTTACCAATACAATACACATATTGTAACAACTTATTATTAAGCAATGTATACTACTTGATTGGCTAATACTTTTTATTTTATATTTCCTTTTTTGCTTCTGTATAAATTTAAATTTTACAGGGATGTAAAGGTTTACATTCTGGCAACGCACCAAAAGTCAACCTGACTTCCCAGTAATTGCTTCTTGCAGGTTAACAAGGCTCTGGTGCCTGGATCCACTGCCATGTTAATCTACTGTGGAGTTACGTTGTCTTGTGCTTGTCCATCTATGTGCTGAGTGCGTTTCTATATCCTGAAGGAGAAGAACAACCTGCTAAGGTAAGTGATTGACTTTATTTTTCAGTTTCTAATTTCTCCATTCCTTCTCCATAGCATGACTCAGTTCTTCCCATTTCTTTCTCTTCCCCTTGGTTTATTATATTCCTTCCACTTTCCTCCCTTTTCTTTGAAGGGGTCTGTTATTTCTATCTCCCTCCTCCTTCTTGGTGGATTTAATTCCTTCTATCTCTCTTCCTTCTCCTTAGAGAACTTCATTCTTGCTGTTTCATTCCATCTGCTTGGAATTAATTAATCTCCTTCTTCTTCTCTTTTGAAAACATTCTTCTTACTAGCCTCCCTTCTGTATTGAACCTGCCCAGTGGCTGAGTGTATTTAGTGGTTGACTTTCTATCCAGCTCCAAATGTTCCAAGATTAAAGTACAGCTGCGATGTGAGTGTTCTTTGTGAGTGTCCCTTCATTTAACTAACTAACTAACTAACTCTCTAGCCTTCTTAAACCCGAAGGTTCATGGCTGCAGCAACACAGGCCTTCCATCTGTCCCTATCCTGAGCAAGATCTATATACTCTTTTCCATCCCTACCAATTTCCTTTAGGCCCATCTCAACGTTGTCCCTCCATCTTCGTCTTGGCCTTTCTATAGGTCTCTTACCATCAGGTTTCCCATCAAGAATCCTGTGTACTCCTCTTTCCTCTCCCATTCATGCCACATGGCCTGCCCACCTAAGTCTTCTTGATTTAATTATAATAATAAAGCTGGACATGAATACAAATTATGTAGTTCTAAATTATGTAACCTTCTCCACTCACCTGTCTCCTCATCCCTTTTAGGTCCAAATATTTTCCTAAGGATCTTATTTTCAAATACTCTCAATTTATGTTCCTCTTTCAATGTAAGGGACCAAGTTTTACATCCATATAATACTACAGGCAAAATTACTGTTTTGTATATTTTAACTTTTAGTTTCTTAGATATTAAACAAGAAGACAAAAGTTTATGAAGAGAGAAGTAACATGCATTTCCTGAATTAAGCCTACTTTTTATTTCCTCTTTAATATCATTTTCATTTGTTAATATTACTCTTAAGTATTTAAATTTGGAAAGTGGTTCAAACGAGTTGTTATCAATAATTAGATGTTGATTATTACCTAACACTTGGTTTCAGCCTGTAAGCATATATTTAGTTTTCTCTTTGTTAACTTCCAAACCTATCTCTTTAGCAGTTTTGAAAAATATTTTAGCGTTATTCTTAATTGTATTTATATCATCCCCTAATAAGTCTACATCATCTGCATATGCTAACAACTGAGTCATACCATTTAATTTTAGTCCTTTGTTAGTTTCTTTTACCTTCCTAACAGCATATTCTAAGGCAAAATTAAAGAGCAATGGAGATAATGCATCTCCTTGTTTTAACCCATCATGAATTGCAAATTTGTCAGACACATTAATACCCACACGAATTTTACTTTCTGTTTCACTGGTGCATACTTTTATCATACTAACAAGCTTCTTAGGTATTCCAAACTTTTTCTCCTGGCCACCTAACTTCCTGGACAGCTACTACATCTAATTTATACTTAACTATCTCATGTACACTGAAATGCCCCAGGCCGGTAAAGGCTCAGAACATTCCAGGTTCCTAATTTAATATCCTTATTCCTAATGTAGATCTTATCCTTAGGGCCGGTTTTTCAATGTTCAGTTAAGGTTCATGTTAGCACGTAACTGGAAGTTAGTGAAAATTTCAGTTTTTCAATGTACAGTTAGCTTGTAACTGGAACTCTGGTGGCGATTATCTTTACTGGTACTTCTTCTTCCAGTTACCAGCCTAACTGGAAGTTACGAAGCAACATGGATGCCTCATGCAGCTATCGAAGTTCCACACTCACAACTTCACTGTCAGATTAAACAAGATATGATTCATAAAACTTTTAAATTCGTACAGAAAAAGACTTATTTTGTTTGGCAGAGCTTACCAACATCCATGCAAATATGGAAATTAAGCAGTGTAGTTGCTAGAATTCGCTTGGCAAGGTTGTGTTAGAGACTTTGAGCCACGGATATCTGGTCTACTAGGCGGGACATTTTCCAAACAGTAATTTGGTTAGCGGCACCACCTTTCGGAGCATGTTGTGTTTTGTGATGCGAGTTCGAGTCCTGGTCACGGGTATTTTTTTTTTCTTGTCAATTATTTATTATGTGTGTTGCATTCAATTCACGCTTTATTGTAAAATGATCTTCTCGGATAAATATTACAGTAAATTTTAAAATTATTTTTACTCGTACCTTCATATTTTTAGAAGTTTAGAAAGCATGCTTTCTATTAACATGTTGTTTTTTCGCTCAACAACATGCATAGAGAGGTACAAAGCATGCAGTCAAATGTACAAATTTACATATTAATAATAATAATAGTGTTTATATCAACAAACAGGTATTAGTGTCTCGACTTTCGAGTTCTTCACGCTTCTTCTACAAGAAAGTATCTGTGCTTGCGCCTCATAACATCATTTCCACCACGTGGAATTGGCCTTTATTATAAGAAAACCAAATTTGTAGTGCTGTCTTTCGTTAATTTATTTCGTAAGCATACAAAATGGATACGCAGCCATTGTTTCACAATGCAATAACATGCTTTCGAGCGTGGCGTACTTGTAGTTCTATGTTTAAACACCAGGCTGTGTGCCAGTCAATGCGGTTTGAAACTATACTAACAGATGGTTAGCAGATGACTAGCAGATCGATTTCCTGTAATTTCCGTGCTTCAGAATTGCCAACACACTGTTTCGGAGAACGAACCTTGGTTTAGTTAACTGGCAGTTACTTTCACATTGAAAAACCCGGTGCTGGTTAAGACTCCAACTGACTGTTATCTCCAACTGACAGTTCGTTAACAGAAAGATTAACAGGACATTGAAAAACTGGCCCTTAGTCCATGGACCTCCCAAAGTAGTCCCCACCCAGAGATCCGAATGGGGGACTATTTTACCTCCGGAATATTTTACCTTGGGAACATCCATGGCCTTATATTGCTGTTTCTTGACATCTTTTTACAGTGCAGAGTTGTCAGCTCTACTCCTAACCCCTAATATGAATGGAGGACCGCACCTGTCGTTGGTCAGCGGTTAGGTTAGGTTGAAGGACTAACTAATGAAAAATTTATTTGTAATCGAAGATCATACCTTTTAAGGTGTGGTAATATTATAATGGGATTGAGATACGAAACTCTCGCATCCGGATCTGGATCCAGACCCGAAACTTTCAGACCCGGATCCAGTATTTTCGGATCCAGATCTGGAACATTCGGATCCGGATCCAAACGGATCCGGATTTTTCAGATCCGGATCCGTTTGGCCATCCCTACCATTTATTTAATGAAATTACAACTGATCTTCTCCACTGTCATTTGCCAAAAGTGACTGAATACGATCATCACCTGTATCATTGTTCCTCCATAGGAGACATGTTCCTCACTATGACTCTCCCCCCATTCCTTTTATGCCTTTCCTTTTCCTTACTGGATATACAGTCCCCAGCCTTCACCCCTCTCTCCTCTGAAGACACGTTCAATTTTATCAGCTTACATTCTGCCATAAATGCATGTTCCTTCCCATCTTCCCATCTCCGGTACACCTACTATGTTACGACTTATCTCATATTGATTTATTTTACTATCATCCATTCTCATTGTAGAATTTTACTTTTGCTGTCTCTTTTTCTCCTTGGAGGAATTGCCACGTACTATCTTTGTCCCTTCTCCCATTTTCCTTTGAGAGTTTTCCTCCTCATATCTCCTTTCCTTTACCTTGGAGAGCTCGCCTCTTTCTATCTCTCCATTCTACTAGTAGGAAACATTCTTTTTTGTCAAGGGGTTCCGAGTTCGATACCCAGTGTAGGCACATAGTGGTTCGGAATTCCACTTTAAAATGTAGGTCCAGTCCCAATTAACCTTACTGTGCATAAAGTGGACTTAAAACGCCAAATCAACCAACCATTCCTTCTTTACCTTGGAAGACCTGCCTGGATTCACTTGTTTCGATGCTTCTCCAATCGGTTTTGGTGACTTGCTTCTTTCTACCTTATTCAGTTCTCTTTTTACCCCTCTTGCCCTCATCATTTCTCCACGTGAAATTTTCTTCCTCTTATCTTTGTCTCATATTTCTCAGATTGACACCTGATATTTTCCTTTCCTCTATATTTATCTCGCTTCATTTATTTTTCTGTCTTCTGCTTGGATGAGTGCCTAATCTTAAAATTTTTCTTTGTCATGGAGTACTTGCATCCTTTTCTTCCATTGTCATTTGAGTGTATATTTCTCATCATGTGCCTCATTTTACTTTCAGGACTTGCATCCTCTTCACTTTTACCTTCTAGGATATATCTCTCCTTACCCTTTCATCTTCTCCTTCTTGTAAAATATCATATATATCTCTCTTTTCTCTATCATCCTAGAAGTAACTACTCCTTCAGAACACCACCCTTTCTGTTGGAGCACAAGGAAGGAATCCATAAAGTTGAAGAGAAGAGATAGGAAGAAATGAGTTCTATGGAGAATGGAACACGAGAGAAGAAAAAGAATCGAAAGAGGGAGATTTGGAGACCTGAGTCCTCCATTGGGAGGAAGAAAGTAATCCACCACTGAAAGAATGGGGAAAGGAAACACTGAGTCATCCAAGGAGTACGGAAGGTGAAAGGAGGGAATATGTTCACCAAATGTAATAGCAGAGATTGGAAAAACTGAATTTCCATGTGAAATGCAAGTTGAGACGAGGAAAGGAATTCATGAAGCGGATGAAGGGGAGGATAACAAGAACTGAGTACTGGAAGAGAAATGAAGGTAATAGAAGGAACAAAACCAACGAAGTCAAAGAAGGGAGAAAGGAAAAACAAAATCCTTCAAGGGGAAATGAATTTGATAGAAGCAAATGAATCCACCAATTGGAAAGAGGGATATTGGAAGAGCCGAGTTATTTATGTGGAGAATGAAAGATGAGAAGATGAATGGAATTCCTAAAGTGGTAAAGGGGAGAAGCAGGTAAAACTGAATCATCCATGAAGAATAACAGGCGAGAAGAGGAACAGAATCCACTACGTGAAAGATGAGAGATAAGAAGAACTGATCTTCTTCTTGTTTATCATCTTCTTACTATAAATACTATAAATTATATCTCATATTTCTTCCATCTTCTAGGAGAACTGAGCATTTTCTGTCTCCGATTTTTCCCCTTTGTGAATTTCTGTCCTTGTACTCCTGTCTTTTTCCATTCTTCTTGGATCACTCAGTTCTTCCTATTTCCTTCCTTTGTCCAAATCAGGCTTAATTACCTCTATCTCTCTTTCCCTTTTCCTTGGTGACTTAAATTCTTGAAATAATCCATCTTCTGTGTGTTGGTTTCCCTTCATTATATCGCTTTTCACTCTCGATGTAAGACTTATTTCTGCCTATATACATCCATTGTCATGGTCAATTAACTATTTCCTATCTCATTCATAATCCTGGCATGGTACAGTTCATTCTCTTTTCTTCCAGTATCATCACTGAGTGTACTTCAGTTTAGCTCTTCATTACTCCTTGAAGGAATTGATTCTTTCTATCTCACATATCTTCTCCATTGTGGAATATCTTCCTCTTATCACCTTCATTTCTCCTCATTGGAGGAGCACTTGTTTCCTATCTCCCCTCCTTCACTTGGTGGATTCCCTTTTTATCTCACTCCACTCATTCCTCCTTGCACTCTATATGCAGAACATAGTTCTTCAGGTCTCCTCTCTTCCACTTGAGGGATTTTCTTTCTTCTATCACCTACCATTGTCCCTCTTCAATTTGCTGGATTCATTTCTTCTATTGCCTTTCATTTTCAATTATGGTCCCAGTTAGTTATATCTTCACTCTTGCATCTCATTTCTTCTTCTTACCTGCCACTCCCTGTAGATGACACAGTTCTTTCTATCTAGCCTCTTCCATTTGTGGGATAAGGGAATGGAAGAAGGCAATCCACCAGGAGATAGTGAGGAGATAGTAAAAACTGAATTCCCAAATTTGAATAGATAGAGGTCAGGAAGGGATACCACCAAAAAGAAAAGGCATACATGGGAACACTGCAAGGAGAAGGGTAGTAAATTGAAGATATTAAATGCAGAAACAGGCAGAAAAGGATACTGATAGAAGTATGTCCATCAAGGAGAAGCAGGAGGTATGGAAAGAAATAATATAGCAAGGATGGGAGTCTTAAATGAGAAGGAAATGTGATATAGGAAAGGGAATACACCAATTTGAAGAGCAGGAAATTAAAGAACTCTGTACTAAAAGAAGAATGGAAGCGGAAGGAGGAAGAGAATACACCAAGTGAAAGAGACATAAATAGGGAGAGGAGAAGGAATGATTCAAGCAAGGATAATATAGTGAGAGAGGAATAAATATGATTCCAAGGAGAAAAGGAAGAAACAAAAGGAAGATATTCCATCAGAGACAAGGGAATGAAATAGTAAGAATCGGGAATAGAAGAACTGACACCACCACAATGAATATGGCTGGCAAGAGGAACTGAGTCATCCAAGGAGATTTGAATTTTGTGAAAAGGAAAGCAATCTACCAAATGGAATAGAGTCTATAGGAAGAACTGAGTCCTCTATGTAGAATGGAAGAGGATAGATGAAAAAAGAGTCCACCCAGCAGAGCATGGGAGACAGGAAGAATTGAATCCTCCTGGAGAATGGAAGCTGAGAGGTGGAACGGAATGCAGAAAGTGGTAGCTGCTAGATTGGAAGAATGAATGAATATTTGTTATGTTTTACTTTGAATTTACTCATAGATTGAGATAACTTAGTCCTGCCTTGGAGAGTGGAAGGTGAGAGGAGGAAATGAATTCACCAAGTGGAGGAAAGAATATAGAAAGTACCGAGTTCTTCATGCAGGATTGAAGGTAAAAGGAAGAAAGGAATCAAGCAAAAGAGAGAGGGTAGATAAGAAGAACTGAGTTTCTGTGGAGACTGAAAGCTAAGAGGTAAATCGTTATAAACAAACTGAAATAATTGAATTTACTTAGGTCACGTTATGTCTCTTTTCTGCAACTTTTGCCTATTCGTGATTAGGATGATGATCGATGGTATGGTGAAATTTGAAGAAAGGACACTCACAAAGAACACTTATTCCCTGAGTGTGATTCAAACCCAGGAATCCCTGCATTTTATTGTGTTGTGCTAACCAAGTTGAAGAAGAGAGATAGGATGAACTGAGTGCTTCATGGAAAATGGAAATCCACCGTGTTGAAAAGGGGTAACAGGAAGAACAGATTTCTCCATGGAGAATGGAAAGTGAGAAGGAGAATGGAATAAACAAAGTGGAAGAATTGAATAATAAAGTCCTCTGTGGAGAATGGAAGTTGACAGAAAGAAGGAATGTACGAAGTGTAAGAGATGAGATAGGAAGAACTGTGTCCTGCGAGTGAAATAAGAGATGACTGAAGGAAAGAATCAAACTCAGGAAAGAGGGGGAAACAGGAAGTACTGAGAGCCTTAAGGTGAAGCGAAACATGGATAGCAGGAAATAAATCCATCAAAGATTTTTATAGAAAGGACTGAGTACTCCAAGAAGAATGAAGGAGTTCGAAGGAAGGGAAGTCCACTTGAGAATTGGGATAACAAAGGAATGAGGCCCACAAGGAGGAAAGAGGGATATGGTATGAAATACATCCAATTAAGGATAAAGAAAATATATAGGATAACGGAGTCCTACAAGAAGACGGATTGGAGATAGAGAAAGGAATTATGCTGGGGAAAGGAGACATGAATACGTGGATTATGCAAGGAGAAAAAGTTATATGGGAGTATATAATTGTACCAAGAGGAAGGGGAGTAAGGATGAACTGATTCATCCAATGAGAAATTTGTGATATGGGAGTAGAACTTTATCATCCAAGGAAATGAGAATGAGACAGGAAGAACTTGTACTTGGGAAGGAGATAAGAAGAAATGTGTCTTCCAAGTGGAAGGGAAAGAGTTAGGGAAAATGTATGTATTTTGTTTGAAATTTTTGTTAGTTACATTTTGTGCCACTTTTGTGGATGATGAGGATCACTGATGATAAGATGAAATTGATGAAGGGTCACTGATAAAGAGCATCATCCAACCCTTCCAACCCTAGGCTCTGACCTGAACTTGGTAACTTCAATGGAAATCTTAAATCTACCAATTAATATGCTTATTCAGCGATCTGACGATGAAAAGTAGTGAGTGCACTGAGGGAGAATATTTTGAAGATGTCTAATTATTCTTCTATTTAAGTTTTACTGAGTCTTCAAACAAGAAAAAAAATAGATTGGGGGAATAGTATCCACGAATGAAAAGTAGAGATGTATCAAACTGAGTTGAGAAAGAGAGAAATATGAGGGAAAATCCACCAAGGAGAAGGAAGAATGCGAGGAAATGGAAATCCACTAAATAAAAGGCAAACAGAAGATAGGAAAGAGAGAGTAAAATAAACTTCTTACCTCATGATGTTCTTCCCATCTTGGCTCTTTGGATGGAAGGAAGATGTTTACCTACTCCTGATGAGCTGTCTCTCTTCCTCTTCTCCTTCCAAGGTCATTGGTTCGCCTAGAACAAAGTAAGAAATCATGCACGACCATAATAGGAGGCACAAATGAAATCATACAGTTAATGATCAGGTGCAATACAATTTTAAAATATATTTTTCTTTCAGTTTAAATTTATTGGTCTCCAAAATCTTCACAAACTTCTTAGGTGATTAATGGAGTCTCAGGGAGGGCAGTTCTAGTGATTTCCATTTCTCTTGAGACTCTACATATAGTCCACATAATCTCATCTGTGCATAAAATTTACTTGAAACAGACTTTGTCAAATTGTACATAATTCTAAATTTTGGAAATTATTATCTTCAAAACAGCATATTTCTCTAAGTGGTAGAGTCATTCTTGCTTAACCTGAATTGTGGAATCTTTTTGTCCAAGTAAACACTAGGTTTGATGAGCAATTTAATTTCTTAAATGTAAATTTTCTCACATTAAACGCTGGATTACACCCAACTTCTCTCTCACTTACAGAACTGACAATGGGAAAACTACTGGAAAGGATAAATTAGTAGACTCCAATCTAGAAACCAGAAATCAACAATGATGGAACTTAACCCTCCATTGGTATACATGGCTTGATTTTTATGCTGACCCATCCAGAGGTAGGAAACTGCAAAGGGTGATGATGATGATGATGGCATACTTGTGAGTGCGGCGCTCACCCTGGGATTTAATTGTAAGTTTCTCAGGGCAAGGTGATGAAATCACTTTCTGCTGTTGTGTAGCTGTTTTTTGTAATGTCTATTGCCAGATGATACCACTTTTATGTGGTGGCATTGTCTTAGTCTGTGCAGACATGCCATTTTGATGGCAGTCCATATTTTGTGAGCACCATGCACACTTTTAAACCAACTGCGTAACCATTTTCTGCAGACATATTTTATTTCTGAGTACACTGAATTCATGTTGTATCACTGTTCTCTGTTTTGAATATTCGTTAATTATTTTATTTTATTTCATGCTCTAATTACTACCACAATTTTTGGTTAAATGAACTTTGAAAGCTAATATTTGTTACTAATGAATGACAGCACTTCAAAACATTGCCTGCTGAACCAAGTAATCAGGTAAGAGAAGACAGCTACAGCTACAGCTACAGCTACAGCTATTATTTATACATTATTATGCAATTTTTATAATTTATTACTAAGTTATCCAAATTAGTTAACATAAAAAGTAAATTTCAAATAAAATTACAAAAAATGTTGTGTTTTTCTTCATAAACTGTATTTCATAATAGGTAATGAGTAATATTTCAACCTTAGAATATCATTTTGTTATTATATAATAAATAATATATATTTAACTTATAAGTTATATATATTAGGCAATACTTATTTATAAACTAATTTTGATATAATTAATGTAAAAAGATATTCAAAATATGGGCAAATAACAATAAAGTGCACATGTGAGCATCATGCTTCCTGTATACCAACCGCATTACTATAGAACACTTATATCATAATGTGCCTATAATGCATCATCATCACCTACTGTTTAGGTCTTGAAGTTCAAGTGCTTACCATTTTATTCTATTAATTGAAGTTATTTTTATTTCCATCTTGCACATTGTATTCCTTTTTGTAGTAGCTTCCAACTGTCCTCACAATGATAGGTCAACAATGAAACAATTGAGCTCAATACAGGGATCGAATCTGGGATATACAAGTATAATACATGGTTTCGGATCATAAAGGAAGATGATCTCCAACCAAACCACATTCCCAATGATGATGTATGACACTTTTAAAAAAATATCTTGTATAAAGTTGCATTGTTATTACAAAAACATTTTTTCTTGTACTCTTGACACTGTCCTGTACATTTCTCTCTCATATAATTGAAGCACTCTTTACTCATTCATTTGAAAATGAATTACAGCAGTTCGTGTGGTAATAACAATGTAATTTTTGAGTAAAGTTTCCATTCATTATATTCTGCATGAACACAAGGATGAGGAGAGCACTTCAAAGATTTGATTATTTTTGTCTATTTCTCATAAATTCTGATGTTTTGATAGTCATTCCAAATAACCTTCATCATGAAGTGGTTATTTTATGGTCTGGTTTAATCTCAATTCTTCATAGCTGTTCTGTTTGTACATTCATTTCATTCTGACTGATCATACATTTATATCATTACAATTTATGAGTGCACAAAAGTAGAGAGAGAATGGAAAACAATAATAGTAAAAAAGTAGCAAATAAAACGTATTTTTTTTAATTAATGTTTGCTCTAACACACATTGGATCTTACTCAGTGCTCGGCTCCATTAAGCATTTTATTTTTGATCTCACAACCAAAGTTTCCCAATTTGAGTTCATCTAATGATCACTTATTATCATGTCAATTAGTCACATGTGGCAGAAAAACGAAGTTAAAATGACAAGATACCAATTAAAATTACATATATTGAATTAAAAGATGCAGTAACATACTTGCACAGACAGTTTGCCAATTTTAGTGATTGGGAAAGAGAAAGGAAACATACTAAAGTTGGTATTGAAACCATGATTATTTTGAAAATGGCCTAACATACCACATGTTGCAAACATGTTCTAGTTCTAATCCTGATGATGCTATTGTGAATTACATATTGCAGAATTTTTTAATGTCTTGTTCGCTAATAAGACATGTTATCCTAGTGGAACACATTTTTATAGAAATACAGGCAGACATGCCGGCAATAATAATGTTCATTTCCTTCACATTGTTTAGTATGTGTTTTTTCCTTTAAGATTTGTAAATTGCAAAATATCCCTTAGTATGTTAGTTTATTCTTGTCTAAATTTTCTTATGTGTGTGCCTGATCTGTCAGTTATACATAAAGTAAAAGTGGTATCCCTATTCAATGTACTAATAATAACGCAGAATTATGGAAATATATATGCACAAATAAAAACATATTTCATATCAAATCCAAAGTACATATTCTCTATTTTTTTCATTTAACATTGAAATCAGAGTTGCTGTTCTTTTTATTTTTTTTTAAGATTTAGATTAAAAAATTATTCATCCATGAGTGAAAACCTTGCAACAACATTGTCATGGAAATCTTTCAATGCAATATGTGTGCCAGATTATTTATAACAGACTATTTTATGTGATTTAATTATATTATATGATGTGAATGCAACATTTCATACAGTGCCGGATCTACAACCTGCAAAACCCCGTACGTTCGTGTATGTAAAAAATAAACGTAGTTGCTCAGGGGTGAAGAAACGAATACAATATATATAAGTAAAGGTAAAGTTCCCTGTGCATATAGCACTGTGCCATGAAGGCACATTTACGGTATGTGGGAGTAGGGCCCCACAAATTTCCATCAGACATCTTGGAGGTGATGTGATCAGCGGCACACTCCACCTCCCTTTTCTCCCCACCGGGTACCATTTGATTTGAGGCTGTGTGGGCCCTGGAGCTGCTTTAAGCGTGAAAAACCAGGGAAAATTCCGAACTTAGATGACCCACCTAGGGTCTCCCACATGGCAGTCAGGCTAGAATTTCATGAGAAATGAAGTGGTGAAGGTTTCTTCAATCTGTCTTTAATCAGGAAAAAGTAACACATGTATCATTTTCCAGGTGTGAGAAAAAGTTAAATATATATTATTTATCACAGCACCACGGGCACCAAACTGGAGCGGCCAGGGAAGGGCCGGGTGCCTCCAGTTCTTCGCCCCCCCCCCCTCACCGCACCTATAAGGGGCCCAAGATATAACTTTCAACATAATGCATAACTTTGCACCTGGAAACTTCGCACACAACAAGTGGGATAGCAGGAATTTGCTCTGATATCGGCAGAATCAATAATGTGTTTCAGTTTGAATGTCGTTTTTGTGCTTGTGCATTTACTATTTCAGTATTTCCTTTTTCAAACTGACAATGGATTAAGGAAAATGCATGGTATATTTTGAATGAATATGTGCGAGAATAGAGGAAGAAGCATGGCAATACTGTAGTCTTCATTCTCTTGAATGAGTCAGTCCATTGCAAAATAGGCACCTTTGTTTCCCTTCGGAAAGTCAAGCATAAGTTGAAAATATTCTGTTTTCAATATGCCACTGTTTTATGTAATCAGGATTAGTATTTTTTTTTTTTACATGTGCCTGTAAACATGTGTGTGCTACTTAATACTGCATTGATGTGGCTGAAAGTTGCAGTGTTACATATTTATACCAATGCTTAACCAACGTTCAAAATAATATGTGTATGTGTATGTGTGTGTGTGTTAGGGGGGGCAGCTTAAGCAATTACCTGGGGCACTGCCCCTTAATGCGCCAGACCAGGGCATCCCAATTTAGTAGAGCCAAACCCTTATTTCTGATTATGTAAATGTAGATATTTGTTTTATAAAGAGTTGGATTAGTGTAGAGAAAAAAATATTTGAAATTACTTCTCAATGACCAATGTATATTGAAAAATCAGCTAGCAATTTAAGAGACTACTGTTATTTTGATATCAACCTACAATATACACGTTCCTTCACATTAAGGCATTGAAAATACAAGGCTATTATTTATTGTCTTTAAAACCGTAAATATACAGCAAGGCCATGTCTTTTATTGGACGACGGTAGAGAGCAGTGGGATCAGGGTAGAAAGTTGAGGCGGGAGTTGACAGGGTGGAAAGTTGGGGTGCCAAAAATCGACTTCGCCTGAATGAAAATTTTATCTTGGGCCTTCCTTTTTTTATGTAAATATTTGTGATGATCTTAAACTCTTATAAAGAATTGTAGGCATATGTATAAACCAAATATAATAATTAAATTCTCATTCAAAAGTTACATACAAAGTATTATGTTGTATAATTACATATTCACAGTAATACAGTGAATAATTTTTTTGTCCAGCTAATAAAGTTTGATTTAGGGTGCGAAATGGCCTTAAGTGCCGACGCACCCATAAATTTTAACTCAATCAATCAATAAAGTTTGATGTACGTACCCTGATATATATGTTTTGTTGTCAAAGCTATTGTTATTACAATTATTCAAAGGTTAACTCAAGTGCATTAGGAAAAAAATGGGACCTATGCACATCACCCCTTTACATTTAAAAAAATTGATTAGAACTCAATATGGCGGCCACCAATATGGCGGATGTCCGCTTGGAACACACCAATATGGTTCCCCTTAAGCCTAACCTGTTGTTTCTATAATGACCAATTGTACCCAGCCTAACTCCTTTACTTTTTATAGGTAATCGCCCTCTAGGCCATTATATGTGACTTTGTCAACATGAGATCAAGAATTACACACACACACATTATATATATATATTATTTATTTATTGATTGATTTGGTTTTTTAAGTCCACTTCATGCATATTAAGGCTAATTGGGACTGGACCTACAGTTTAAAGTGGGATCCGAACCTCTATGTGCCTCCACTGGGTTCGAACCCAGGAGCCTTTCATTACAAGGCAATGACGCTACCAATGATACACCACACACATGTAATGTGTGTGTGTGTATGTGTGAAGGTAGGTAGATAGAGTGGGACCTTTGGTAATATTTTTCGGGGGGGCCGAAGATTTATAGACCCGTCACTGATTTCATATAAAATTTTCTATAGTCATTTGAGTCCTCATTCAAATTATACTACTAGGATTGTATTTTGTACTTTTACTTTGAAAACCTGTATCATAAAAATATTCTGCTACGAATTGAGCTCCAGGGTGTTTAATACACATCCTACACCAACCTATAAGTATTTAAGTGTTGTCTGCATTTTACGCTGGTGGCAATATGGGCTCCCATCATTAAAATGACACTATGAGTCATAAGTGTTAGTACTCTCCTGATTCTATTGATGTCATTAATAATCCTCTTGGAGTTATGTCTCGATAGTTACCTTCCCATATACAAGAATTGAAAGTTACTACATAAATAACAATTCACTCCTCTCATCAACAATATAGCATTTAAGTGACATTTGAGTAGAAGAAACGAAGGGAAAATAAGAGTCTACCATGAATGATTGCAATGCAAATGGTTTTCATAATAGACTGTGCAAAATTGTATACTGAATAATATATTAAAAAAGAAAACATTCAAACATTTGGGGAAAATCAGCCATTTTGCTTATCAACTATTGCTATAGTAGAAACTACCAGAGTTAGACTGACAAAATTTGTTGAGTTGATTGACCTATCAATAATGCCTTACTTCAGTCTAAAGTAACTTGGTTTGACAGTCTTCATAGTAACAATTGGCATTATAACTACCTATAGCCTAGAAGTAAGAAATATAGTTGGGTAAAATGTCACTAAAGAATAATTTTCATTGCCTTCATATTGACTAATTAGAAAACTATGAAAACTAGATAGGTGGTAATAAAATCAGATTAAAATGTTAATTTATTTTGATTTTAATTTACTGATATTGCTCCCTTACAGCTTCTGCTCAAAAATTATTCCAGGATGGAACAGAGAATAAAGTTAAGGAAGTGATTAGTTACTGGCTGCAACAGAGTAAATCAAGAATCACTCCAGGTGAGTTAAAATAACACACTGCATGAGAAGCTCAAGAAGTCAAGCTGTGGAATTTTACCATAATACTTTACTTGAGCTCTCCTTTTTGAAAATGCTGGACAGAAGTTGGATTTGACTGATTTGACATTTATTTAGCATTGCATTTTTTGCCAGTTTTGGCTAATCACGACAATGAGGATTAATAGTGGTAAGATGATGCAATGAAGGAACAATCACAAAAAAAACATGGACAGGACACAACACAACACAACACAACACAAAATCCACAGAGCATTATACTGACTGTGAGTCCAGACACCAGAGTCTGTTTAGTCTGCAAAATGCCATCCACAATGTACTACATGGAAGAGATATTGACACTGGGTGTCTACAGAAACAGTCCTCCCTTACACCATGCTTATATCATGAGCATGTATCTGAAATTATTTAATCAAAAACTGATTTCTCTTGAAGAATCATACTAATTTTCCTAATAAAACATTAATAATAAGTGTTTTAACACTCTCTTTAAGTGGTTAAAAATACAATTTGTATTTGTGTGTAAAGGTCAGAAAATTAAGAAGCTAGTTCTGTCTCTGTGTGTAAAATACATAGGGGAGGAAAGTAGAAAAAAGCAGCTGGTGAATTCTAAATCTGCATCACCATCCAGAAAAGTTTGTGATTGCAATTACTCCTGTGTTAGGGTTGCAATACATCCTGGATTTTCTGAGACAGTTTCAGAATGCTATAACTTGTTCTGGTGTACTGAGAGGTTTCTTCGGGATAAACTAAGGAACCTGAACTGAATATGGCCTAGTACCCAAAATGGCATATTTGCTGTTTCCAAGTAGTTACATGGTGAATTGAATAGATAATGTTAGTATGTCACTTAGACTGTCCAAATAACATGATTGAACCTGTTGGTTGTACCTATAGTGCCATAACTTGAGAACAAAGAAGCCAGGATAGCTGGACCTAGTGATTGTGTTCCATGTGATCTAATATTGTATGGGTACGTTATTACTTACTACATCTCCCTTCTGATAGGTGTTTTTATCTCTAGCCCATATTATGATAGCTCATAATTTGTACTTTACAACAATGTACTTAGTTTAAACTTTAATCTATGGTCCTGTTTAAAATGAACGAAAAACGAACACTATGTACGGTGGACTTAATATGTCCTACATAGGAATATATTGTACAGAACATGTGCAAATGTGACATTTGTTACTCTTATGTTCACGTAGAGTGTCTGTGGGTCACTAAGGATGATGAAGGACCTTTCATTTACCCAGACTGTGATGTACAATCTATAATCTTGTGGTGACAAGATATGACACATCACTTCCTTGTTTATTGGTTTGTAAATGTCATTTCTGTGTATAATCTTATTATGTCGTTACATAAATAAAACGTAAGTGTATTAATATACTATCTACCTATAAAAATAACATTCTGGTATTTTCTCTACAATTTCTGTTGTATTTTTTTATGTGAAAAAACAAAATATATTACTAGGCTATATTGGGCACATATGTACAGTCAACAGCAAAGATAATAGAAGGCAAATTGTACATCACTTATTTTCATTACTCTTTAATCCACATCCTGTGTTGTTTTAAGGAATGAATGTCTGTTGATGAAAAGCAGATGTTGTCCTCTGCTTACTAACGATTTTACTTAAGTTCATGATCATCACATTGTTGAAAACAGACTGAATTAAAATGGCAGTGGACAATTTGACTACTATTTATTTTGTCATTGGCTGTACCCAATATGGCCTAAATCTTTATTTTTAACAAAATCTTCACTGCATCCATGTTATCATTTGGAACTGATTCAATTTTCAATAGACGTCCAGAAATGTTTCGTCTTTTGAATCTTGCAATTAGTTTTACCTTTCTGACTTTGTACACCTTTAGAAACAATTGCAAACCTTTGGTAAGCCATATTGGGTTCAGATACCTTAATTTCCCGGATTCGGAACATTATTTCTGTTTAAATACATGGATGTAATTTTCATATGTTCATTTTACAAATCAATCTAAGTTATGAAGCATGTGTGATTCTCAAGAGTCAGTTTTCTAAATTATCATTTCATAAATTGATTTCCAAGAACAGAAATGTGTTTGAAAAATCCACAGGAAGTAGAACCATACTGTAATTATGCAGGAAAATAACTTGAATATGAGCCTAAATTCTATGTTTACTTAACGTTAGTTTGTGTGATTTATTAATTATGATTATACTCATGAATCTCTTATATAAGGTACAAAACAATTTTGTGAAAATTCTTTTAAGTCTTGTATCTTCACGACTTTTGTTGCAAAAATGTGACTTCTCAAATTAGTCTACAAGATGGAGTTTTTATTTTCCTTCACACCCTTGGAAATCGTTTCTGAAATGCCTTACTACATAAACCGTGCTGCAGTTTCAGTAATTTGTCTAATTATGATGACCATTCGTACTACTTTATCAGGTTAATGCTTCCTCCCCCCTTCCCCACACACATCAGGCTTTCAGTCAATGCCATCCTGGATTTTCACATGATCCCACTTTCAACTCAAATTTCAACAAAATGCTCTAGACTGGAAGGCAGATAGTTAATTTGCCTACTTTTGCTGGAAACATTGGAGCTGTGGTCATTATCAACAACAGATAGCATGTCAGAATAAAAATATTACTAACAATATAGTGCACGGCTGGTAAAAGTTTGTGGTGGAAATTTCCGTGTTCCATTGGAAGTTCGGCTAGCAACAATGAATCAGTCTGAAAGATATCATGGTGGAATGTTCTCAGATGTAGCTACAGCCATTTGGAACAAAGAATGTTGAAAGCTTGAGATAAATTACATTTGTCATGTAATACCTGCATATATATTTTGCAAACTGTCTTTTGTAACAAGAAATGAATTTCGGTAAATCATTTACCACATGTTTTCAGCAAGGCACCTGTTGCATTTACCATAATGCATTAGATGTTTCAAATTATTTTCCAGAAGTGACAACACTTGCTGGTAACAAAAAAGTTGTGTTGTGGTTGTGTATATCACAGTTGTTAAAACTTTATGCAAAGAACGTTGCAAATTTTACCTGCATCTGTGAAAATCTTTTCAGATTCTTACTTGAATTATGTGCCTGATTAATCAACTAGATCATCAGAATCATTCTTCTCTGCCAAAATCATCTCACTACTCAAGAGAGGTCTCCTCAATGGTGCAGTGGTAGCATCATTGCCTTGTAATCAAGGGGTCCCAGGTTCGATACCCGGTGGAGGCACATAGTGGTTTGAATCCCACGTTAAACTGTAGGTCCAGTCGCAATTAGCCTTTCTGTGCATAAAGTGGACTTAAAGCAACGAATCAATCAATCAATCAATCACTCCCAAGAGGAAAATTTCTCAGAAGAAAAGGAGAAAAGGTTTTCGATTAATTGATTTCCTTTATTTTACTTCGCTTCTTGTGCCACTTTGGCTAATTTGTGAAGATGGGGATGAGTGATGATAATATGATGAAATTGATGAATGGACACTCACAAACATCCATGCCCAGGCCAGAATTCAAACCCGAAACCCCTGGCACCATAGCACAATGTGCTAAACACTCCACCATAAGGGCCAGCAAAAGGAGAAAAGGCCAAGCATCTGAAATCATAACCAGTTTGTCCATTAAGAATGTAATATTTCATATACATTTCTACTAACTTCAGATTTTATTGTTGTAGTATTCATTGTTTGTGTTACCATGGCTGAAAGGGATTATACTTGGTCTTCTTTGTTCTCTAAGTTATTTAATTGCTATGCTTACAGTACTTGAAGAGAAAATCGAATTTTATCAATAGGGTCAGGAAATGAAGAAGAATGCTTTGTTTCCTATTGAAATGCAATAGGAAATGCTATTATCAGCATTAACTTTTCATGAGAATGTGTCTTCTTACCTGATTTTTCACTATTGTGTATCCATTTATTCCAAAATGTTAATGTTCTGTCATGGTAATATTTGGAAATTATCAGCCTGTTTTTGTGTACATACATTTGATACATTTCAATATGGTGAAATGTTATAAAAATGCGAAACTCTGCCTTACATTTTACACTATTTTGGTATTTTGATATCTCTGAGCATTTATTTATAAATGTATTTTTTTTTTCAGTAGTCTGTAGTGTTATTTGTCACCTAGGTAGATTCACTTGGATTACAATGCATGAACAATCCTTGTTTCACTTTTCAGATGTATAATTCTTCATGACCTACAAGACTACATGCCCGACCCTGTGGAAGAGTCGTTAGCACATCGTGCTGCAACGCCAAGGGTCCCGAGTTCGAATCCCGGTCGGGCTTGGTTGTTTGTTAATGTCCATTCATCATTTTCATCACTCATCCCCATCTTCGCATATTAGCCAAGAGGCACAAAACGCGAAGTAAAATAAACTAAATCAATCAATCAATACAAGACTACATTTTTCATTCATGGCGTTCTCTTGAATATGATGCATCGTGCAGTTTGAAAAACTAATACTTTCTCACATGTAGAAATTTTAGTTAAAATTCAGGCTCAAACAGGACGTAAAACTGCAGCTTTGGCATACCGTGCCATTGCTCTACCAACTGTGAGCTATCCTGGCTTCGTCTGATTTTTGTTGTCTCCACACAGGAAAACCAGCAAGAGCAAAAAAAAAATTAGGTGAAGCCAGGGGCTTGTTAGGTAGCTCAGTAGAGTAATGGCATGAGCCTCAAATTTCTACATAATGCATCTCCTGTGTGTGTCAAACCATAAAGTATTTTTTTTCATATTTCTTACTTTAACTTCTGCACCATGTCCCGTAGCCATATTTAAAGAAATGCGTACATTACTACATCTGATATACAGATGTTATATTCCAAGGCAGAACAAAATTTGTCTGTCCTGAATTTCATGAACAGAGTTAGATAGCATAACATCGAAGTTATTGATTTTGTTAAGACTATTTTCTACATAACTGTCTGAATATTTGTGAAATATAACTGTTGTAGAACTTGGAAAACTAAACATCCAAGAACTCCTATTCTAGGGAGCACTAAAAACAGGTGTTTAAATTCACATCAAAGTTCATAGTAGTGAGTCAGAATACCCATATGGTATTTGAACCCAGAACTTTCTGGTGACAAAACATTTGCTATCAATTAATTTTTCTTATTTAGTGTTACTTTTCTGCAACTTTTGGCTAATCGCAATAATGAGGATGAATAAGATATGACAAAATTGAAGAAGGGACACTCATAAAGAATGCATTCCAGAATCAGAATTCAAATCTCGAGTGTTGTTGCATGCTGTGCTAATCACTCTGCCATGGAGGTTAACTGAAGACAAAATGGCAACCAAATTGGATAGCTTTATGCAACCAAAAGGTGAAAACTTTCATAGCTATTTGAATGCTATGAAATATATTCAGAATAGCTTTCTTTATGAATTGTATTTCTATTAAATAAGGCAAATACTTTCTTATTTTGGGTTAAGTTTAGGCCATCATATCTATTATTGGCTAATGCTAAGAACCTGATTTTCTGCTACAGTGGTAGTAAGTTCAAGATTGGCCTGCAATTGTCAATAAGTTGGTTTCAATTTTCATCAGTAATGCGCTGCCATGAAGAATGCAGGCAAATTAAAAAAAAGTTGATTTTAATATAAATTTTACAAAAATGTTTAGGATTAAACTGTGTGGAACTTTTTCAAATATTTTTTGTATATTTGTTGTAGTAAGGCAAAACTTTCCCATGACATAAAAATTGAAATTTGCATTTCACATTGTTTACTACTGTGCCCTCCATCGGATAATTTACAATGCAATACTGTGTAATAAATTGAGTACAATTACTATTGATTACACCATAGATATGCACATTAATGACATGTTTTTATAGAACCAATATTATACTGCTGGTTCACATGCTTAAATATAATAGAATCTAATGATGAATTTTGATTTTATAATTGAGATTTTTAATTAATAGTAAATATTTAAACAAAATTATTGAACTTGCATTTCCGATGTTGAATGGTTCAGATTTTCAAAATGTTCCTTCAGCTACCATGAGCTATATCACATCATCATTAAAACATGATATATAATAACTATATAATAATAAGTATTTATAAACTTGTGACTTACAGTAATGGTTGTAATGTCAGTGAAACATGCAAGACAATTTTTACTAAATCTGTTTCTATTCAAGCTGACAATATTAATTCATCATGGATTCATCATGGACCATAATATTTTGATCCAAAATGGGACATTATAAGAAGGTCAGGCCCCCCCCCCCATGTAAAATGGGTTAGGCCTATTTACAAAATTATTGTTATTTTGATTGTTGTTAATAATATTATTTATTAAAGTATGGATCACACAAATGATACATCATAAACAATAAATGAAATGTGATCCATTGTCAAGAGATATTAATTATTTAATGTTGCTAAGATTTACATTGTGATTCTGGTTCCTTTGGTGTTAGCCCTACACTGAAGTTGAGGAGTGCCAGAATAGAAGTATTTATCAGAAGAACCAATCTTCTTGAGAACAACTTTATTCTTCAACAGCCATTCATAAAACTTCCCACATATCTGACACACGAAGCGAGATTTATCTTTTGAGTTTCTTAAAATGAAGGAATTTAAACAATTGTTGCAGGTTTATATTGAAACTACATGTACGCTCCTTGACCATGCTTATTCATTGTCTTACAAATAACAGAACACCTAGAAAACAATAACATTGTCTGTTCGAACATTCTCGAGGGCAGTGACACCAGTTTAAAAAATCCATCAACACTTTTAGCATGAAATGTCTCTTAAATTTAGATTTGGTTTTCAAGCTAACTCCTATACTTTTATAAAATGAGACAAATAGTGCTTTCTTTTAATACTATCGATGGGACAAGGCTGTGAAATGGGAATTTCCAAGTCAAAATGCGATGTATGGTGACCCATGGAATCAATATTATTGGTGCAGTTCCATGGTGTTGTGTTTCCTGCAGTTCTTGAAATGCAAAATGGTAGCTGGAGGACATTTGGTCGAGCTTTGGGGTTAGCTGGGGGAACATTCCTATGGTTTAACATGGAGACAGCTGGGGGATGCTTTGTGAAAATTTTGCTAGATGGGAGGTTACAATCCCTCACATTCCGCATCACTTTGAGAACTGGTTCAGTGTGTTCCAAATTTTTGTTCATTAGGTGCCCTTGGTGCCACAGTGCTTATCACCACATCTGTGACCAATTGTTAATAATAAAATTAAGAAGGTGATGAATGTGTGGTTTTCAGAAGGTGCACTCAGGAGTTTTTCAGTAAAAAGCTGTTAAATATTTCTTTCTTTCAAATTTAGTTACAATATATCAAGTTATCATATCCATCACAATGATGTGGTAGGATTAACCATAATAATATGAAGGAAATGTAATTAACTTTGTACTTAGTGTTATGAACAATAATACAATAACTAAATTGAATAAATTAGATCCTTTCAGAACCTATAATTAAACAGAAATTTATATATATATATATTTGTGCCCATCACTATATTGAGATTTTGTAAAGGTATAAGCAAGATTCACTGTATGTTATGAAAGGAAATGGCTACCATTTAAAACTGCGCATTACAAAAAATGAAATTTTGTAACATTTGTACATAATAGGTACTACATTAGGTGCATCGATCAAATTATGCTTAAACAAAAATATATTCTTAAAAAAATAGCAAACAATGCATTCAATATTAAATCACCTAAAAAGGCTATTTTATCCAATAGCTCCCTTTAATGAGTCATTAAATTCCTGCAATGAACCAAAGTTGGTAGAAAAAATCCAAAATGTAGCTTATAATTAGTAATACAAATATACTACATTTGATTTATTCTTTAATCTTCCATGGAGCTCATGTTGTGTCATCTGCATATATGTTTGTGATTGTCCTTTCATCATATCACCATTTATCCTCAAATTTGCTAATAGCCAAAAGTGGTGAAGAAGCAATGTAAATAAAATAAAATCAAAACTCTTCTATTATTTCAAAATGCTTTGCCTTTTCCAATATTTGTTTGTATAATAATGGGAATTGCATTGCCTATGAACTAAGAAAATTTGCATTTTAAATTTGTTGTGTGGGCAAAGTATATTTAAGCCTCTAGTTCTTATTAATACTATTTGCTAAAGACTTTATGTATGAAGGGTGTTTGTAAGATTAGTCTAGTCATGTTGTTGGTGGAAGGCAATGCTGTTGTTTAAAATATATGGTAATCTCAAAATGGTCCTTTCCTGAAAATATTCTGTTTGACTATATGAATGTGTAAAGATAACCTGTCATAGCTCTATGAACGTGTCACAACTTGATCAGCTAGATCCGAGAGATCTACTAACTTATTTTAGATACATATTGCATTTTATATGTAGAGTGAAAATTCTGCCCTGTAAAAATAATTATCAAAACAAGACCATTGATATTCCCAAGGTAAAGAAGTTCCATGTTTTGGATGTCTACGTAAGGACTGCTTTTGTATAAAAGTGGACTACATAACAAGTATAAAGATATTGCTTTGGTTATTTGAAATGTTTTAAGCCTCTACAGACCTGGATCATTTCAGTCTACATTTAGTGATATCAATTAGATGTAGTAGTTGTTAAGGAAATTAGATTCTTGGAAGATGGAGATCACAAAAAGAAATTATACATTGTTTTGGAGTGGTATGAAAAATCATTACAAAGATAATTGGAACAGGTCTATGAAAGATTTTCTAAATATGATGAAAATTCTGTTAGGTAAATGCGATAGAAGGTTTGTAAAAAGTTATATTTAAACCCACAAATGAACCAGTCCAAGTGGCATGCAACTAACATGTGCTGCTTGTTGTGTAACTTTGATGTGGAACGTGATATTTATTTCTAACGATTCATATCCAAATAACAAGTGCAAGAATTTGACACAGATGAAATGAAAAAAACAAAATTGAAGAATAATTGAAGTACATGACAAGTTTCCAATTCTTCTTTCTATACACTTTAAGCTTTTACAGCATCAGATATGCCTCAACCCACGTGACATGCAAATGTTTAAAATAATTCATCACTCATGAGCTAAGAGGTTATGCAATGCAGATTTTGAAAATATATACTATGGCTGACTTCATAACTAGGAAGTAATTATTACTAAATAAAATAATAGGATGAATTCATTGTGAAAACTGTGGAATTTTGTTAAAAATATTCACATTCCCTTTAGATGTGAGATACAAATTAATTCGTTTTATACGACCTCTGTTTATTATGACAAACATTATTTTGTCTCTCTTCTGCTCTACAGGATCTACTCGTATTACAGAGAGACATAGGAAACAACTAGAACTAGAAGCATACCAACAATACGAGAGTTTAATTCCACACAACACGAAGAACATTAACAAGCTGAGAAGACACCATCAACAAGAGAGACGAAAAGTATGAAAGGATGGAAGAGAGACCCATGCGAGATAAGTAATAAACTTTAACACTTTATACACTCTTTACTATCTCCCTCCATACCTTACCCATGAATTTAATCCTACCCTCACAACCTAACATATTTTCCTCTATTGTCCTCGTAGGTATGTGCCACCTCCTATTTCCATTCATACTCCCTATCTCACCCTCTACAGTCTACTAGAGGCCTACCTTATTTCTCTCTCCTTCTTTTTCTATTTCTTAATTTTATATTGAGGCCATGTATCATCTTATCTCCCTCGATACTTGTTAAGTCTCCCTCTATTATTTTTTAAGTCCCTGCTCCTCCAATCTCCCTCCCTTCTCCTTCCTCTATTCAACTTTGAGACTCAATTTCCTGCTTTCCAAATTCTTACACCTCATTTTATTTCCATTCTCCTTGAAGGCTTTTGTCTTTATCCTATCTCCATTAATAATCGTATTCCCTCCTCCCATTCTCCTTCATGGCCTGGCCACGTTCTTTCTATCTACTCCTTATCTCCCCTCACTCTTCTTGGGGAAATTGCATATGCCTATTTCCCTCCACACTCCTTATCTCTGTCTGACTGTCCGTCTCTGTATTCCTCATTCTCTTTAGAAGCATGGATTTCTAATATATGCCTTCCTACATATAATTCCTTCCTGTATTCACTTTTGAGGCCTTACATCTTCCTATTTCTCTCATACTCCATATTCTTTTCTCTCTCTCTCACCATTTTCCTTGGATGCCTACCTTCTTTTTGTCACTTACTTTAATTTTTATCTCTTCCTCTATTCTCATTGCAAGTCTGTCTTTCTCCTATTTCTCTGCCTATTTCTAATCCATCCTCCAATCTTCTTTTAGACCATACATCCTCCCATCTTCTTCCCTACTTTTTTATTCTATCATCTTGAATATTGTTCACTTCATTCTCTCCAACCTACATGGAGGCCTGTGTTCTTCTTGTCTCCTAGCCTAATCTATAACTCTATTTTCAATCTCCGTGCAGACCTGCCATCCTCCAATTTCTATTTCAAATCTCACCTCCTAACTCCTTTCATGCATTGCACCCTAGTATCTGCTTCCATAATCCTGATTCTTCTTTTCATTGTCCTTGGATACCTGTCTTTGTTTTGTCTTCTATCCTAATGTACCTATATCTCATAATTCATTCTCCTTGGAGATCTGGCTTCCTAATATGAACCTTCCGACTTTGATCTCCCTCTCCACTTATCTTCCTAGGGCTCTCCATACTCTCTATCGTGCTCTGCATTCTCTTTAGAGTCCTGGTTTCCTTCTGTTTCCTACCTAATCTACATATCTTCCTCAATTTTCCTTCGAGGCCTGGCTTCCTCTTAATTTCAATTCCTTCTCAAACCTGCTTTGAGGTAGAGAGTATCTCTCTTTGAGAGAGACACTCCCTATCTCACTATCTTTTTTATTCTCTCTGGATACCTGCCTTCTTTCTGTTACCTCTCCTAATTTTTATCTCTTCCTCCATTCTTGCCTGGGCTTGATTTCCTGCTATGCTATTTCCCTCCCTTCTTCTTATCCATCTCTTTATTCTCATTTGATGCCTTGCATCTTTCTGTCTGCCTCATTACTCGCAATCACTCCCTCCATTCTCCTTCGAGGCCTCAGATCCTCCTATCTCCCCTTATACTCGTGAACTTGCTTTTAATTCTCCTTTGACACCTGGTTTCCTCCTGTCTCCCTCTCTCACCTTTATCTCCTCCTGCATTCTGCTTGGAGGCTTGGTTCTATGTTATCTCTCTCCATTCCCTTTCCTCTTTCTCGAATCTTCTTTGAGGCCTTGCATCCTCTTATCTCTCTCCATACTTCCTACCTCTCTCTTCCCCTCCCCTCTCTCTCTTTCTGTGTGTGTATTTTACTTGGACACCTGCCTTCTTTCAGTTCCCTATACAAACTTTATCTCTTCCTCCACTCTCCTTTGGGGTCTGCCTTCCTCCTATCTCTCTTGCTTCTTTTTGTCCCTCCTCCAATCTCCATAGAAGCCCTGCAACATCCTACCCTAACCTACTTTCTCCTTCCCTACTTCTTATCCTTCATTTAATCTACGTTGAGGACTGGTTCCTATATCCCTGCTTATTCTTTACCCCTCCCTTCATTTGGCTCTCTATAACTTTCAGAGATAGAATGGTGTTGGTACCTTGCAGGTCCTCTAAAGTGATGGTGGGCAATTTTGGAATGCAAGCCATCAAGGAAATTGTTAGGATTAAATTTGCAAATGGTAAGTGGGCAGGGGAATATGTAGTTTCAAAATGGGGAGTGGTGAATATAAAACAAGAACAAGGATTTATAAGAATGCAAGATAGGAATATTTAACTCCTACAAAGATAAGTTGGAGATATGAGGAAACCAATGATCCAAGGAGATTAGAAAGAGAGATTATGGTTATCGACGGTGAAAGGCTGCCAATGGGAATTGAGTGAAAGATCACTCACTATAGGGAGGGAGATAGCAGAATGCAAGATGTCAAAGGAAAGTGAGGAGAAATATGAAGTAAGGAATGAATGAGTAGGATGCAGAACCTCTGAGGAGAATGAAGGAAGAGATAAGAAGATAAGAAGAAGTGAAACATCCAAGGAGGCTGAAGGAGAGATAAAATGTATATAAGGAAATAAGGTGATGTAATGCATCCAGGAAGAGTGGATGGGAGATAAAGAATAGGAAGGGAGAAATTACGAAACCAAGCCTTAAATGAGAGAAGGGGGAAAGATAAGGTTTCAAGGAGAATGAAGGTCAAGGTGAGGTCTATGGATTATGATACCAGAAACTAAGCCCCAAGAAGAATGGAAGAAGTGATAAGGGGGTGAATTAAGATTGGAAACAGCCACACCTCCAAGGAGAATAAAGGAAGAAAGAAAGGTAAGAAGTGTGGAGGGAAATAGGAGGATGCATTTTCTCCAAGAAGAGTGAATGAGGAGAATAGTAGTTGGAAGGGAGAAAGATGAACCCAAACCTTAAAGGAGCAGAGAGGACAGATAAGGATTAGGAATAGAGATAGGAGAAAGAAAAGCCTTCAACGAGAAAGAAGGAAAAATTAGATGAAACAATTTTGAAAGCAGAAACCTAAGCCACCAATGAGAATGGCAGAAGTGATGAGGGGTATGGAGGAAGATAGAAAGAAAGCAGGCATCCAAGTCCAAGGAGAGTGTAGAGAGAAAGAAAGATAAGAGGTGCGGAGAGAAATGGGAGGATGCAATGTCTCCAAGAAGAGTGAATGAGGAGATAAGGAGTAGGAAGCAAGAAAGGATGATGCCAGGTTTTAAAGAAGAACAGGAAGAATGATAAGGACTGTGAATAGAGATAGGGGAATGAAAAGCCTCCAAGTAGAGCAGAGGAAAAGGTGAGTTGTAAGGATTGATAGCAGGAAACAAAGCCTCCATGGAGAATGGCAGAAGTGATAAGGATTGCCTAGGAATGTAGGAAGAAGACAGATATAAAAGAAGAAGAATTGATTGAAGAATAAGGAATACTTAGGAAAATAGGGCATGAGAGACCTTAATGAGAATAAAGAAAGACATTATGGATTCAGGCCTTCAATTAGAATGAAGAGAGAGATATGGTGTATAAAGAGAGAGAGAGAGGATGTGAGGCACGATGGAGAATGGATGGAGAAATAACGAGTGATGAGGGAGACAGAATAAGGCATGGACTCAAATAAAGAAAGAGGAAGAGATAAGAAGTAGGAAGAGAAAGAGAGGGGGAGGAAGAAACCATGCCTTTAAGGAAAATGGCGAGAGAGATATAAGGAGTATGAATAGAGAGTGGAGGATAGCAGGTCTAAAAGGAGGACAGAGAAAATGATTAGAAGTATGTTGGGAGGTAGAAGAATGGAATGTCTTGAAGAAAAGTAGAGGGGAGATAATGAGTAGGAATGGAGACGGAAGACTGCAAGAACTCATAGGGAAATTGAGGGAGGCACAAGAAGTAGGAAGTTAGATAAGAGGACACCTGCCCTTCAATATGACTGGAAGCTAGGTCGCCAAGGAGAATGCAGTGAGAGAGAAGGGGATGGAGTATAGGGGAAATAGGATACAATGCCTCCAAGGAGAATAGAGGGAGATATGAATGTTAAGTGATAAGGGAAGAACTGGATTGAAGGGAAAAGTAAAAATGGATATAGACGTAGTGAATCCCTGTTACATTTGGGGAGGGAGATAGTAAGAGTGTGTAAAATGGTAAAGCATATTACTTACGTCACATTATTTGCTCTTCCAGCCTTTCATATCTGGGATCTTTCTTGTTCATGGTGTCTTTTTTTCTGCTTCTTAACCCATGCGGAAACCTTGAATATACCAAAAAAGATCGTCTATATATAGATGCAACAGCAACTTTGTGTAATCGTAAATAATGCAAAAAATAACTATAAATAGACTTGCCACAAAATGAAGCTATGGAAAAGAATATACGAGGGCGGGCTGAAAAGTAATGCCTCCTATATTTTTGTGACGGTGTAAAGACATTTTGGATTTTGAGGAATCATGCATTGTACTCTTCAGACTTACCCCCTTCTCCATTCCAAGTTTCAAACTTCTATCACTAGGGGTTGCTGAACTAGAGCGAGGAAAATGGCAGCATGTAACCATTAAGGTGGAGTGAAAATATAGCGCAATTATTTTTTCATAGCTGTGTTATTATACAGTTAATTAACCCTAACTATTTCATAAAAAAGAATTGATTTTTAGTGGTGCCCCAGGGTGACTGAAGATTTCATATTGAAAATCAGCATTTACTCACCGAAAATTATAACTTTTTATTTATTTTCCTGAACTGAAACACAGAATGCCCTGTTTCCTAAGAAAACAAGTGCAAAAAATAGATATTTGAATACAACCATAAAGGTGTGCTACTGATATACATAAAATAAACTACCCAAGTACCCATTAGTACCCAAAATATGTAACAATGTTAAACTTTTACATTAACATATAGCCCAATATCGTAATACAAATTACTTTTACAACTTATATTCTTTCTTAGTGTGAAATGTTTTCATCAATGCTCTTGAATTGATAGTTGAAAAGATAAATCCATCTCTTTGCACTGGAGTATATACCATCACCACAAAGGTCACAAGAGTTGTCAAATTATTTGAGGGTTTATCAGTCGATACATACAACCTTAGCAGTCTTGCAGCTGTTGTTAGCCACCTAGAATGGTTTAATGGGCCTGGTTTGTGATTCGCTAATTCATCACTGCAGTGTCCATTTGTTACACTAATACACCAATTATAGAGATACCTCTGATCAGTACTTAAGTCTTCAAAGTCAACATTCCCAACAAGTTGACAAGAAGAAGGAACATTTATTGGATCAAATTGCACAAGAAGTTGTTTTACGCAAGTTTATAGAGCTTTTCCTATTTCCCCAGAAAAATCTTTTGGACCAGTTGTGAATCCATCAATTTTCTGAAAGAGATGGTGCAGTGGGAGTTCATTTATATGCAGCAAACAAATAAGCCAGTGGAGGGGTCTACCAAGTTATTTTTTGAGTAAAACAAAAACTCCTCCTTTGCTTCCTGTATTTACATTTGTACCAACACATCCAACTGCTAAAAGGTCATCCATACTTATTTCCTTCCTAGCACAGAAGCTCAAGATCTCATTTTTTATAGTGATACAGTGACGTGTCCTATATACTTGGAATTTGACTCCTGGACTAAAGTCACATGCTCTTCTGTTACGACGTGACCATAAATCTTCACTCCTCTCTTTTCATTAATTCTTCTCTGGGGTTTCCTGCCATCAAAATACAATCCAGTCAGAGTATCCAAACTATCAGCAGCTGTTTTCCTGACTTTACTTCTTTCCCTTCTAACCTTGCTCCCATCTATCACTTTAGAAACATCTGCACCACTAATAACACCTACATCTTGAAGAACTGCACTAGCAATTTTAGCTGCACTTCTGTCAGATATGTCTGTCACACTCTCTAGCAAAATTATTAAGAGGCAACCGCATTTGAGTTTCGTTTGATGTTAATGACGAATTCGCTGAAGTAGAGGGCATTTCCGATTTGGTTTTAAGTACTTTACTCGTGTCGCTGTCAGTATCTCAACCTTCTTCCTCCAGTTCACTTGATGGACTTGATTGAAGACTATTAGTAGCAGCATTGACACTACAGCTTGACAAATGTTTCTGAAGTCTTGCTTCTTCCATAGCTTTTCTTGCTTGCTTCTTCTGCAATTCATTGGATTTTTTTATATCAGTTTTTCCAATGAACATTTTTCTCGTTGTTCTTTGATCCAAAAGAAATTCTCTTTCTTGAATAGGTACTTTCTTCTCTCTAGAACAAACACTGGTTGAAACGTTTTTACACTTGCAACACGATATATCAAATAATATAGAGTTAGCATGTGAGCAATACAATGCAATTTTTTGTTCTAGTTTTCTTCATCTTGTCTATGCTTAAAGGGCTTTAAGAGGTTTTGATAGTGTTCGTGAAGTTTTTTCACTTTTGCAACGACTTGCTGATGTGACACTGATGGCAATGAAGCTTTCATCAAAATTCCTACCACTTGGTGAGAAACACTTTCACTAATTTCTGAAACATGAGGTTCCTGAGTTTTTCTCATTTTGCTTTAAAAGGTTTATATGAAGATATAATTTCATCACATCCAGAATTCTCCATGTATCTTTCAATATGCTAAAATAAGTGGAAATATGAAAACTTCGGAGGCCTTGGGGCACCAGAAGAAATTGACCTAGAGAACTGATTTTTTTTATTTGACTATCTGAAACCAAAATGCAACTTTTCTGACTACAGGCATTTCGAAATTCAAGAAAAAAATAATTCACTCCACCCTAGTAACCATCCTATGATGGTGAACCTGAAACTGCGTGTGTTGACCGAGTTTCTAACTGCAGAAAATGTGTCCCCCAATTGACATTCATCAGAGAATGAAGGCTTTTTATGGCAATGAATGTGTAACATAAGTACTGTATGATGTTGGGCTGTTCATGTTCACAATGAAAACCCCTGCCGAAGAACTCTCAATGTGTGTGACAAGGAACTTCTTGAGAGTTGAAAGTTCCTCAGCAGGGGTTTTCATCAGAAACTATAGGAGGCATTACTTTTCAGCCTGCCCTCGTATATATAGACTGCCGCAAATAAACATTCCATGTTAGGTAAGATCAAAGGTAAGGTTCACCCTGCATACAACACCATGCCCTGAAGGCACATTTTGGGTATGTGAGGGTAAGGCCTCACACCCCCACTCCATATTCTCGATCTCGGACATTTTTGGAGGTAATGTGATCAGCACCATGCTCTGGCCGCCTTTATCTCCAGGGTTGCCCCCAAGTACATATTGATTTGAGGCTGTATGAGCCCCAGAGCTGCTTTATGCAGGGACTAGGCTGATCAAATTCTGACCTCAGAACATCCACCCTAGGAATTGAACCCGTTTCACCTGCATTGCAGTCAGACACCCTACCAACTACAACACCATGGCTCTAATTCCATATTGCAAAAAAAAATGTTTTTCAGGAACTAACAAAGATTCAATAATGGATTTCTTGATTGCCAATGGACTAATAGACTAATAATCGCATGAAAAAGTGGTGTCTATAAAAATGACTTGCTGCATTAAGAACCGTTAATTTTGAAATACCACCTATATATAGACACCCTGCCCTGCAAAAAAGACCCAATTTTAGAAAGTCTGTATATAGTTCTGCAACAGTTAATGGGTAAATGTTCTTTAATTTAATTAAATGTTCTTGGAATCAACCTCTTAACCTTATTTTGTCATACCTTTTCTCTCCTCGTCATCTTAGTTGCAATGCATCCTGTATACCTAAGAGAAAAAGGAAATTATACTTTTTTTTCTGTTACGCAAATTAGCAAACTTAAAAATGAAATTAAATGTAATTAACTGACTGTAATATAACTTTTAATGTAATGATTATGATTCATTTCTCTCAAAAATTCTGAGAAGTCTGTGTGCAATGCTTGTGTTGTTATTCACCCATGACAACTACTTGCCCAGGAGTTAATGCATGTAATATGAAATTTTGGTTCCTTCATTATATATACGAATTTCAATAGTTTTTATACTTATATGCTGGTATATCACCAACTGGAGATAATTTTTTGTACAAGTAATAAATGTGAGAAAAATTAAAATGACTGCCAACACATATAATGTAGCACCTAATGATTCAGAAAACCCAACACACTACACATATGCTGTGTTGTTGAATGAAAAAACAATATGTGCTTTTACAAGTTTCCTACTGATGAGAAAGAATTTCCAATCCTGAAGGAATAATTCCATCAAACACTGAGAGAAGTGAAGAATGAATAAGCAACGATAGTGAATGAGATCCCTATCAACCTAATCAAGTGCTAGGGTGAAGGAAAGGAGGATATTATAAGCTAACATAATGCAATCTATGAGGCCCAAACACTTCACGATTACTGAAGGAAAGTACCTACACAAGAAAAGTTTTGCCAGGAAATGTCCCGAATACAGGACAATCATGCTGATATCATACACAGTGAAAATTCTCCTGCAAGTATTAAATATACTCTTATACACTAAGCTCGATGGAGAGTTATAAGTAGAGTTTGGTTTCAAGAAGGTAAAGGTAAAGGTAAAATGCTCCCCTGTGCTTAGCACCATGCCATGAAGGCGTATAGGGGGTGTGGGGGTAATGCCCCACACTTTCTTGATCTGGTCATGAGTGGGGGTGATGTGATCAGCATCACGCCCCTGACTGCCTTTATCCCCCAGGGTTTCCCCCCAAGTACCCATGTTATTCGATGCTGGGTGGGCACCGGGGCCACTTCCAATGTTAGAAAAGTTCCCGGATTTGAAACGGCTGGGGATCGAACCCAGGACCTTTAGCATGGTAGTATAAATATTGCTTTTTTTTCATCTTCTCTTGCAAACAGAAACACTGCAAACCTATTTGAGGTGTTAAAATTCAGAATGGAAATTCATGATTATGAAACAAAAGGGTAATCAAAATGTCAGCTTTCCAAGCACTAGCTAATGTATTTTGAAACCACTTTTCCATTTTTCACTGCAAGGGAAGGAAATGAACCACTCCCGTCCATAATCAATCCCCAAGCTTCCAATATTAAAACCAAAATAAATGACAAAATAAATCTGATAGATGAGCAATAACTATGTACAAGCACATGAATAAAAGTTAATGTTATATTCTCATATCTGTCCAACTAGATAATAATTACTAGTTTTAATTAACTTCTTGTTTTTGCTTCCCATATCTCACCAACAATTGGCTGCATTTTATCATTGTACATATCCACATGCATTGGTGATGATTGGATTCCAAAATTGAGGTGGGGGAGGCAAGGTATCCAAACCAGGGGACAAGGACGTTTTACTTTCCCTTGGTACATATGGTTTAGCATAGTGAGGGGTCAAGTGGCAAAAGTGGGGCAACTGCCACCCCCTAATTGCTGCCACTGCCTACATGTACATATTTATACACACATAACTATCCAAAGTATAATCCTATAATGGCCTTCATTTGTAATTTCTTTTATGTTATGTTATTTTTCTTCCTCTTTTAGGATAATCACTATGATGAAGATGAATGGTGATTAGATTAAATTGAAGAAGAAACTCTCAAAAAGGAATACCAAACATCAAGCAGGAGCTCTAACAAAGAACTTGGTTTTTCAAGGTTGCTAGTTGCTTTGCCACCAGGATGACTATTTTCATATTTTAAATTTCTTTCACATAATAATATATATAATACTTGTATTCTAGATATATTTAAGCTAAATATTACAAATGTTACATAAAAAGAGAATTGGTAAATAATGGGCAACATCTTACAACCATCATTTTGCATTGTAAAAAATACTTTTCAAATTAAAGGTACAGACTGCTCAATACATTAAAAACCAACCTTCTACAAATCAAGTGCTGCTTGAATTCCACTTTTGATGCTGGTCTATGCTATTTTCATTAGAGCCAAGTTGTTGGCACCCTTCTCAACCTCATTATACTGTAAGGTGAGAGAGCTGATGATTTAATTTATCCTGAAAGACAGTTGTGTTTCTCTGTATCTCCATAACAATCTTAGCATTAACAATAATAGAAGACAATACCTACCTAACAATTACTTCCTCTGACTAACAATTAAATTCATATTGTATTAAACCTAGTTGCAGATAAATTAATGTGTTTATATACTATAAATAGTAATTAGAAATGAACTGTAATAAAATACTCTATTTCACATAGTACAGCCAGCTGTTAGTGTTAAAGAAACAGTTCGACTTTTCATGGTAAACCTAATATGTACTATAAATGGATACAGTAGACATCTTTGAACTCTGCATATATGACCCAAAGTGGCCTGGACCCAATCACCTGTAGAAAGGTTCCCACAAATACAATTTTTTTAGTGCATATTCCCAAAAGTAGGAATATACCCTCTGTGTGTGGCACCACTTCATGTCAAAGTCAACACAGGATCAATCACACACAGAATATACTTCCATTTTTCTTAACACAAATAACAATATGTGTTATGCAGGCACACTTTTGGGTGTGTGGGTTTCTGTCTTCCATGGTCTGGATGTATAAGGAGTGTTTAATTCAAGCTAGGACTTACTTTTTCAGAATAAAGGAACACTTTTGAATGTCATTTTCCTCTACACAAATACCCTTACCCCAGAGTAAAATAAACTTTGTGAGATAAAGAAGGTTGTATTAGCAATCAAGGCTGTGTTTCGGAGAGGAATAAGTGCCGGTGGATTTTTGGAGGAGCTCTGTGTGATTTATAAAGTAAAAAACTTCATCTTTACTATGATGTCACATTGTTTAGCAGAGAGAGAGGGAGAAAGAAACAAAATTTCTTACCTTTTTAAACATGGATATTTTTTCATTATTTTAATAGTAGTTTCTATAAAAATGTATTTTTTTTTTCAGAACACATTAGGGGGAAGACAGGTATTCCTGCCACCCCCTGTGTGAATGCATATTTCTTCTGTATGTTAATGTTTGTTTAAGGTGAAATTTCCTGAAAATGCTTTCAAGTCAAATTAACTATGCAAAATTTGTTAAGTTCATTCAGGGAAGGTGGTAAGTGATCTCTCCATGTGATCACAGAAGAAAATGTATTGTTTATGAAGCAGATAATGATTAATAGTTGTAATGGTTGAATAGATGATGTCTGGTTCTGTTTCTCCATTACTATCTTCTGGATGGTGCTGAAGTGTTTTTCTTGAAACCATAGTGTGCTTGATGCGAAAACTATGTAAGTTACTTGGATGCTGAAAAAATAAGTACTTTTGGTGGTTAGGATTGTTTATTCAGAAAAAAATTCTGAAACTTTATCTGCTCTCAGTACAAAGTAACAGCTAATCTCCAGAGCAGGGTACCTAGGCAAGCATGCTACAAAGCCAGTGGTCCAAGTTTCAAATACTGGTCTCTGGATTGATATTTTCATTGCATTTTCTTCCTTTATTTTATAATTCAACATTTGTTCTGATTTCATGAGTAATCAAGGCAGGTAGAAAAAATTCAAAATACCAATAAAAAGAAAACAAAAATACAAATACAATAAAAATTGATCCTTATTTATTCAACCAACATTTAATACATATTCGAACATCAAAATTGGCATAGATTTGGTGTTTTACTTGAGATTTAATCATGAGGATGTCTAGACATTGTTGCACCATCTAATAGTGTGTGTAAGATTCACAGTTTGAAAATTGCATATTCGTCACCATTTTGTGTCAGTCAAAAGAATGTTTGTAAAGAACTGACTTCCGGTGGCGGTAATAAGTGAGTCAGACGTATTGCTAATTACGGTAAGAAGAATTAAGTTCTAGTGTTATCCGGATATTTTCTACTGTTTTGGAAGTTGTCAGATGCCCGATGTAAGTAACTCGGTTCCGTGGTTGTGAATAAGTGTACAAAAATCGCTAAAAACTGTGCTTAGCGAAGTACCCAGACAGTGCTTTGTTTTGATTAAAAGAACAGTTCTTTTGAATCAGTGGACTCAGATCGCAATATATACACCGTTAGCCACATTTGTGGTTCGTCAGCCTTCCATTGGTGATTGAAGTGCCTAAAACCTAATTGGCCTCCCCGATGGCGCAGTGGTAGCATCGTCACCTTGTAATCAAGGGCTCCCGGGTTCGATTCCCGGTGGAGGCACATAGTGGTTCGGATCCCACTTTAAACTGTAGGTCCAGTCCCGATTAGCCTTACTGTGCATAAAGTGGACTTAAAACAACAAATCAATCCAATCAATCCAATCCTAAAACCTAATTAAAACCTCACATCGGAATGTACTTTGGGGAACTGAGAACTAGTATATTTGTGTAATTGTGTAATTCGGCAAAAATCACCGGTTCGGGAGTGCGGAATAATCGTGCTGCATAAAAGACAATGTACTGCACATTTGCTTCATTCCTTTCAGACACAACAGGAAGATACAATCGTGGTGTACACTTTGTCAGGAGTTGTGTGCACTGATAATATGTTCGAAAATGCAATTGGGGGGTGTTTTTCACCAACTTAGGCATCTTCGTAATATGCTTCCCGTTTCCTCAAGCTCTGACAATGAAAAAACAGGACTTTGAAACACCTAAATCCCCTCTACTCAGGACTGCTCGATACAGACGACGTGGTTTTCAGCTTTCGTCATCTGATATGGATCTGACAGAAATACATGGACCACACATATTACAAGGATCGACTGTTCCAAACTTTCGCTCCAGAGAATCACTTCATAATTCCACGAATTCGCTCCTGGATGCTATTACGGACCCTAAACTACAGAAAACCGAATCTACAACTAGTGTTTCCAACAAGAGGCCCCGTGATAGTGGCGATTCATCTGGTGAGGATTCTCGACTGGATGCTGAGGGCTTTCAGCTCAGCAAGAAGACGGCAAGGAGATTACCGATATATCAGCCAATATCCATCCCACTGAATAATCAATTTAGTGCTCTTCAGGAACACGAAACTGAGGATGCTCCTGGTGATAAAGGGGATGATACAACCACACGAAATTCTATTCAAGACACCCATCGAATGAAACCACCACCCATATATGTGTTTAACCTTAACAATTTCTATGCCCTCTCCCAACACTTCAAAGCACTTAAAATTAATCCTACAATATACCATACTTCTACTGGATCAAAAATTCACTTTGCCACTATGGAGGAGTATAATATTGCTATTCATCATCTGAAAAGTCATAATCTTGAATATGCAACAGGCACTCAAACAGGGGTTCCGCTACTTCGAGTTGTACTGCAAAAACTTAATGGTCCCTATGTTATTCAAGATCTAGACTCGGACCATCAACCAATAGTCTTTGAAATTGTTCATCATAATTTATTGAAGCCTCCTCCTCCAAAATATCACGTTACAACAGACTGGGATGCTTACACTCGACAATTAGTGCCTATTGACTTGAATTTAGCTTTTAAAAACCCCAGCCGAAATTGATTCGGCTTTACAAAACCTTACAGCAGGTATACAAACTTCTTATCTTCACTCCACTATCAGAACCCCTCACTTATACAATAACTATGGCTGTCTATCCTGTGAGGGTATGATCCTCCTGAACTGTAAAAAATATTTCCGACGGAAATGGCAACAAACTTATAACCATCGGTACAGTTCTATAATCAATTTCACGATCGATTTCGCCGATATCTCATTCGGCAGCGACAGGCAGATTGGGACACCGAATTCTCAGAGATATCAATGCAGGATAGTAGATTCTGGCAATTATTAAGAAATTATCTGCGAAAGAATCCACAATCTGCTGCCTACCCTCTCCAGGGTCCAAATGGCATGGTGTACACACCAGAGGAGAAGGCTGAAGTGTTCTCCACACATCTGGAGGGCCAATTCCACATGCCAGATCAACCGCATAATGGCAATTATATCCAGAAGATTCAACATCGACTGGAACAATTACGTCATGAACCACAGAATTATAGACCTATAAGTCTTCTGAGCCATGTTAGCAAAATCTTTGAACATATACTACTCAGATGATTACAAGCTGTGGTGGATGAGAAAGGTTTGCTACCATATCATCAATTCGGATTTCGTCAAAAGCACAGTACTACTACGCAACTGGTCCGAGTAGTGGAGTATGTTACAGGAAACTTTAATCTCAGTCGACATACTCTAGGGGTATTTCTCGACTCCGACAAAGCCTTTGATTGAATTTGGCATTCAGGATTAATTGTGAAACTATCGGAATTGGGAGTTCCTATTTATTTGGTGCAATTATTGGATCAGTATTTACAAAAGAGACAATTTCAGGTGCAATTTTTTAGTGCTCGATCTACCGTTAAGATCATACATGCTGGTGTCCCTCAGGGAGCTGTTTTATCACCACTTCTGTTTGCTTTATATACCAGTAATATCCCTGCAACTCATAGATGCATGTTAGCTACCTATGCAGATGATGTTGCCATCTTTACAAATAGCCCCTTACAAGAACTATGCTATAGCAGGATGAGACAACAGCTATTAGAGTTGGAAGATTGGTCTACTCGCTGGTGCATGAAGTATAATTCACAGAAGAGTGCTGCGGTTTTATTTACACGTCGACATAGACAACTACCAAAGATTCTACGACTCCAGGGATCTTCCATACTGGACAAACCTTTTACCACATATCTAGGAGTGGTTTTGGACCGAAGACTAAATTTCCATAAACACATCTCAACTGTGACAGCAAAAGCACAAAATCGAGTTGGACAATTGTGCCCAGTTTTCCGAAATCCTACCTTGGGACTGACGACTTGCTTGCATGTGTATAAGATGATGGTACGTCCCACACTCCTGTATGCAGCACCAGCTTGGGGTCATCTCTGACCTTCAGTCATCAGGACATTGCAGATTATACAGAATAATGTTGCTCGACTTATTACTGGTCATAGCCGAGATACTCGTATCTTACAAATCCATGAGGATCTTGAACTAGATTATGTTCAATCTGCTATATATGCCATGTGTTACAACTTCTGGAGCCAGATCCAACAGCATCCAAATCCAGCAGTTTGGGGCATTGGAACTCGACCACAGGTCCGGATGTCCCACTCCATGCCCCGAAATTTTGAACAAATCTAAATTCAAAAAATGCTATTGTATTATTATGTTATGTGTTACATATACTCCCTGTTTATGAGTACTTCAAAGTACTGTTTTCAATGAAGCAGATTAGTGTTCCTTGATAGTGCAGCTATAAAAGCACCGATTGTGATTTTGTTGGTTTTTTTTGTTACTTATTGTTACTTATATATTGTTATTATCATTATTATTCTATGTGGTTATTTTATGTTTTTTGTCTTAAAGTGATGTGCAAAATGTAGTTTGTGATTATAACTTTTCATCAGTGCACTGAACTATTGTATGGTTTGAAGAATAATAGTGATTATTTCCTTCCTCTGCCAATGAAAAATTATAACAAGGAACTCAACAATTTCAAATTAGTGAAATAATACAGATGAACTATTGTCCAAATCCCGGCCGACAGTCGACCCGGATTATAGCAAGAAAAATGTTTTATATACACTACTTTGTAAGAACATGATAGTAAGTCAAGGGCACAATGGTCCTGATACTTACAAAAAACCTGTTAATAAAGCATTGGCATTGGCATTGTAAAGAACTAAAATCTTTTGCATACATACTTGTACAATCCACTGTAAAGTGTAATTCTGTGTTCTGAGCTACTCTTTTGTAATTATTTATTAATAACACCTCAGAGTTTATTTCTTTTCATTGTCCCCCATGATGTCGGATTGTGTAATTGATTTGGTTTATTTTACTTCACTTTTCTGCCATTTTTTTGCTAATTGCGAAGATGAGGTTGATTGATGATGTGATTAAAATCATGAAAGGAAATTAACAAACAACCATGCCCAGGATGGGATTCGAACCCAGGACCCCTTGCATTGTAGCATGCTGTGCTAACTACTCTGTCATGGAGGTTAGCATGATCTGGGATGCAAGTGGCATCATACAGTGTGAGCAACTTAAGACACAACTCCTACACAAAAAGGTTGCTTTCTCTACCATAGTGAATATAAGAAAAGGGAAACAAAAGTAGTAATAAATTTCTTTGGTGTTCCATTATTTTAAAAAAATATGTAATATATATTTAAAAACACTCAAGATGCTGGAGCTGAGGTATGCTTTGTGCACAGCTGAATTAGTCATGTTAAAATAGGTATCTTGCAAAACAGCAAAGCCTATAGTCTCATTAACCATGGAACTCCAGGTAAAATTTTATACCTTCTTGTACTGTCAGATCCATTGGATCAGTTGAATTTTTAAAACAATTTGGTAATAATATATTTTTGATTTGGACAAAAATCACTTTCTTGCACGTCTGACTACCATTCTAAAGGTCCCGGGTTCGATCCCCGGCTGGTTCAAATCCGGGAACTTTTCTAACGGTGGAAGCGGCCCCGGCGCCCACCCAGCGTCGAATAACATGGGTACCTGGGGGAAACCCTGGGGGGTAAAGGCGGTCAGGGGCGTGATGCTGATCACATCACCCCCACTCACGACTGGATCAAGAAAGTGTGGGGCGTTACCCCCACACCCCCTATACGCCTTCATGGCGTGGTGCTATGCACAGGGGAGCACTTTACCTTTTTTTTTTTTTTTTTTTATTTTCTCCATTCAGATGGAGCTTTGTTAAATTTTATTATACGATATCGTATAGAGGTTTTAATTCAAAATATAAAATTAATACTTTAAATATTCTTTTTCAGTTTTGGGTTCCTGTGTTTATGTAAACTATTTCCTCATCACAGATAAAAATCACTTCAGCATACATATGTCATTACTGTCAGCAATCTTATATATAAACCAATCACAGTAATTGAAATGTCACTCTACTTGCCTCTTGCAGATATTGTACACTTTCAGGTAACATGGTGCAAAATTTAGGTAATTATATATACTTCACGCAGCCTTGTTGTTGTCGTATTTTTTGTAACGATTTTGTGGACTTACTACAGTAGTAAGACAGACAACAACATTTCTACAGCAAAATCCAGGAAGTCCTGTTTTAATTAAGATCCTCACCTGCAGTGGTGTTGTGTGGGTTTCATAAAAGTGTTACCTCACTCATACCATGTCATCTCTGGAGCTGGTATGCATGGATGTGAACTGTATCTTGTCAAAGAGGAAGTACAGAAACTTTTCCTTACAATAGTCATCTTTCAATTTCATGAGGTTTTGCATATTTTTTGTTGGTCAAGAGTTTTAACGTGTGACTATAACATACACTGTGCTGATTTTGGCAATGTGTTTTGCTGTTGTTTTACAATTTTCTTTCTTTCAAGCTCCAACTATTATCCTTGTGGAAGAAATCTTAATAAGCAAATTTATTATATCACTGGTAAATGCCATTGCAATTCTGTTGTGTAGATCATATTGTTGAGATTTATTTTAATTTTTATTCATTTTTCTTTATTTTAGACAACCTTCATCATGTTCTCAATTTCTGCTCCATTCATCTTTTGTTATGTCCATATGATGTTGCCACAAAATTACAATTACTACATGCATACAAACTCAAACCATACACAAATTGCTGCTCTTTCAAGGTTGTATAAACTAAAAATCATCTTCACTACATTACAACAATCATTTTACTACAGAAGTTCCTTTATCACATACCGTGCATCCATTTCGATCTTCAGCCAAGAGATCGGGAGAAGCGTGGCGGGCAGCACTGACGGAGATGCCGACATTTCCGGCCTGTAATGCCCACTTATTTTTATGGACATATGCAGATATTTATATAAATATTGCAAAACGAGCACTAACCTGTGTTATAAGATTATGGTTTTAATTTTAGTAGCTTAGTTAGCTTAGTGGCTGTATGTGCCGATGATTTTGACACGCCCACCTCTTTTGAAACACGGCGTAGAGGTTTCATTGGAGAACGTTCTAACGCTGCACCAATATCATCGAGTTTTGCTTCGGTTAGGATCCGTCGTTTTTGCTTAGGTGTTTTAAAATTTAACGATCCAGTTTCTCGTAATTTAAGGACAAGATGTCTAACCGTATCTCTATGTGGATGTGAAATGCATGGGAATTTCTGTACAAATTGCCTACACACTTCTCGACATGAGTCTGTTTTCACGTAAGTGTCATTCATAAAAATTCTTTGTTCTAACGTGAACCTTGCGCCTGGCATTCCAATCGTCTAACTGACACAACACACACACACACTGCAATAACACAAACAAGTAACTGCAAGTAACCAAGAATAACACTGTTGCGCACAGTACGAAATTAACACGCTCTTGGCTTACATTGCTCGCCACTATATTCACAGCTCTGTCTTCATCTAGTCGCGAAGGAACAAAAAAACTCGAGCTCGGAGATTTCGGATTGCAAGGAAGCTCACGAAAACAATTCTCTTTTAATTGTTTCATCTGCAGCGTAATCTTGATACAGTCTTGCACATTCAAAACCTGCAGATGATTCCCATCGCCACAAAACTCTTTCAAGGATATAAACTTAAGCAGGACGTTACTGGTCAAAATTATGATTAAAATGTTTTATTATCTGTGGCTCTTAACATCGTTTCTAAAGCGTATTTATTTGTGTATATAAGGGCAGAACTTGGATGAATTACAGATGATAAATTGCAACACAGGTTAGTGCTCGATTTGCAATATTTATATAAATGTCTGCATATGTCCATAAAAATAAGCGGGTATTACAGGCCGCAAATGTCGGCATCTTCGTCAGCGCCGCCCGCCACGCTTCTCCCGATCTCTCGGCTGAAGATCGAAATGGACGCACTGTATTATCACACCTACACATTGAGCTATGTGAAAACACATCCATCCCTTACAACTGCTAGTCTAATAGAGAGCAGTTGTGAGGCAATTGTGAACACTACCAAGAAAGGGGAAAATATATAGAGAATATCTAAGAAATGGAAGAAAAACTATGAAAAAATAAAATGAAGGAAATATAAAATTAAACAATGAAAAAAACAACATTTCTATAGATCTGCAAGTAATATGAAGAGAGAATATATCAGCTGACAATAAGAGGTACAAGAATAATATTGGAAAAATAATTTTGGGATAAGAAAGTAACACAGAAATGAGTACATTGAAATAAATTTTAAATCAGACAGAAGCTATCAAATGAAATCTGTGTCATCAACATTATATGAAATAGAAGGTTGTAGTATTAAAAGAATGATAAATCCGAATGCAACAGGAGATTGAATTATTATAGTTCAACCATTTAAATATGTGGAACAAGAATAAATGTGTAAATAAGTACAATTTTAATATAAATCAACTGGCGTAATTCTGAATATACTGAATATAACATACAAAATATTATCTTCAGTGTTGAAGGGAAATGACAGAAAAGTGACAAGTGATTACCAAAAGTGCATAGATTTCATGGAATTAGTGAAACAATAGATTTCTTATCATACAGATATGGAACATCAACTTGACATACATATTTATCATATACAAACACACATTTGAAGACTTAAACAGAAAGACTTCAATAAATGTTTGCAAAATTAAGATGACAAACAGGAACTATTAAGATTAATGGTGACAAGGAATGAGACAAAAGCAAAAGTGAACTCGATAATGATGTGAGTAGTGGTATAAAGCTGATTCTGAAACCGAAAATGGGGCTCAGTGGGGCTCGCAGTGTTGCTAACCTGTAGCCTTTTATGATGTATATTTTACAGTGTAGCCAACTCATAGACTTTTACGATATATATTTAACAGTTTTGCCAGCTTATTGTACCCTTTTACGATGTTTCGAAAATGAGGCTCGGCACCAAACTTGGACAACAAGACAATGCTAATGCAGAAAACCCAAACCAACGGTTTCCGAGATAGACCCATTTCCTGTCGCAATTTTGGATTTTCGAGCATAGGTCGCATTGAGATTTTTACTCATATCCGCGTATATATTATAAATTTTTAAACATATTTTGGCTAAGTCTTACCGCTTAGGTTGTAGACCAATTTCCTGTCGCCATTTTGGATTTCCAAGCATGGGTGGTATTGAGACATTTACTCACATATAGGTGTATAGCACATAGACTATTTTTACCATCACACAAAAAGAATATAAAATATGACCTCTTCAAAACGTCATTACTAAAACTAATTCGTTCAGTTTTTACTAAACAAGAACTAAAATATCCTTATCTATGTTAAAAGCTGAGGCTCTAAGTAGGCACTCAGCAAGCAGAAGGACAAATGAGTCCAGGTGCCAGAAGCTCGTTGGCTTGCAAGAAGCAGTTACCATGGTGTACTACGTAGAAATCAGGTTTGTTTTTGGGTGCTCTACAAGAAGGCCACTCCTTACATCCATATATGCATTTACTTGTATTTACACTGGATCGGACAAAGATTAAGGTAATGAGTTTCTGACACCACTACAAAATTTTTTGCAATGCAGAGGCAGGGTAACAACAATGTAATCAACCAATTGCATGATTCACTCCCCATTGCTTGCATAGATTTTTAAAAAATGATGGCAAAGCCACAGAGTTTTTCTCTTCATGGTACAGATTTGTACCATCAAAATTTCCATTTTCTAAGGAGGAAAAATTAAATCTGCATTGAAGTGTCTGTTCATCTAGACTCGTCTGATAACCTTGAATGGAACGAGGTTGCGACACTACATGCATGCCAGTGCTTGCCTGAGGGTAGTTGCAAATTTTGTGTTCTAAGGGAGTCCTTGGATAATCCACTAAAGAGAGTCCTTTAGCCTCAGTTGATGCAAGAGATCAACAGCATACAGAAACGGTGGAGAAGCATGGAAGTAAATGGCAGGTCAAGTGGCATGAAAATATTTGATATTTTGAAGGAGACGGCACTCAATGAATTGTAATATTCAAAATTAATTGATTCACAGTTCTATTTGGGTGCATGTAGAACTGTGCAAATAGGCAGAAGCTCCCAACTGATGTAGACAATGATTATTTGCTAGTTCACACACAAATTTCAACTTTAATCAATGTTAATAGAGTTGCGAAATTTTCATTGTAACAATAATACCTAAAACCTGAGGAGAAGTGTGTAAATATGTTTGAGAACTATAAGGAGATAGTCTCTTTAGCTTTGGAACTACAAAGTAAAGCAATTTTGGTATATTTTGAGATGGACACTTAATTTTACACATTGACATAAAGAAACAGGAAACACACACAAACAAGACTTTCTTTGTCTTCTCTGGAAAAAAGTTATTTTATTTTATTTTATTAATTAGCATAATTTTTCTGCCACTTTTGGCTAATTGCAATGATGAGGATAATTGATAATAAGATGAAATTCTTGAAGGTATATTCAATTAGTACACCCATGACTAAACAGAATTAGAACCTAGGACCCTTGACATCATATCATGCATGCCGTGATAACCACCATGGAGGTCGCCAGGAGAAAAGCAAGATTTGCATTTGTTTTTAATACAAACTATGCAAAAATGGAAATTTTGAACTACAATGCATTAATCATGAAATATTTTACTTGCCTGAAATTTATTATGTATTCCTTAGCCCAGATGAATTTTCTCATGAGCACGTGCTAAGCAATGTTTTCTCATGCCCATGAGTAATTTTTAGCAATCTTTATCTTGTTCTTTCTACTTGCCTTCAGCAGTTTTCTGAGAGGAGTAGTCATGTTTCGTAGTTACAGAAGTGTCATTCGACTTCAGTTTCATTGTTATCATTGTTAAAATTCTGTATATAGCAAATCAAATGATTCATTTGCAATGTTCCATGAATAACATTTTACTTTTTCCATATTTTGTATGTCTTTCAAATATAGTAATACCATTGATCTTATTAATTTTGTTCGAATGACTGGCAATGGGTAAATTTGTATCAGGAATTATAGTGAATATCTATTTGTAAATAAGGATATGTTGGAAGAAATGGCTGGTGACACATTCTATTTTAGATATGTAGATGATCATTATGCTGGCAGGGAATACAATGGTTGTTTCTATAATAGAAATAAATGATAAATGGATGAAACTGGAAAAATGCTAGATTTTTATTTAAATGAATTTTATTTCACTATTGGACCTTCGGGGTGTAAGGGGTGACCTTCCACGTAGTACGCCCGAACGTCAACCTCGCTTCCACGTTAGTGCACCCTGGACTGAGGACTAGCGAGGCTCTGGCGACTGGCCCCATGGCCGGTATAATTTTGTTTGTGTTGTCCTGTGTTTGGTCCTTATTTGTGCTGAGTGTTCTTTGCAGCCTCGGCTTTTAGCGAAAGTCAGAACATTTTAATATTTTATGATTTTATTTCAGCAACGTTAGAGTTGTTATGTGTGATGGTAAGGGGCTGGACCCCGTATAGTGTGAAGGGTGCAAAATAGCCTAAGTGCTGACGCACCCAAAATTTTAAAATCAAAACCAAAAACTATTGGACCTTCCTCCAAACCCTGCAAAATAACAAAGCAAATAATAATAATAATAATAATAATAATGATAATAAAATAAAAATAGACACACACATATGAATTCAAAATGTTGCTAAAACTCTTCAAGGTTGCTTTGCCTTTTCTTGATATGCTGTTTCCTGATAATTATATAATTATATATTCAGTATTTTGTTCATTCACCATTATTGACATTCTTTCTGCTGTCTTTTCTTATGGATTATGTTAAAACTAAACCTATGTATGCACATATCTGACTTGTTTTATTGAAGATTGTATCTCCTTGATGCAGACCTTTTAGTACATTGTGTGAAGCTAAGATAAGTATGTTCATAATACATCACCTTGTTCTGCTCCTCTATTTAATTTAAATTGTTATGTCACATGAGTAGTGGGATAAAGCCGATTCTGAAACAGAAAAAGGGGCTCAGTGGGGCTTACAGTGTTGCTAACTTGTAGCCTTTTACGATGTATATTTTACAGTGTAGCCAACTCATAGCCTTTTTTTATGATGTATATTTAACAGTTTTGCCAGCTTATTGTACTCTTTTACGCTGTTTCCAAAATGGGGCTCGGTGATGCTTGCAGTGTTACTGACTCATGTCACTCTTTCATACCCTAATCTAAACTAACATTGTACTCTATTACGACCTAATCTAACCTAAATGGATGACAGCTACCTTACCGTGATGTGGCTAACTTCTCGGACATTTAGCATTTGGCGAAAATCCCTATTTGCAACATTGGCAACTTATTGTTGTGGTATTTCAACTCGCACGCATAGAAAATAACCATGCCTATGAATGTGTTGGGGTTCAGGAACCAGGCTATCATGGAGGCCTGGAGTCAAACTGCATTGTCAAACCTATAACTTTGACAATTGGACCAAACCCCTTCCTTTTGAACATAGAAACACCAAACTTGGACACCAAGACAATGCTAATGCAGAAAACCCGAACTCTCTACAACCAACGGTTTCCAAGATAGACCCACTTCCTGTCGCAATTTTGGATTTTCGAGCATAGGTCGAATTGAGATTTTTACTCATATCCGAGTATATATTATAAATTCGCAAACATATTTTGGCTAAGTCTTACCGCTTAGGCTGTAGACCCACTTCCTGTCGCCATTTTGGATTTCCGAGCATGGGTTGTATTGAGACATTTACTTATATCCGAAAATATATTATATATCCGTAAACAGGTTTCAGCTAAGTCTAACGGTTTCCGAGATAGACCCACTTCCTGTCGCCATTTTGGATTTCCGAGCATGGGTTGTATTGACATTTGCTCACATATAGGTGCATATTATAAATTTGCAAACCGTTTTTGGCTAAATCTTATTGCATAGGCTATAGAGTAGAGGCACAAGGTCGGTTGAGCAACCGAAAATGATGCTCAGTGGTGCTCGCAGTGTTGCCAACTTCTAGCTGTATACGATGTATGTTAACCTCACTGGCAGTGTTGCCAGATTGGCGTAGCCTTTCACGATATATATTTTAAAAAGCTATGGCTGTTTTACGATGTATGTTAACCGCACTGGCGGTGTTGCCAACTTGTAGCCATTTACGATGTATATTTTGGGGGCTCACAGCTGTTTACGATGTATTTTAATCTCACTGCAAACTCGTAGCAGATTACGATGTATATTTTGGAAGCCCACAGTTGTTTACGGTGTATGTTAATCTCACTGGCAGTGTTGCCAACTTGCAGCTGTTTACGAATCAGTGTTGGCGAGATATGTACTGTTTTATATCCTATTCTAAACTAGCATCGTACTCTATTATGACTCTTATCTAATCTAAATGAAAGGCATTTACTTTTTTACAACTTGAACTATCTGCCTGCTCATGTTTCTGTCTGAGATTCTCTCGCATCAAATGGGATTTGTGTTCACACTTTTCAAAGTGAGCTACCTCCTGGTGCTGTTTTCAGTGACAATTAGAGAAAGCAGAAATGCTCTTCTTGCTAGGTTCAGTGGGCTTTCAGACTGACTCACTTCGCACAAGAAATCTGCGAACTACTTCCTACAAGCATGCATCAATTTCCCTCCTCCTCATGTAGTGGTGCTATCCCTTCCCATTTCTTACAGTATGATGGAGTTGAGAGTATGTCACACATCATTGCAAATTGAGGGGATTTCTTTTTAGAACGGGATAATTTTGATGAAAACTTCATCACCTCACTCTGTTACAAGCATGGCAGATGTAAGCATTTGGTGCCTCGCCTTGAACAAAGAATGCACGGAGAAGGAATAGGAGGGGAAAACAGCTGAAAGCAAAACTGGAATTCTAAACAAAATGTAGCATTGTAAGCATTGGGAGCACAGGTTGCAAAACATAATAGAGCTTTGATAAATGCCCATTGATGGCATGTTGTGATGAGACACTTCATAAATGTCTACGTTTGAATGCCATTCGAAATGGCATACTGAAAGAAGCAAAGTTGAGAATATTTCACAGTTCTTGGTGTAGTTTGGAGCACACCTGTGTGAAGAACGTGTAACTCGGCGTAGACTTTCACGACGATTCCGGCGACGAGCTTCTCATGCTCGACGTTAGGGTCAAGAAGTTGCGGAGCGACCTGCAGGCCTTGCAGTCCATGCTCAACTCCAGCCTCCAGACGAAGATAGGCAGCCTGCAGTCTCAGTGTTTGGACCTCATCCTCAAAATCGATGCCGAACTCAAATCCCTGCTGCAAAAATACACCGATCTTGCGTCCATCGACAACCTCGGAAACTTGGAGGTGAGCGTTGGTACGTTGGAACACGAACTCAAGGTGCATACCAAAGACGTGGAACAACTGAAACAGCGATTAGAGGATCAAACAAGCAGCATTCAGACCAAACTGCGACCCATTGTTCAGAGTATCAAAACTCAGGATGATTACGCCGATTTACGTGAGCATTTTGAATCCTTGGAAATGCCTACTCTTGAAAACATTAAGTTAGAACTTCAAATGAATGCCCTGAACTCCGGCATCGGCGAGGTCCAAGCCAAACTCCTAACGCTGGAAAGCTTCACAGACAACCTTCGTCCGGTGAACTGAACGCCATCACTCGCAGCGTAGCCAACATCAACCTCCAGCTCGAGGATTTTTGGGAAAATTCAAGGCACCGTGGCTCACATAGAAGATACCTTGCTAACCATGAAAAGCGATCTCTCGAACGTCCAGGAAGCTTTGGAATCAAAATTTCCCGGCATCGCCGAAACTCTGGCCACCGTTCAACAGCAGATCTCCAAGCTAGAAAGTTTAAACACCGAATCCAAACTTTCGCATTTCCACCACTTGATAGACGACATACAGAACAAGTTGGAAACGCTGCTGCGATCGACACCTACCCAGGATGATGTGGCACAACTTCAAGATGCCATGCGCACTGTGGCGAATGCCACCGAACTGGATGCCATCAGCTGTAGAAAGCTGTTGGATCGCGCTCCGCATAAGATCGGATTTTCTGTGTTCTCAGTTTATTTCTCTATTGTGGTACTTTGCACGGGTGTTAAGGTATTGCTATTGAACAGTGCCGACGGTAAAAACATTAACCGGAGTGAGTGGAAATGCAGTGAGAGGTGTTTTATTGTTCCAGCGGCAGGCGTCCTCCCGACGCTTTTCTGTGCTTCGCCGAGGGAGACACGTGCAACGGACAGCGGCCAAGGTAAGCCGTCGCCTCACCGGCTCTTGAACTTTATTTTCCTTGTGCTGCTGTGTGGAGACATTAAGTTAAATCCAGGCCCCAGGCCAATGGAAAACAAATTCAGTGCATACTATCATAATGCCCAGAGCATAAAGAATAAACTTTCTGACTGCACTTCGGAACTGGGAGAATTTATGGAGCAGGACTGTATTGCAATAACCGAAACGTGGCTCAATGACAATGTACTGGATTCCGAACTGCCTTTTTCAAAACATTTCAATATGTACAGGAAAGACCGAGGCTCAAGGGGCGGGGGAGTGATGCTTTGCATAAATAACAAATGGAATAGTGTGTTGCGAAGTGACCTGGATCGTGACTGTGAAATTCTGTGGATTGAGGTGCTTCTCGGCAAGAAAAACAAACTTTTCATCGGTTGTTTTTACAGGCCACACAAAACTTGCCCCGTAGCAGTTCTGGAGGCTTGCTACGATTCTGTGCTGTCGGCATCCTCTATGGGCGACGTAATTCTTTTCGGAGACTTCAATCTCTCAATTTCATGGACAGACCCCACGCATGGCTTTTCAAAAGATAAGAACGACACGTACTTCATGGATCATTTCATACATGGCCTCAGACTTCAACAGCACAATATGTTCAATACATGAAAAGACAATAACCTGGACTACATTCTCTCATCACTCCCTTCAGCGCACATCACCCCTTCGAGAAACCTCATCCCTTCGGACCACGAATCGCTGGGTGCTGTATTCTGGCTCCCGGACCACATGAAGAGTCAACGACCTCCCACCCCTCGACGCCAATACCTTGTTTGGAGCAAAGCACCCTGGGGTGACATCCGTTCGGCGCTGGATTCCATTCCCTGGACAATCCTGGAGAGTGGAAGTGTCGACGAAGCGTGTGACGTGCTGACTGATGTCATTCATGCAGTGATGAAGGATTATGTGCCACTCAAAAAAAAGAAATCAAGCAAATACCCTTCCTGGTTCGACTCTGAGCTCTTACTTGCCCTTGGAAACCGAAAAAAGGCCTGGGATCTCTGGAAACATTTCCCTAATGAATACACACGGAAAACTTTCACTGACGTACGACGTCACTCTAAACAACTGCAGAAGACCAAATACAGGGAACACATCGGTGCTATCACGAACACTATCAAATCAAATCCCAAACGTTTTTGGTCACTAATCAACTCAAGGAGGCAAAATTCCCGAATACCTTTGAAAGTAAAACATGACTCAGTATGCGCAGAGGGCCCTGACAAAGCTCATCTTTTTAACTGTTTTCTCTCCATAAATACAACCTCGAATTCACCGGCTTCATTCCTTCCTAATCTCCGTCCAGTTTGCTGTCACTCTCTAACGTCTCTCTCCACGTCTCCAGAAGAAGTGCAACACATCCTATCTTCAATGTCTCAAAATCGCGCCAATGGTCCTGATGAAATCCCTTCTATTTTCCTAAAAAACGCTGCTTCTTCTCTCGCTATTCCCTTCTCTATTTTGTTAAACAGATGCTTCAATGAGGGTACATTTCCAGATTCATGGAAAAATGCTAACGTGGTGCCATTATATAAATCTGGAGACAAGTGTGCCGTTTCTTCTTATAGGCCTATTTCCCTTCTTTCACCACTTTCTATCGCCTGTGAAAAGATAATAAAGGACCGAATCTACAAATTTACCTCTCCATATATAAATACAGCACAGCACGGCTTCTTACCAGGCAGCTCCTGCTTAACCAACTTAAGCATTTTATTATCTGATGCTATCAACTCTATATCTGAAAACTCTCAACTGGATGTAATATATCTGGATTTTTCGAAAGCTTTTGACTCTATAAACCACAATTTCCTGCTTCATAAATTATCCCACCGTTTCAATATTCATGGAAACTTTTTCTCTCTGCTCAAGCACTACCTCCAAAACAGACAACAAAAAGTTGTTCTTTCCGGAATGTCTTCTTCTTATCAAGCTGTATCTTCTGGTGTACCTCAAGGCAGTGTTCTTGGACCTCTTCTCTTCATCCTGTACCTTGATGATCTTCCAGAATATCTTTCCGAGTCATGCAAGAACCTTCTGTTGTTCGCTGACGATTGCAAAATATATAGTAAAGTCTCCAATTTCAGTGACATGACACTTCTGCAAAAGAATTTAGATTCTCTAATAAAGTGGTGTGAATTATGGAACTTAAAACTCAACCTTCAAAAATGTACCATCCTGACCTTCTCCTTGAAGAAAAACACATTTAATACTAAATATTTCATAAAAAATAATTGTGTTCAAAGAGTTGCCGCACAAAAGGACCTGGGCGTCATATTTGACGAGAAAATTTCCTTTTCTGAGCACATCTCTACTGTCACAAGGGGTTCAATGCGTATGCTGGGTCTTCTCTATCGTTTCACGGAAATAAACAACTTGACTGCCCTCAGCACCTTTTACAAATCTTTTGTGTCACCTAAAATTGAATACTGTTCTCCGATCTGGTCTATGGCATGCCCCTCAAATTCAGATAGACTAAATTCCGTCCTAAATTTCTTCCTGGCCATTGTTCGACACTGAATTCCGTCCACAAAACACTTGCAAAAGTCCATCCTCCTGCAAATGTTAAACATCCAAACTCCTCAAGAGAGACATAGACTGGCGGACCATATATTTCTACACAAAATAGTGAATGGCAACATCAGAAGTGACCGTCTTCTTCAGGAAATTCACTTTCGTGTGCCTGCCCGCTCAACAAGAAGCACTCTACTTTTTGCTTCTCAGAAGCCGAGATTGTGCCTCATCCAGCGCTCTCTGTTCCATAGACTGCCCAGTGAATACAATAATCTAGGAAGCGAAATAGACATTTTTGAAAATCTGGACCGTTTTAGAAGAAAGTTAGCTAAAAGTATGTAAGTATCTTAACCACATGTAATTTTTGTTATTTTTTTTTGTTGTATTATGTTATTATTTTTTTTGTCCTTATGTTCTATAAAATCGTTCCAATGTAAAATGGCTAATGCTGTATTTGGAATCTTCTATTAAATAAAATAAAAAATAAAAAATAAAAAATAAAAAAGCATTGGAGTCGCTTCAAAGTACGGTGGCCACCATGCCAATGTCGCAGGAACTGAAAGCTGTATAGCGGGCCGTGAACCGAATACTCAAATCCGACGACGTCAAAAACATCCAAGCTGAAATCGCGCAACTTCGGGACACGGTTGCTGCTTTGCCCACCAACCAGAATATTGCCGACCTCCATGTGCTGTTTGCTGAGATCAGGACCCAACTGCACGACCTCGCGACCCAAAGTTCCAAGTTGAGGCTCGTGGAAAGCTTGCAGCAGATCGTTGCAAACGTCAAGCTCCAGATCGGAGCCGTCGAAGCTAACCAGGAATCGGCCTTGCAAAGTTTTGGCACCAAGCTTCATGAATTGAAAGAGGAATTCAAGCAACTGTACATCGACGTGGGGATCAAACCCAGCTACGACGAGGTTGTTCGCACCATCGGAGAAAACCTGGAACTGGTGATGAGCAGATTGGACAATTCAGAATCGCATGATTTGTTCTCCGTGGAGATTGTCAGTATATTTTTAAGTATACATTTACAATTATCCAGATTTGCTTCATGCAAAAGTTCAACATTCAATTTTTTATAGAGTAAAATTGCCAGATTTAGATAATTTCCCGTTATTTTTCTTTTAAATTTTGCTTTAATTATTAAAAAGCGAAATTTATTTGTTTTTCTAAGTGTAAAAAAAATTGAACCCAACTTCAATTTTAAAAATTTTTGCAAAATACCCCAGTATCAAATTCAGTCCATTTATCTGCACTGAAGATACTGCACTTGCATATTCCTATATTACTATATGTACTAATTAATATTGTACACTGTTTGTGCTCGAAACTAATCAGTAACATAATGGTGGTATGAGAAATATACAAATAGAAAGGTATTTTAGCAATATGCAACGTCTAGCAATTAGCTATGTCTACTCAAGAGCGCTCTATCATATGTCTTCAGGTAATCGTCTTGAAACGTGAAGATATTTAAAATCATTGAGTGATGAATCTTATCCCAATAAGTACATTTCTTTGCAACTAGATGGCAGCATCTAGTGATGCTTACTGCTTTTATGTTCTCCAAGTACATTTATTGGCAACTAGATGGCAGTGGCGATATATAAAGCACTGTGTAGGAAGTATCTTCGGGGAACCTAACTTTCGTGACATGCAAAGAGATCGAAGATAACTCGGAACATAGTAGTGCGTGACATGCAAAGATTATTATCTGCTCTTTGCATGCTATGAAGAGAGGCATTATGCGTTGGATTCCCGTATCTTCTTATTTGATCTTTTAAATTATTAAAACAGTTATATCTCGAGAACCAAGTAACGTAGAAATGTGAGGTTTTTGCATTGGTTTTGTTTTGATGTTCTCTATAATTTGATATGAAACTCGATAAAAAAATGAATATATAAAACCTAACATTAAAAAAAATTAAATATATAAAACCTAAGAAATTTTATTTTTTAATATATAAAACCTAACATTTAAAAAAAATATAAAAACCTAAGAAATTTTTATTTTTAAAATTTTTAATATATAAAACCTAACATTTAAAAAATTAAATATATAAAAGCTAAGAAATTTCATTTTTAATTTTTTTAATATATAAAACCTAACATTTTTAAAAAAATATATAATTATATATTTACACAAATCATAAAAAAATGAATAACATAAACCAAAAACAAAAAAATTGTATATAACAAAATATACCACATCAGACATAAATGATGAAGCTTCAGATATTCCAAATTTTCTAGCTAAACTGAAACAAAAAATTATAGATGCAATTCAAAATAAACTTGAAAAATGTTCTCTCAAAATATATTTTAATCTATTCTCAATGTATATAAATTCTCATAGTGAAAAAGAACAATACATTCATCGTACTCATGTGTTAATTTTACACTGTAATGATATTTCTTTCTTGTATGATATATATGAAAAAAATTGTGAAGAACTTAAGTTAAAAGAAGAGCAGTTCCAAGGGAGAGGTTCACTTTGGTCACTTTGTTATACAAATCATAAACTTGTATTAAAAATAGCAAAGTATGAGCCTCTTGGGGGTGGATCTAGTTATATTGAATTACCCAACCAGATCAAAGACAAAAAAGCTGTATTGAATATTCAAAATAATGACAATAAATGTTTTTTATGGTGTCTCATAGCCTATTTTCATCCAGTATCTGACAATAAACATCTTGTCTCTAATTACAACTATTCTGAATATATATCAGAGTTTAAGAAACCTATGTCAGGCATAAAATATCCAGGAGTTAGCTATCAATCAATTTAAAAAACGATATGAAGAATACTACAATCGACTAATACCTGTGCATGTTTATTGTATTAATAAACAAGATAAAATTTATGTACTGCGTCACCATCTACCACAGATGGTGCAGACATTATTAGATTATTATATTTTACAGAAGGACACAAGAAACATTATTGTCTCATACGAGATCTATCACGATTGGTGAGAAAACAAAAAACATCATACACAGCTAGAATAGCAATACGTGATCGATGTCAAAATTTGATGGAAGAGGTGGGAAAACATGTGAAAAGAAATTAGCATACCGCTGGCGGTAAACGACTCAAATAACCTCCCTGTAGAAAGAACAAGATAAAGATTGCTAAAAATTACTCATGGGCATGAGAAAACATTGCTTAGCACGTGCTCATGAGAAAATTCATCTGGGCTAAGGAATACATAATAAATTTCAGGCAAGTAAAATATTTCATGATTAATGCATTGTAGTTCAAAATTTCCATTTTTGCATAGTTTGTATTAAAAACAAATGCAAATCTTGCTTTTCTCCTGGCGACCTCCATGGTGGTTATCACGGCATGCATGATATGATGTCAAGGGTCCTAGGTTCTAATTCTGTTTAGTCATGGGTGTACTAATTGAATTTACCTTCAAGAATTTCATCTTATTATCAATTATCCTCATCATTGCAATTAGCCAAAAGTGGCAGAAAAATTATGCTAATTAATAAAATAAAATAAAATAACTTTTTTCCAGAGAAGACAAAGAAAGTCTTGTTTGTGTGTGTTTCCTGTTTCTTTATGTCAATGTGTAAAATTAAGTGTCCATCTCAAAATATACCAAAATTGCTTTACTTTGTAGTTCCAAAGCTAAAGAGACTATCTCCTTATAGTTCTCAAACATATTTACACACTTCTCCTCAGGTTTTAGGTATTATTGTTACAATGAAAATTTCGCAACTCTATTAACATTGATTAAAGTTGAAATTTGTGTGTGAACTAGCAAATAATCATTGTCTACATCAGTTGGGAGCTTCTGCCTATTTGCACAGTTCTACATGCACCCAAATAGAACTGTGAATCAATTAATTTTGAATATTACAATTCATTGAGTGCCGTCTCCTTCAAAATATCAAATATTTTCATGCCACTTGACCTGCCATTTACTTCCATGCTTCTCCACCGTTTCTGTATGCTGTTGATCTCTTGCATCAACTGAGGCTAAAGGACTCTCTTTAGTGGATTATCCAAGGACTCCCTTAGAACACAAAATTTGCAACTACCCTCAGGCAAGCACTGGCATGCATGTAGTGTCGCAACCTCGTTCCATTCAAGGTTATCAGACGAGTCTAGATCAACAGACACATCAATGCAGATTTAATTTTTCCTCCTTAGGAAATGGAAATTTTGATGGTACAAATCTGTACCATGAAGAGAAAAACTCTGTGGCTTTGCCATCATTTTTTAAAAATCTATGCAAGCAATGGGGAGTGAATCATGCAATTGGTTGATTACATTGTTGTTACCCTGCCTCTGCATTGCAAAAAATTTTGTAGTGGTGTCAGAAACTCATTACCTTAATCTTTGTCCGATCCAGTGTAAATACAAGTAAATGCATATATGGATGTAAGGAGTGGCCTTCTTGTAGAGCACCCAAAAACAAACCTGATTTCTACGTAGTACACCATGGTAACTGCTTCTTGCAAGCCAACGAGCTTCTGGCACCTGGACTCATTTGTCCTTCTGCTTGCTGAGTGCCTACTTAGAGCCTCAGCTTTTAACATAGATAAGGATATTTTAGTTCTTGTTTAGTAAAAAATGAACGAATTAGTTTTAGTAATGACGTTTTGAAGAGGTCATATTTTATATTCTTTTTGTGTGATGGTAAAAATAGTGTATGTACTAATGTTCCCATACTATAAAAATCAATTAATGAAATGTGTATAAATAAATAAAGAACATGTTTGTTACACTTGCATGCAACAATGGCCCATTTTTTGATACATTTAAGTAAAATTAATGTGGCAACACTGAAAACACATGCATGAGAGAAAAGGAAACAGGAGGAGAAACAAGTGACTGTCCACTTCAATTTGCAAGTTTGCTTTGGTCTTGCTCATTTTTGTAGACCTGATCTTCGTCATCTCACCTTGTTTAGAGCATAGAACCATCATAAACACCCATGAACTCTAGCCTTTAATGTAAAAGGAAAGGATATTGCTTGCAGTGGTGGCTGGTTGTTTGGGTCTTTGTGTTTGCACCTCAGCCACACATACAGAAGTAGTGCTTTTTGCCACCCCACCCAATTATTCCCACCCATTTCTATTAATTGTATTGACAATCTAAACTATTGTACACTTTTCACATATAATTAGAACTATCCCAGTGATTTCTTCAGTCGATCTCAAATCCTAATGAAATGCAACTAGTTCTGGCCAACACATTTACAAAAATTACCTCAAATCAGTGATATATAGTATAACTTACAGATTCTCAGATGTACTAAATAACAAATTGGATTGACTGTTTTATGACAAAAATATAGGATTAAATCCTGATTATTTAAAATTTCCATTGAACTTCCAAATACAACTCAGAGCATCTAAATGATACCAGCCCTACTATTAGGAATGGGATTAATTCCTAACTACTGACATTTTGCATCAAACTCTCAGATCCATGTATTTTACCAGCATCTTTGTCAATATATTCCACCCATTGCATTTCGTCTTGCATAATTGAATACGGCTTCTACAATAATGAAAATTGCGACCTTATCTCCATTATGATACCATACTACACACCACACAAAGATGAGTGTATCTGTTTCAAATAGGAGATTCTCTCCGTCCTCTCATCCAGAAAACACCAGATCTCACCTACAAGGTCATCTTAGTGGAAATTAGCCATCAACCGCAACTTACAAGTTCTTCACACAGGTGTGCTCCAAACTACACCAAGAACTGTGAAATATTCTCAACTTTGCTTCTTTCATTATGCCATTTCAAATGGCATTCAAACGTAGACATTTATGAAGTGTCTCATCACAACATGCCATGAATGGGCATTTATCAAAGCTCTATTATGTTTTGCAACATGTGCTCCTAATGCTTACAATGCTACATTTTGTTTACAACTCCAGTTTTGCTATCAGCTGTTTTTCCCTCCTATTCATTCTCCGTGCATTCCTTGATCAAGGCAAGCCACCAAATGCTTACATATTTCTATGACACTGCCATGCTTGTAACAGAGTGAGGTGATGAAATTTTCATCAAAATTATCCTCTTCTAAAAGAAAATCACCTCAATTTGCAATGATGTGTGACATACTCTCAACTCCATCATACTGTAAGGAATGGGAAGGGGGATTGCACCACTACATGAGGAAGAGGGAAATCAACGCATGCTTGTAGGTAGTAGCTTGCTGATTTCATGTGCAAAGTGAGTCAGTCTGCTTTCTCTAATTGTCGCTGAAAACAGCACCAGGAGGTAGCTCACTTTGAAAAGTGTGAACACAAATCCCATTTGATGCGAGAGAAACTCAGACAGAAACACTGAAGTAAGGAAAGTGAAGTGGCATGAGAACATTTGATGTTTTGAATAAATTGGCATTCAATGAATCAATATAATAAATATTAATTGCATATCACAAAGTGGAGGATACAATTACTAACAGCAGAGCAGGGAGCCGGCTCCCACGGCAGAGTGGTTAGCACATCACGCTACGGCACTGGAGGTCCCGGGTTCGAATCCTGGCCTGGGTATGGATATTTGTGAGTTTCCATTCATCATATCACCATTTTCGCAAATTAGCCAAAAGTGCACAAAAAGCAAAGTAAAATGAAGCAAATCATTCAAGCAGAGCAGGGTTTGCTATATCGACACATGCCTTGGTAAGAGAAAAATATGGATGGAACAGTCTTTACACAATGTAAAAGTTCTCTCAATGTGCAATACAATGGTAATTCTGAAACCTTTATGTCTGATGTGAAACTATTACATGTTCCCATGAATGAAGAAAGGGGAAATTTGCTTCTGGAAATTTCAGATAGTGTAAAGTTCTGTGAGTTATGCTGATCATACGATATAATATTTTATAAAATAATGTAGCAGCTGGAAAGGTTTCTGTTGAAAGGTTAAGAACCAGAAGTTTTGATTTATCAGACTTTCTCTACTATGGTTAGTGATTCTAAAAAAATAGTTGTGTGATCTGACTCATAGTCATTTTCCAGAAATTGCAGGCATCTTGGATTTTTCAATTTTTTTATTTATAAATATTATCGGTTTATATGACAATGTAATATGTCATTTTATATGTGTTTGAGAAACTGATGTCAAAATTTAAAATTCTGCTGTAGTTTCAACATTTGTACATACATTCAAGAACACTGTATTAATTCCTTGTTCTTTTCCATTTTGCAGAATAATTCATGTCCTGCGAAGCATTACAAATAAAAATAGTTGAACTTGAGCTGTCTCCTTAAAAGAAAAAGATAGAAGATTGATGAGACTTATATGTATGCTGATATGTAAATCGAAAGGAACAATATGTTATTTAAATTATTTTCAAAATTTTGAAAAAGAACCTAAATTTTATTGAGGGTGGGCCTTTTACAATACCCCTCAAACTATGCCTATGACCAAAACTTAGTTTCAGAGAAACATTGAAGGTAATTGGAGCATATTAAAGAAAATGTAAAATTTTGTGTTGAAACAGTAATTGAACAAAAAGATCTTCCTCTCCTACTCTTGAAAATCACATTAATCTTGTTAAGCCCAAAACCCTTGAATTTCCAATTCAATTACCATCAAAGGATGTGAATGTGGGGGAGGAGTGATAGTTTTTCTTCTGGATGTGAGGCTGAAATGCACACTCATAGATGCAGACAAATAGTCTACTTGGTCTTGAAAAGTAACAGGTTTGGCCCCCTCCATGTAGGACTGCCTTGACGGAGCGAGGGAGCTTAGTAGGGAGGCCAACATGTCACCGCAGTGCAGCGAATCAAGATGCGAAAATCCGGAGAACTTGTGCCAACTGCTTCGATTATACTAACGTTCCAAACGAGCACTCTCCCAGATATTGTACGGGCTGGATATTTGAGACTAAAAGTCCGGCCATACATCCCTAACCCGATGCGATGTTTGGGCACAGTCAGCCTTCCTGCAAGGCCACTACCGCCCTTTGTGGTAAGTGTAGTCTGCCTGAGCATGGGACCGAACCTTGTTCTTCTAGTCCCAAATGCATTAATTGCCAAGGCGAGCACCCAGTCTGGCATCATGACTGCCCCTCTTTCCAACAAGAGAAGAAAATCAGAGAGTTGGTCGTCACAGAGAAAATCTCTGCTGGCGAAGCAAAATAACGTCTCCGCGAAAGTATACGCACCACTTTACCTGTGCCATTCGCTACAGTTGCTGCAGCTGCTCTTACCCGTCACAGTGTAGGGGTACAAACCAGCGACGTGTCAACTCAAACACCAACGATTCCCGTAGTAGCCTGCCCTGCTTCGAGGAAACCAGCAATCACTTCTCGCTCCACAGAGACGAAGATCAAGCAGGTGCATACAAGGGAATATTTTGTGAAGTCTACTAGCTCTCCAGTCAGGGTGGCAGCCACCACCCTGAAACTTAAGGTGCAGCTGAAAGCTGCCCGGCGGGCACTCAAAGCACCCGCCCCCACCCCCCCTTCTTCATCCCCTTCGCCCTCTGTGTCCTTACCCGAGGACATGATACAGGACGAAGCCGCGGATGAAGAATTTATCAAGGTGACAGGGCCTAAAAATAGAGCACGCCTTAAAAGGTAACAATCTTACCTACAGATATGGCTTATTGTCTCCAATGGAACCTTAACGGTTTCCGAACGCATCTCAAGGAACTGCAAATTCTTATATCTGAATTTGACCCTGCCATCATATGTCTCCAAGAGACACATTTTCGTCCAAATGAATCCGTGATTTTGAACGGATACACGCTTTACCGCACCGACAAGCTTTCTGAGGGTCGTCGTGCACACGGTGGTGTTGCAATTGGTGTTCGAGATAACATCCACTCAACGCCAATCTTTCTCACCACCCCCCTCCAAGCTGTCACCTTGTGGGTCCATCTACCACAGCCAATATCCGTTTGCAGTGTCCACTTCACAAGGGAGGAGCGATTCTCTCTTGAGGACCTCCTTTCTATATTCGAACAACTTCCGTCTCCTGTAGTTCTTTTGGGCGATTTTAATTCCTACCATCGTTTGTGGGGCTCCATTCGTACAGAGCCCCGGGGTTAAATTGTAGATCAATTCCGTGAGGCATCAGGTTTAACGTTGCTGAATGATGGGACTCCCACATACTTCAGTCCTTCCTCAGGCAAACACTCTGGACTTGTCCTTCTGCAGTCCCAGCCTTGCTCCTACCACATCTTGGAGCGTTCACCCTGATCTCTGTGGGAGTGATCACTTCCCACTCTTTCTTACTCTGGAACATCTTCAGCACTCACGTGAACAACACCCTCACTGGCATCTCAGTCGGGCCGACTGGGGTGCATTCGAGTGTGCAGTGGACCTTGAAGTCGATCTTGCGTCGACTTTACCACCAATCGACGCCTTAGATATATTTGTGTCAAGAGTGCATGATGCTGCACGCACCTCCATTCCACATCCCAGTGGACCTGCGAGGCGACGCACAGTCCCATGGTGGACTGCGGAGATCAGTGCAGCCATTAAGGACCGCAATCATGCCGTAGATCGATTTAATAGGAACCACACTACTGCAAACCTCGAGCAGTTCCGCATTAAACGTGCCCGTGCCCGTCGGCTCATACGAGCCAGTAAGAAGGCATGCTGGGTCCAATACGTGTCTTCTCTGACGAAGCAGGCTTCGTCGAAAGCCGTTTGGACCAAAGTACGTCGCATCCAGGGGGGTGCATCTACTCCACTGAGCGCTTTGTAGCACGATGGGACGTTGTACACAGATTCCAGAGACATAGCTAATATCTTGGCCACACAGTTTTCTGATGCGTCTAGCTCGGAAAATTATGCACCACGTTTCCTTCATGAGAAGGAACGTCAGGAACGACGCCCTCTAGTTTTTTGAAGTCATAACACCGAGCCATACAACTCTCCATTCACTGAACGGGAGTTCGATCAGGCGCTTTGAGATTCTAAGAATACAGCTCCTGGAGTGGACAAGATCCACTATGAGATGCTTCGTCATCTGCCCATTGGAGCAAGAAATTTCCTTCTGGCGGTATTCAACAGGCTTTGGTTGGAGGACTCTTTCCCCACTTCCTGGAAAGAAGCTATTATTGTTCCCATCCTGAAACCAGGTAAACAACGCACCGCAGCCTCGAGTTATAGGCCTATTGCCTTAACTAGCTGTGTGTGCAAGTTGATGGAACGCATGATTAACAAGCGTCTCACCTGGTTTTTGGAGGAAAACTCATTGATAAGTAATTTTCAATGTGGTTTTCGCTCCAACCGTTCCACACTGGACCATTTGGTTCAGCTGGAAACACATATTCAGGATGCATTCCTCAACAAGGAACATTTAGTTGCAGTTTTCTTTGACCTCCAAAAAGCATATGACACAACGTGGCGCTTTGGCATCCTAAAGCAGCTCCATTCTTGGGGCGTGCGTGGCCATATGGCGTACTTTATTGAAAATTTTTTACGCTTTTTCCGCGTACGTGTTGGGAACTCCTTTTCGGATCTTCACGAACAAGAGAACGGTGTCCCGCAGGGCAGCGTACTTAGTGTGACTCTGTTTGCAATAGCAGTGAACAGTGTTATGGCAAACATTCTTTCCCCAGTACATGGCCTCCTCTATGTAGACGACCTCACGATCTTTTGTCGCTCATGAAATCTCGCGTCAGATTCTCGTCGACTCCAACTGACGATAAACCGTTTGGTTGAGTGGTCCTCCCAAACAGGTTTCACCTTCTCATCCGAGAAATCCGTGTGTGTTCACTTTTGTCATCAGCGTACATGTCATTTAGATCCTGACCTGTACATGGGGAAATCTCCCCTGTGCTTCGTGAATGAGGTCCACTTCCTGGGCCTCATTTTCGATAAGAAATTAACATGGCTACCTCACCTTCGCCAGTTAAAGTTCTCTTGTCTTCGAGTTCTCAACATTTTACGTGTTTTATCTCATACTTCCTGGGGTGCTGATCGGATGGTACTGCTTCGCCTTTACCGTACACTCATCAGGTCGAAGCTTGATTATGGATGTGTTGTGTATTCATCTGTCCGCCCATCTAGACTTCGCATCCTAGACACCGTCCACCATGCTGGTATACGTGTGTGCTCTGGTGCCTTTCGGACCAGTCCAGTCGCCAGTTTATACATAGAGGCATCTGAGCCGTCGCTGTCTCTGCGAAGACAGCGGCTGGTAGTGAACTACTTCCTCCATCTTCGCTCGATGCCTTCACATCCTTCATTTGACACCATCTCTGACGAGAGTAGGCTGGCAAGGTATCGGCTCCACCCTAGTGCCACTAGACCATTTGGTGTTCGTGCAGACGAGATCCTGTCAGCACTTGGTGTTGACAGTGATCTTCCTGGCGTCTCTCCACTCATTCCGCCTCTTCCGACCTGGGAGTTTCCTGCACCTTCTATCGATTTTTCTCTGACTGCCCTTCCAAAGGCAGAAACACCAATGGTTGTATACCAGCAACGGTTTTTAGAACTTCGCTCGAAGCACCCCAATTTTAATGTGTTTTACACGGATGGGTCCAAGACAGTGGAATCTGTTGGTTGCGCCTTCGTCCTAGACTCTCAAAGTTCCAGTTACTCGCTACATCCTGCCTGTTCCATCTATACGGCAGAGTTGTACACCATTCTAAAAGCACTGGACTTTGCAGACGTGAATGAGCTGAAGAAAGTCCTTGTGTGCTGCAATTTGACCAGCGTGTTGCAGTCTCTGGATTCGCCGCATTCCCGGCATCCGGTAGCGCAACGCATATTAAGACGGCTTGTGTCCTTATCTGCCAGTGTGGATGTACACTTCTGTTGGGTCCCTAGCCACGTGGGCATCCAGGGGAATGAAGCAGCAGATGCTGCCGCCAAGTCTGCTGATGCAGATGGCGACGTTCTCGTCCACCTTTTGCCAGCTAGCGACTTGCGGAATGTTTCCGTTGTTGCCTTCTTGACACTTGGCAAGCCGAGTGGGATGCGGAAACGGGGAACAAGCTTCATGCTCTTAAGCCCACCATAGGTGCTTGGCGTTCCTCGTCCCGTCCCTCTCGGCGCGAAGAAGTTATTCTTACCCGCATGCATCTAGGACACAGCCGTCTAACGCATGGTCACCTGTTCCAAGGGCTGGACCCTCCGTTGTGTCATGTTTGCAATGTTTTATTAAGCATGCGACACATTCTCATTGAATGTGTCGATCTTGCTTACCTCCGGCAGACTTTTAACCTTTCTGGCTGTTTGTCATCCCTCTTGGGTGATGACAGCAGTATTTTCACAAATGTTTTTAGTTTTTTGCGAAGAGCTGGACTCTTCCACCGTCTGTAAGGAGGTTTTTAGTTTGTTCTGACTTTTTAATGTGTCGTGTTTGTCTCGTGCAGGTCTCTTTACAACCTTGCACTTTTAGTTTTTCCCAAGGGGCTATCTACACCCATTTTTTAAAATTAAGTCAGAATTTTAGATAAGGGGACATTTCCCCATATACATAGAAGGGTGCGAAATGGCCTTAAGTGCCGACGCACCCAGAAATTTTAATTCATTCATTCATTCATTCAGTAACAGGTTTGGACATCATCAGGGTTTTTTTCCATGGAGGAGAAAGCAAGGTAATTTATCTAAGGAGGGGAGGGGTCAAATGAGGAACATTTCCCCCATAATACTGTTGTCTTCAAGAAACACCCATTCACCTTGAAGTTATCATGTTTCTTCAATGTTCTAATAATTAGTGCAACTAATATGTAGTCATAAACTACTGTGTATGAAATGAAATTATATGCTTGAAGAAATTCATTTTCAAGGAGTGTCATGACCTCCTTGCCTCTTGTTTTGGACGTTGATGGTAACAGGAAAATTTGCAAAAGTTATGTTTACATGAGTGGACAATTCCAAATTTGCTTTATCCTTGTAATTCCCTTCCATTTCATCACTTTCCTACGTCCATAGGTTAATTGTGATGATATGGATGAAAAGTGTGTGAAATTGATGAAGAGAAGTTGATATCTGTGTTGGAATTGTAGATTTTGGAGGTCCTAGGTTTGAATCTTGGGTATGGCATGGATCTATCATTGTATTTGCTCTATCATCCATATATGATCATAATCACAATCATTTCATTGCATCCTCTTTTAATCTTCATCATCACAACTAACCTAGAGATGCACAAGAGCAATGTAAAATATCAAAATAGAAACAGAGAGAAAAATACAAAAACCAGGGTGGGTCATGAATTGTAACATTTTGCAGAACAGAGATCTATTGTGTTCCACACAGGTGTTACATATGTAGTAGAGCTGAGTGGGCACTGGCCATCCTCACATGCAGGCCCGTAGCTAAAATTGATATCCAGGAGGGGCTCATGGGTTATCAGGGAGGCTTTGTAAACAAAGTCCATTTTTCAATAGTTTAACTGTTAAATGAAAGTAAATTAAGTCAATGCATGTGTTGGGGGAGGAGGGTCATTATGTTACATAAAATTTAGAAATATACAAAAACTACATTTTCTATATATTTTAAAACATCACTTTAAGTGTTAATTGACTGCTACTGCAATCATCCCTTACTACACACTCCATACTACTTTTGATGATACCGATATTTATAATGACACAAGAAAAAATTAATAGTGCCTACTGTACATTCCACTCCCAGTCGAAGCAATGAAACTCCCCTTCGTTCCCAAAACTTGGGATCCGTTGACCTTTGATGCAGATGCGGAGGGAATTTGCATGATGACATCAAAGTCACAGATTTTTGTCTGAAAGAGAGGTTGCAGCAGGGGCAGCGAAGGTACATATAATGAGTGTAATACAGAAGGCTGATTGGGCTATATCCGAACGATTTGGTAACGCTGCTGCCACATGTATAGTTGCACCAGAAACTTGACACCGGCCATGTCTGAGTTTGCAGTTGCCTGAGCATCGTCTTCGTTCTAGTGAAATGCTGCCCAAAAATTAACCATTATTAGGAAGGGCACATCATGGCTCTTTTCCATGCACATTTTTCATACAACCGAATAGTGAAACAGTGTCTGGAAAATGCTTTAACCATCAGAGTGACCACAGCTAAAGATATCGTGGCCAGGCAAACACAAATGGTGCTCATGCAGAAACATTCGCTAACAAAAGGTTGCCAGCGAAAGTGTCACCTGAGGTGCTTCGTGGAATTCAGGGAATTGCAGTCCAGGAGAATCCACCACCACAACATGATATGGCCCATAGGTTCAATGTGGCACAATCCACTGTCAGTGATGTCATTCATCATTGTCTTGGCCTCTGGTATGTACGCAAGAGCTGGGTTCACAACCTCCTCCCATGCCACATTGCAGATCGGAAGACCAACTGCTGCAAACTGTACAAGAGACACATGGCAGGGTCAAAATGGAAGACAGTTGTCACATTGGATAAGGCCTACATCTATCTTACGCATAATGGTAACATTAGGTACAGTTCTGTTAGAAAAATCTGTCGCATAATTTATTTCTAAGTCCAACGTCTTACCAAATTATGTTGGTAGCTCTGAAACAAGGAACTGTTGTGAAATATATGGTCCTCCACTCAGAGTGAAGTTCGATTCGGAGGAGCAGGAGGCGTGACTCATGGTCTTGTCCACAGGAAGTTCAACCAATGCAACATTTTCAAACATGAGATATTGTCCCCATTGGTTAAATATTGTTTCAATAACGCGAATCAGCAGAAAGATTGTGCAACAATTTACTTTGTCGCTTTAGTTGCCTTTAATCGTTTCAAATTACTATTAAATTGTCTCAATTATAATTCATGAACTTAATATATGTATTCATGTATGTGTTTGACAATCTTATATCAATCATTAGGGCTGCGGTGGCTCAGTCGGTAACGCGTCTGACTACCATGCTAAAGTCCCGGGTTCGATCCCCGGCCAGTTCAAATCTGGGAACTTTTCTAACGATGGAAGCTTCCCCGGCACCCACCCAGCATCGAATAACATGGGTACCTGGGAGAAACCCTGGGGGATAAAGGCAGTCAGGGGCATGATGCTGATCACATCACCCCACTCACAACCGGATCAAGAGAGTGTGGGGCGTTAGCCCCACACCCCCAATACGCCTTCATGGGGGTGGTGCTATGCACAGGGGAGCACTTTACCATTCTATATCACTCATTAGAACAATTTTCACATTGTTTTCACTACGTGAGATGACATTTCATTTACATTTATGAAAAAATAGTAACAGTTTTCATTAATTAATTTAGAGATGAATTCTTATTTGTTGAGTTAATGATTAGGTTAATTTGTTATTTTTCACGGAAAGAGGGAACCACAGCTGAAAGAAAATACACAAATTGCAATATTGAGGTCAAGAGTTCGTTTTAACATCACATTTTGCACACATAGGCTAATCACGACTCGGGATACATTTAAATTGGAATCTGAAACATTATGCAACCTGACTGGAACTCGGAAAAGGACACACTGATTACAAGACGTCGATACATTACCACTATGATCTGGTGAACGCCAATAATAATGAGGGCTTGTGGGAGTGGGAGAGGGGTGACGGAAAGTAGAAAATAAATAGTATTTTTGGGGATATTTAATGTTATATTTATACACATACAAACCTAAGAAAATATTTATTTTGATACATGTGTGTGGGGGTGGGGAAGGGGGAAAAGAAAGGAACAGAAAGATATTGGGAGAGATAGGGCAAAGAGGTGATTGTAGAAAATGTTTTATTTTACGTTCAGTAATAAAAACAATCAAATCAATAATGATTATCACATAAATACCATATTAATGTAAATTTGTTTTAAAAATGGGGCGGAGAGCTGTTTGTTTAAGTTCAGTGTAGGATAACAAGTGGAGACACATAGTGGTTCATATCTCACTTTAAACTGTAGGTCCAGGCCTGATTACCCTATCTGTGCATAAAGTGGACTTAGAATTCTGTAGGAATATAACGTCGATCTAATATTTTGGATTTTAGATGCGTTGAGACCACTAAAATTTCCAATTCTTATAATAAGAAACCTGTCCTCATATTACCATTTTGAAAGAGAGAGAGTTAATTGTATAATCTTTCGTTGTTAATTTCAAAGAAGACTAATTCAAATAGTAACAATGGGAACTAATAAAGCTTACGAAAAGTTTTTGCCACCATGGGGATTTGAACCTATGGGCATTAGAGTGACAACTCAGTTCGATAACCACTACCCCACGAGTTCGTTCCTTCATTCGGCATGATTATAAGTTAAGACCAATTCGTTCAATGTGAATTAGAAATATAATCCCTACCCACCTCTTTATAAACAACACACGCAAACGCTCCTTGTTAGCAAATGAAATGAATGTCACAAAACATTTAAGCAAAATCTACTATATTTACAACGCAATCGTTTTACATGGAGAGGTTACAACTTCGAAAATTGAGGTTGTGACGTTGCTTCTTTTAGTGGTAGAGTAGATATTGGTAAGGCAAGGTTCTAGCGTGCACTAGCCAGTAATTTCCGAGAAATAAACCTTCCTTTTTTTTATGATGGTAAAGTGGTTCAGTGATAGGCTATCAGTATCAGATGCTGAAGATAATAGGTTTGACTTCTGTTCGATTACCCCTATTATTATTATATAGAGGAACTAAGTATTGTATTAAATTAATAATGTAAAAAAATAAAAATGTTATCTAATTTTTAAAAAATAACACTCCTTTCTAATGATTTTTCAATGTTATTTTTGAAAATAACTTTTCACAATATGTTTTTGAATTTCTCATTATTTTACAAATATTTGCATAAAAATTATCCACGTGTTATATTCGACGAAATGTCATGTACAGCGAGAGTTATACATTTTTATTTTAGAGAAAATTATCAAGAGAGAAAACAAATAATTACTATTGACATCATTTTGTGAATAGTATTATTTATTTTACATTATTTTCTGTTCACCATGCATAGTTGTTTTCTTGTAAAAGCATGAAAAACAATATATTTCTCTACATTTTGCAAAAACTTAAAAACTAACTAACTCTCTAGCCTTCTTAAACCCGAAGGTTCATGGCTGCAGCAACACAGGCCTTCCATCTGTCCCTATCTTGAGCAAGATCTATATACTCTTTTTCATCCCTACCGACTTCCCTTAGGTCCATCTCAACGTTGTCCCTCCATCTTCTTTTCCCAACAAGAAACCATCAGGTTTCCCAACAAGAATCCTGTAAACTCCTCTTTCCTCTCCCATTTGTGCCACATGGCCTGCCCACCTAAGTCTTCTTGATTTAATTATTCTAATAATATCTGGTCATGAATACAAATTATGTATTTCTAAATTATGTAACCTTCCCCACTCACCTATCTCCTCATCCCTTTTAGGTCCAAAGATTTTCCTAAGGATCTTATTTTCAAATACTCTCAATTTATGTTCCTCTTTCAATGTAAGGGACCAAGTTTCACATCCATATAATACTACAGGCAAAATTACTGTTTTGTATATTTTAACGTTTAGTTTCTTAGATATTAAACGAGAAGACAAAAGTTTATGAAGAGAGAAGTAACATGAATTTCCTGAATTAAGCCTACTTTTTATTTCCTCTTTAATATAATTTTCATTTGTTAATATTACTCCTAAGTATTTGAATTTGGAAACTGGTTCAAACGAGTTGTTATCAATAATTAGATTTTGATTATTACCTAACACTTGGTTTCAGCCTGTAAGCATATATTTAGTTTTCTCTTTGTTAACTTCCAAACCTATCTCTTTAGCAGTTTTGAAAAATATTTTAGCATTATTCTTAATTGTATTCACATCATCCCCCAGTAAGTCTACATCATCTGCATATGCTAACAACTGAGTCACACCATTTAATTTTAGTCTTTCTTTAGTTTCTTTTACCTTCCTAACAGCATATTCTAAGGCAAAATTAAAGAGCAATGGAGATAATGCATCTCCTTGTTTTAACCCATCATGAATTGTAAATTTGTCAGACATATTAATACCCACACGAATTTTACTTTCTGTTTCACTGGTGCATATTTTTATCATACTAACAAGCTCCTTAGGTATTCCAAACTCAACTAATATATTATATAATTTATCTCTTTTGACCGAATCGTATGCTTTTTTGTGATGTGAAAAATTTGATCTGTAGTTGATCTGTTATGTTTAAATCCACATTGATAATCACCTATAATTTCATTAGCATATGGGGTTAGTCTTGTTAAAAGAATGTTAGACAATATTTTGTATGTTGTTGAGAGTAGAGAAATTCCACGGTAATTATTGCAGTTCATTTTATCACCTTTTTTAAACACAGGAACAATTATGGATTCTTTCCACTGTTGAGGGATTTCTTCTTTATTCCATATTAAACAAATTAATTTATGAATTTGACATGTTAATGAATTTCCACCATATTTAATTAACTCAGCTGGTATTAAATCAATGCCAGGTGTTTTTTTTATTCTTTAGCCTTTTAATAGCATCTTTAACTTTAGTCAAGTTAGGTTCTGGAACTAAAGGTTCTGCTGTGTGTACTTCATTTACTTCTGATTTATCTCCTACATGGACATCTAAAAGGTCATTAAAGTAGTTCTTCCATCTATTTAGAATATCACTTGGGTCAGGTAGAAAATCACCATCTTTATCTTTTATCAAGTTTACTCTAGGTTGCCACCCCTTTCTAAACTCATTTACACCTTTATATAAATCTCTGATATTTTTATTTTTGCTGTTTGTTTTAATTTCGTTAATTTTGCTTTTCAAGTAATCTCTCTTTTTTTTTACTTCTAAATGTGTGGTTAACTTCTCGCTTTATTCTATTATAATTGTTTAGATTTGTATCATCAGAGTTATTTAACCACCTAAGTCTAGCCTGATTTCTTATTTCTATTAGATTATGACATTCATTATCAAACCTTGGCTTACTTTTTCTCGGTTTATGGTATCCTGTACTTTCTTTAGCTGCTGATTCTATTGCATTACGTATGTGCTCCCAATTTTTATTTTTGTCTGTTTCATTTATATTTTCATCATCATTTAAATCCTGCTAAACATCAAATCTATTTGACGGTTTAATTTGGTAATCTTTCTTAATTCTTTCATCAGTAAACTTTCCTGTATCAAATTTTAGAACTTTTAGATTTTGTTGCTTATGATTTATCACTGAGAGTCTTTCTCTTAATTTAGCAATTACTAAATAATGGTCACTGGGACAGTCAGCACCTCTATGTGTACGAACGTCAATTATACTAGTATGCCTTCTCTTATCAATGAGAATATGATCTATCTGATTATGAGTTTTACCATCTAGAGAAGACCAGGTATATTTATTGATAACTTGAGACGTAAACTCAATTCAATTCTCTCATTGTATGTAACTTGTATGTTGAGCTCATGTAGAGATATCAATTATGAGCTCTAAGCTACGCATAAATTTGATGCTACAATAGCTTGATCAACTCTTGCGTCTCGCTGCCAGACATTCTACATCCCTGTTTGCTCCACGTTGAATCTTCATTTCATTATCATTGTTTTTACCTCTGTTTCATTCTCATCGTCGTTATAAACCTACATAATTTCTACTTTTTACAGTAGACAGAATCTACTGTTATAGATTGTAGTACTCTACTGTGTCTCTCAGAAATCTACTCAAAATCAATGATTTCCTACTGAACACTTTCAGTAAGCCTAATGTGTAATTGCAGTTGAGGAACTAATAAATAAATAATAATCCTTTGCGCAACAGCCCATGAAGGGCCTAGGCGTACCTACCGACTGCCGGTCTCCCTCCCACACTTTCCTTTGTCACCTCTAAGCATGGAGATCTTCAACCAGTATTGGAATAGTCGGGGGGTCAGCCCAACGTATCAAAATTTTGGGTGCGTCAGCACTTAGGCTATTTTGCACCTGCCACTTTATACGGGGTCCAGTCCCTTACCAGAACTAAAATAACATAACTGTAACATCCTGTTGTAAATTATACTGGTCATGGGCCAGTCGCCAGAGCCTCGTTTGTCTGCAAACTGAAGTCCAGGGTGTACTACGTGGAAGCAACAATTGGGTGTCATCTGTGGAAGGTCATCCCTTACACCCTTGTAGTGTGTTTAGCTCAGCATCATAACTGTAAATATAACTTCTTATTTCTCCTGATTAACAATTTGTTTCTTATATCTATTTAAAATCTAAACCAACCTCACTTCCATGTAGTACACCCTGAACAGCATTTTGCAGACTAACGAGCCTCTGGTGACTGGACCTACTGTTAGTATGATCTTCGTAGGAGTGTGTGTGTGTTGTCCTGTGTGTTGTCCTGTGTTTTGTCCTTGTTTGTGCTGACTGTCCCTTTTACAGTCTGAGCTTTTAACCCAAGTAAGGATATAATTTAATTTTTCAGACACGCTTTTATTTTTGTCATGAAAAGGGGCTGGGCCCCATATAGCGTGACGGGTGCAAAATACCCTAAGTTTTGATGCACACAAATTGTAATTCAAATTTTAAAAATCTTAACATAGATGTTTCAAAACACCTATTGATCTACTGAAACCAGTATAGTAGAGAAACGGCAAGTGAAAATAATTTATTCAGTATAGTGTATAATATGTTAAGCTTAACATTTTGCCTGTAAATATTAATTTAATTCCCCTTATTATTTTTTTGTATTTTATCTTTTTAAAAATCTGAACACAGAAGATGTTCCAAAACACCTATTGATCTACTGAAAACAGTAGACAAAAGTTTCAGAGGAGAAAGTAGAAAAGAGACATGAAAGAATACCCAAAGAAGTCAACCATTATGAATTTATGTAACATACTTTTTTTTTATTTCACTTTCCAAAACCTAGGAGCTCGAAATAATACATGGCATGTGATTTACTACAGTCTGCTTTTCTGTGCCCAGTCGGGGATTACTACCGTTCAAGGTAAAAGGTGAAGGGGAAGAAATCTACCACAGTACCATGATGTATGAAGTAACATGGTCACAGGCATCCAATACAACTGATAAGGGTTCACCTGACCTTGTAAATGTGGGAAACACGTTTCACACTGGTTTCCAGAATGCAAAGACATGGTGGCTGTGGCTAATCTGGAACGAACGGTGGAATGAGAAATGGTTTGTAACATTTAACAATGAAATTTCGCATTTACAAAATATGAGATATGTAGACTTTGATTTATTTATTATAGTAGATGGTAGAGAATTACTTACCACGAAAGTCAAGTTCTAAATTGCAGATATCAAAATCTACTCCAGGTTGTAAAATAAATTTGTGATAGACAGCAGATAGGTTAATAAGGTTTACAAGATTGCTAACGACTCTTAAGACAAACGTTCAACGAAGGTTATTGAGTGAGAAAATGGGAAATTGTTAAAAGTAGCAGCCTACTTGACTGAAGATCGAAGGTTCGAATCTCTTATAGAACCGGCTATTTTTTCAACTAATTTTTGGTGCATAATAGATTTAATGTATTGTCGATATTTATAAGAAACAAAAGATGAAAACTCTCCTCCTCCATAGCGGTGCAGTCTAAGACTCTGTGTTTGGACTCCGACTGCAGCAGGATGGCATGGATTCGAGTCATCCTCGGTTCTCAGCCTGTTATGTGTATAGGACCGGTGGCAACCCACCATCGTAAGGAAATTGTGGAGCTACGAGTGACTGGTGTAACCTGGTTTCAGATATCTTATATAACAGCTGAGGGTTCGACGTGCTGACCAATGTCACCTCGTTGCCAGTTGAAGATCTCCACACCTCTAGGTAGGATTGTGGAATGATGACTGACAGTCGGGAGATAGCCCAAGGCCCTTCGAGGTTTTAAAATATGAAAAACATTCCTTCACTTAATCTAATTTCTCGTCATTGTCACATGAGATTTTTTTCAGTATGACTCCTGCAATACTACTTAGTTCCTTAGTGAGATAATGAGATGGACAGAGAGATATTAAAATATGAGTTAACTGTTTAAAAAATAAGCATTAACACATTTTTATATTCACATACCTCTTTACAAATTCCTGAGCATGTCACTACAAATGAACCAAACTAGTGCACACTAGAGCCTTGGCTTATCAATACCTATGGGTTATCCTACAATTACAGTCAAACCACAACCTCAATTTTCGAAGTTGTAACCTCTCCATGTAAAATGATTGCGTAGTAAATATAGTAGATTTTGCTTAAATGTTTTGTGACATTTATTTCATTTGCTACAAAGGAGCGTTTGCGTGTGTTGTTTATAAAGAGGTGGGTGGGGATTATATTTCTAATTCACATTGAACGAATTGGTCTTAACTTATAATCATGCCGAATGAAGGAACGAACTCGTGGGGTAGTGGTTATCGAACTGAGTTGTCACTCCAATGCCCGTAGGTTAAAATCCCCATGGTGGCAAAAACTTTTCGTAAGCTTTATTAGTTCCCATTGTTACTATTTGAATTAGTCTTCTTTGAAATTAACAACGAAAGATTATACAATTAACTCTCTCTCTTTCAAAATGGTAATATGAGGACAGGTTTCTTATTATAAGAATTGGTAATTTTAGTGGTCTCAACGCATCTAAAATCCAAAATACTAGATCGACGTTATATTCCTACAGAATTCTAAGTCCACTTTATGCACAGATAGGCTAATCAGGCCTGGACCTATAGTTTAAAGTGAGATATGAACCACTATGTGTCTCTACTTGTTATCCTACACTGAACTTAAACAAACAGCTCCCCGCCCCATTTTTAAAACAAACTTACATTAAATATGGTATTTATATGATAATCATTATTGATTTGATTGTTTTTATTAGTGAACGTCAAATAAAACATTTTCTACAATCACCTCTTCGCCCTATCTCTCCCAATATCTTTCTGTTACTCTCTTTTCCCCCTTCCCCACCCCCACACACATGTATCAAAATAAATATTTTCTTAGGTATGAATGTGTATAAATATAACATTAAATACCCCCAAAAATACTATTTAATTTCTACTTTCCGTCACCCCTCTCCCACTCCCACAAGCCCTCATTATTATTGGCGTTCGCCAGATCATAGTGGTAATGTATCGACGTCTTGTAATCAGTGTGTCCTTTTCCGAGTTCCAGTCAGGTTGCATAATGTTTCAGATTCCAATTTAAATGTATCCCGAGTCGTGATTAGCCTATGTGTGCAAAATGTGATGTTAAAACGAACTCTTGACCTCAATATTGCAATTTGTGTATTTTCTTTCAGCTGTGGTTCCCTCTTTCCGTGAAAAATAACAAATTAACCTAATCATTAACTCAACAAATAAGAATTCATCTCTAAATTAATTAATGAAAACTTTTACTATTTTTTCATAAATGTAAATGAAATGTCATCTCACGTAGTGAAAACAATGTGAAAATTGTTCTAATGAGTGATATATGATTGTCAAACACATACATGAATACATATATTAAGTTCGTGAATTATAATTGTTACAATTTAATAGTAATTTGAAATGATTAAAGGAAATTAAAGCGACAAAGTAAATTGTTGCACAATCTTTCTGCTGGTTCGCGTTATTGAAACAATATTTAACCAATGGAGACGTTATGTCATGTTTGAAAATGTTGCATTGGTTGAACTTCCTGTGGACAAGACCCTGAGTCATGCCTCCTGCTCCTCCGAATCGAACTTCACTCTGATTGGAGGATCATATATTTCACAACACTTCCTTGTTTCAGAGCTACCAACATAATTTGGTAAGACGTTGGACTTAGAAAAATTCCATGTGACAGATTTTTCTAACATGACTGTACCATGACAAAGAAACTTATTTACCAACTATGCTATATGGGAGCGAATCATCTGTATTGACAAGTAGGCAGATACAGCAGATACAGATAGTGGAAATGAAATATTTAAGAAGAGTGGTTGGAAAAACAAGATGAGATAGAATTAGGAATCAAATGATCAGGATAACGCTAAATTCAAAACCAGTGGAACAAAATGTCATCGAGGCACAACTGAGATGGTTTGGTCATGTTAATAGAATGAAGAATGGAAGAATACCAAAGGAAATATGGGAGGCAAGAGCAAGAGGAATGGAAAAAAGAGGCCCCCAAGGAAGACCATGGCAAACATGGAACAAGAAATTTCAGCAGACCCTGAATAGAAGAGGCATTAAATGGGACGAAGCAAGGAAGATATCAATGGATCATAACCAATGGAGAGCTCTCTGCAAAACCTTGATACCTTTGGGTAGAAGAAGATCCGAGTAAGTAAGTAAGTACCATGACACATCTGGCAAGGGACTACCGAGTTTTACCACCAGTGCCGAGAAAATTTCCTGCAGAGAATCATGATTGTCGCTGGATATGGTTACAAAGGGAAGTTGAAGATATGTAAGGTGGAGAAAAACATAAAAGTGAATGCTGCCTACTTCCAGGAATCCATTATGGCCCCAATCTATCGGACAGACATCCCTTGTTTGTACAGAGCCAACAAGAACCAGGTGAGAATCCACATGGACAAAGCATCCAGCCACACTGCTAGATCATCCCTCCGGTTTATCAGGACATGGAGCAGGAAACCGGAATCCATGTTATTCCCTTGCATGACATTCCTGACAAAAGCCCTGATGCCAGTTCAATGGATTTCTTTGCATTTGGGCTGTTAAAATGACATCTACAATATCGCCGCCCCTGCATGCTCATGGGTCTATGGTAAACCTAGAAGGAGGAATGGAATGAAATTCCTATGCCTGTGCTCCAACGTAGTTTGTTGCAGTGGAATTTGTAATGTCGGGCAATAGTCCATAATGCTGGTGGTTCCATACAACACAACTGGTGGTTGCAGCACAGTTTTTCATAGTGTAAGTACAATGTACATATCGGTCTGATATAACGTGATCTACCTCTGTAGCTGCTGTTCATGTTATGTGAATTTATCCTCCAAAAAGGTTGTGAGGAAAATAATATGTGCTGTCTACATTTGCACTCTTCACTTCCAATAAATTACCTAATGTCAAGGGGGCTGATGACAGTGCCAGGGGGGAGGGGTGATAGCAGTTCCAGGAGCTCAGCCCCCCCTGCCCCCTGCCTAGCTAAGGGTCTGCTCACATGTCTGTGTTATCAGACAAGTAACCCTTAGAGTGACTATAATGTATTTTCAAAAAAATGATATCCCAAGGAGATCAGTTTACCTCCTCCAAGTAAGTCGTTTAGGCCTAATTATAAAATTATTTTTATCATTAACATATTTTTATTATATATTAAATATGGACCACATAAATGATACATTGTAAACAATAAATGTAGTTTGATATCCTAGTGTCAAAAGGTATTAATTATTATAAAGTCTGTATGAATTATATTGTGTTTCCCCTCAATTCTGGCCAACCTTTGATGTTAGTAGCCCTACTATGTTAAAGTTGAGGAATGTCAGAAGTATTTATCAGAAGAACCAATCTTCTTGAGAACAGATTTACTTTTCACTAACCACTCATAAAACTTCCCAAAAAGCTCACCCCACACAACTAACACACAAAGTGAGATTTGTCTTCTTTGTGTCAAGATGCCTATATTTAAATTCTTGCTGCATGGCCACATTGACACTACATGCTAGCTTCTTTGCAATGCTTATTCACTTCTCTACAAATAACACAACATGCAGAAAACAATACATCTCATGATGCAAACTAACTTAAAGAGTACACTGCTGTCTGCTCAAATGTTCCTGATGATAATGAAGCTTATTGACTGCTATGAAATTCTTGAAATGAAGTCTAGCTATTTTGCCTCAATGTTGCCATTATGCTAGTTTATAAATTCCATGAAGTTTTTCTTGCATGAAATATCTCTCAAATTTTTGCTTGGTTTTTTAACTAAAGCCTAGACTTCTATAAAATGGATTTTGTTTTTTAATAAAATCAATGGATCAAGCAGGACACGCCTGTGAAATGGGGTTGTCCTGGTCAGAACAGGATGTATGTTCACCCTAGTAATAGTTTGCCGAGGTTTACACCCATTAGCGTAGCAATCGATATGAGGATGTTTCAAGATAAACTTGTTATTTGTGTACCACTATTTATAAAGTCGGCTGAATGTTACAATTAAATTGAAGGAAATTTAAAGTACAGAAGCTGAAGGGATAGTGCAAACTACAACAGAAGAAAGCAAGATTCCAACTCTTGGCTTATTTATAAACCAAACTATGCAGTAGAAATAACTGACATTACTGAGGTCTTACTCCAAGCTATTGGAGGGCACCCTAGAAGCAGAAACTCAAAATTAGCAGAAGAGGTATATGCATCATTTGGTACCTGCACCAGCATGTTCACCTGGTGACCTTGAATGGCTTGTCATGACCTCAGAACAAGCTCAGCAACTTGTTGCTATTTTATTACAATATGCTGCACATACCACATGACAAGTTTTGCTGGAGACTCATAAAAATATTAGAAGTGAGGGTTTCTTTGCTATTCCAAGACTATAAAACAAATTGCATCACCCAGTGGACAGCGCAAGCAGTTGCTCAAAGGTTCATTTTGAGAAGAAGGCTATATTTTGTGTGTGGTGGAACTTTATAGGTCCTGTTCAGTGGAAGTTTTTACCACATGGTTGAACTATTGATTGGAACCCAGCTGCTGCAAGAGTATGATATTCTGCTCCAGTGTTATCCAGTAATGATGAACCAAAAGAAGGTCCTCATGCATGCAACAATGTCCCATGTGACAGGACTCGCTTGGTCTGAAAGAAATTCCGGACTTTAATAGCATGGAAATACTACCACAGCCAGCATATAGCCTTGATCTTGTGCCATTATATCACTGTTTTTGTTCCATGGCGCACTTCTTGAGGCACAGACAGTTCATTTCCTTAGATGATTGCAAGAATTATGTCAAGAAATTCTTACTGCCTCATATTGCCAAGGGATTTCATTAGTGGCTGAAAGTTGGAGAAGGACCACAGACTCTAATGGACTGCATTTCACAGAATAGCCAACTGTTGTCTATATGTGGTAGAGGGATGAATATGCTACCCAGAAACACAAAATTTATGATTCACTCTTGATTGTTGCCAAGCCAGAAATTAAACGCCAGACTGTGTAACATAAATGTGTGAAAATCGTAATATAACCTAATATGAAATAATGGAAACTTGAACAATTTTTGTTTGCATGTCTATTGAAGACTCATGAATGTTTTAATTGGTTGAAACAATCCTTAGGAAGGGAATAAAAAATTCGATTTTAATATCTAGTAATGTAGTGAACTTTACCAACTTTTCATGTATACAAAATTATTCCCTATAATGGATGCAATATTCACAGCTGTCTCACTAATCTCTTGCTGCAAGAGGTGGACTCTCCAATGTGCCATGTCTCTAATGTCGCTTTAAATGTTTGGCACTCTTCTCGTATGTGCCAATTTTATTTTTTATTTTTTTTGAGAGAGAGAGGGGGGGGGTTTAACGTTCCAAATTGTTCATAATCAATATTGAAAGATAATAACTATTTTAACAAATCTTTTTAGCTTTGTGAGAAGAGTTGCCCTTTTCCGTTGTCTATGAGGAATTATTTTATTTACCTTTTAATATGTTGGTATGTCCTGGGGGGTCCCTTTACAACCCACACTTTTAACCTCCCTTAATTGAATTTTTAATCCATTTTTTATCTCAGGTAAGAATTTTAGAGAAATAGATTTCCTCCCATACACATTGAAGGGTGCAATATGCCAATAAACTCAAAAATTTTAACTTGTTCGTTTGTTCATTTTCTGGTGAACTTTGGCATCTTTTAAGCCAACAGAGGGATTAAGATACAGTAGTTCCACTTGAGAAAGGCACATTCCCATGTCTCGAGAAGATTACCTTCACACATACATTACATGGAAAATTCTGTTCATTCATTCTTTTAATATATATGCTCCGAAAGAAATTATATTGCTTATTTTGTACAGTTGTCTAGTAAAACTTGTGCTTCACCTACATTACATTCAAGCTGTGTCAGCTTTCCTACACTAAACATCTCTTATAGTTCCTTTTCATGTATTAGAAGCTTCCTTTTATCTTTAAATAGAACCAATGTCAGTTGATTATTATTGTTGATTGTGTTAAATAAAGACTATACAAATAATGAGTTTGATTGTTGTAGATAATGGTACTATGGAGACAGCAAACACAAATATCTGTCCCAGAGAATGGTAAAAGACTTCATCAAAATCATGAGATTCGTCAGCTTTCAGTGCACATCGAGGTTGAGATGTATGCAAACAACTTGACATTAATGAAGAGAATCCACAATGCCAATGGAAAAAATACATGGCTTTTTGAAGGTTGGTTTTGTTTGTGTAGGGCAATCAGCATCCATAGCAAAGTGAAAACTGTGAGTCATTTCTTGTAATTGAAACATATATACTTCTAATAGCACTTTCCCTACATACAGGAGAATGAATATAATAGCAGATAAAAGTACAGTCAAAATACATTGTGTGACATTTTTCCACGCAGAACTGTAATAAAAAAACATTACGTTAATTTATCACGTGAAAAAGCTTCACATTTCCCTCATATCTTCGGTACGCCATGCGTCAAGCGGTTATTGAGGACCAGTTGATCGATTGACCGCTAGAGGCCCTCAGTGGTAAATTCTTTTTTGTGCGAACACGATCGAAAGAAAGGTCAGTCCCGATCCAGCGGTACAGTTGCAGAGGAGTAGCAAGAGACGACCTCGACTTGTGGAGGAGCAGGAACTCGTATGTGCTAGACACACCTCATTTTCGCTTCAATGATCTTCGGTAGAAGGGGACCACCATTTATAAATCGAACACGACGAGAAGCTGCCCTGTTTTGTATTTGAGTGGGAGCAATATGTGAAGGACTTGGTTTATTTGGAGGAACGGCAGCAAGCAGAGGAGACGACCATGTGAAGCGCTTTTGACCATTGGCCATTTTGATCGTCGTTCTGTCGTGTACGAAGCGGAACCTGAAACTATGAAGACGCAATTGGACAATCTCAAGAAGGAAGTATAGAAGTAGCAGTACAGGGTACTTTGGATCTATGTGGATAGGACCTCTTCGAAAGGCGTCATTTGGTTCCCCAGTCGCCACCATCGATAATCCACGCTATCTGATTGTTCCGTCTTTTGAGGTATATACTTTTTGCAATCATTACGTAGTGAACTGTGAAGTGTCTCCCAACAAATGTACGTGTTACTCAGCAACAAACCATGAGTTGGAATATTAAGAGGAATGTCAAAAAGGGAACTCAAATCAAAAGCATTTTTAGTGGTTTTGTCCCCAAATTTTACTGCGTCGTCGCGATTGCACTGATAGGACGTGACGTGACTTTTGCTTCATTTCTTCTATGCAAGGCAGGCACTGACCAGAATTAATTGGGCATAAAAAAAAGAGGGAAATACAATTATGTAAATTCTAGTTGGCACTCTTGTGCATGAATAAGCACTTTAAGTATGTTTGACGAAACGTTTAAGAGCATAAAAAAAAGGGGGTCTTTTTTCCCAAGAAACATCGTATTCCTATAAAAGCCAATGATTGATTTTTATAACCTTTAATAGTATCTTGCATATGTTATATATATATATATATATATATATATATATATATATATATATATATATGTTGTTCGTTTAACTAATTTATTATACTACTACCGGCGAATGTTAAAACTTTTCAATACTTGTTGATTTCATCAAAGAAAGAAATGTTGTAGTTGTTGATGTATTTATTATTGATGAGAAAAAATATTAACCATTCTGCATTGCGCGGTTAATATAATAAATTTGACCACGCGTCACAAACTATATCTTGTAGTGCATGTTTGTCTGTCACACAAAAATTGTACCTTAGATTAGAAATTGAGCAAAACGAGGTTGTGGTTGTTCGAATACGGAATCGTGGCAAAATTTACGTTTCAATTCAAGGTTTAACGCTGTTATGAAAGGGAGGCAAGTCTTTGACATCAGTACGAAGGAATCGCCTTATTTAACGTGTCGCATTGCCCCCATTAATGGTTCTCGCTTGAGACTGAGGTGACTGTACAAAATACATGTCGTTAACCTCAAACAACGACTTTTGTAACCGTTAGGTTTGGGTACGTGTAATTTGTCTCCACGGCCTCTTTGCGCGTCATCCCCCATATTTGCTATTTGATTGAGTACCCACCTAACTAGTTACAATTGGAAGCATGACAGCAGACATTAATGTATATTGTCTACCAAGGACCCTGACAGATTCCAGGTTTGAGTGTCAGTTTGGGTATGTATGTTCCTTTTCTAATCTCTATGCATGTGTTTTGTCTTATCACCATTCATTCTCATCGGCATGATTAGATTAAAGAGCCACAAAGTAAAAAATATATAAAAAATCGTAAAAGAAATATGCACCCAAAATCACATACAAACACAAACCTTTCAAACATATTTAAATATATGTTTATAATTTGAAATATAACTTTATAGTTCTTTGTATTTTTCAATAGTTATATATAGCACATATAATATGTGTGTCCAGAGGCAGCCTGGTCCATTGCATCGTGTGTTTCTTCTGTACATTACAGTATATTTTATTTGTGTTCTAAATCTAGTTGCTATTATCTTGGATTTGAAATAGGATGAAAAATTGACAATGAAGGGTGTGACCACTAATCACTTGTTCAATGAGAGGGTTGCATTTAGGTTAACTTTCACTGGTTGCTTCTGATGACTAGTAACAACTAGTGGTCTGTACAGGAAAAGCTGATATGTACAAACCAGAAGGTATTTGGTTGTTTCTAGAGGCCTGCAATAAAGCTCTATGCAGAACTTGATATTCTAGGACACTTTCCTGAAGGAAAATATAAATTATGAGTATCAATTTCAACAAAATTTAGATTATTCACTTTATGCTTTTTTTTTACTTCTTTTATGCACAACTTAATATAGTATAGTATACTCTAAGCTTCTGACATTATTCAAAATTTTGTAGGCACAATTCACAAGAGCTTTTGTCTTTGAAAAAAAAACAAAAAAAAAAAAAAATGTATGCTTCAGTACATCATAATGACATATTTCTTGTTAAACAAATGGAGTGTATAAACGCGTAGATGATCAAATTAGAATATATGTATGGTGCATGTTTTGTTCTGGAATTGTATTACAAAAATTATTTACTTACCAATACAAACTAACTAACTAACTCTCTAGCCTTCTTAAACCCGAAGGTTCATGGCTGCAGCAACACAGGCCTTCCATCTTTCCCTATCTTGAGCAAGGTCTATATACTCTTTTCCATCCCTACCGATTTCCCTTAGGTCCATCTCAACGTTGTCCCTCCATCTTCGTCTTGGCCTTCCTACAGGTCTCTTACCATCAGGTTTCCCAACAAGAATCCTGTAAACTCCTCTTTCCTCTCCCATTCGTGCCACATGGCCTGCCCACCTAAGTCTTCTTGATTTAATCATTCTAATAATATCTGGACATGAATACAAATTATGTATTTCTAAATTATGTAACCTTCTCCACTCACCTGTCTCCTCATCCCTTTTAGGTCCATAGATTTTCCTAAGGATCTTATTTTCAAATACTCTCAATTTATGTTCCTCTTTCAATGTAAGGGACCAAGTTTCACATCCATATGATACTACAAGCAAAATTACTGTTTTGTATATTTTAACTTTTAGTTTCTTAGATATTAAACGAGAAGACAAAAGTTTATGAAGAGAGAAGTAACATGCATTTCCTGAATTAAGCCTACTTTTTATTTCTTCCTTAATATAATTTTCATTTGTTAATATTACTCCTAAGTATTTGAATTTGGAAACTGGTTCAAACGAGTTGTTACCAATAATTTGATTTTGATTATTACCTAACATTTGGTTTCGGCCTGTAAGCATATATTTAGTTTTCTCTTTGTTAGCTTCCAAACCTATCTCTTTAGCAGTTTTGAAAAATATTTTAGCATTATTCTTAATTGTATTCACATTATCCCCCAGTAAGTCTACATCATCTGCATATGCTAACAACTGAGTCACACCATTTAATTTTAGTCCTTCTTTAGTTTCTTTTACCTTCCTAACAGCATATTCTAAGGCAAAATTAAAGAGCAATGGAGATAATGCATCTCCTTGTTTTAACCCATCATGAATTGTAAATTTGTCAGACATATTACCCACACGAATTTTACTTTCTGTTTCACTGGTGCATATTTTCATCATACTAACAAGCTTCTTAGGTATTCCAAACTCTACTGATATATTATATAATTTCTCTCTTTTGACCGAATCATATGCTTTTTCGAAATCAATGAATAGCTGATGGACATTTTGATTATATTCCCACTTTTTTTCAAGTGTCTGTCTGATGTGAAAAATTTGATCTGTAGTTGATCTGTTACATTTAAATCCACATTGATAATCACCTATAATTTCATTAGCATATGGGGTTAGTCTTGTTAAAAGAATGTTAGATAATATTTTATATGTTGTTGAGAGTAGAGAAATTCCACGGTAATTATTGCAGTTCATTTTATCACCATTTTTAAACACAGGAACAATTATGGATTCTTTCCACTGTTGAGGGATTTCTTCTTTATTCCATATTAAACAAATTAATTTATGAATTTGACATATTAATGAATTTCCACCATATTTAATTAACTCAGCTGGTATTAAATCAATGCCAGGTGCTTTGTTATTCTTTAGTCTTTTAATAGCATCTTTTACTTACCCATAACAATTGCAAATTGAAAGATAATTTCTACAATTCAAGCAATTCTTGAATAAAACAAAATAAAAAGTAAATGCTTTCTCTTCTCATTTACAAAGATTGCATACTAGCCATGGCTCTCCACATTGTGATATTCAGCGTGAGGTAAGAAATCATTGACTACTACATCTGATAATGTTTAATATTACTAGCACTTGCGAATTTTCCTTCAAAATGAATGTTTTATAACCTTATTTCATGAGAAAAATTGTTGAAATGAGTTGATAGATACACATCAATCATATACTATTCTTTTTCATGACACCACCCCTTGCTGTCTATACCAATACAATACATTAATTGTAACAACGTACATATACTTAATACAATATGTGATAGTACAGCTAGAATATTTTACTTTATGTTTCCTATTCTGCTTCTGTATTATTTCAAACTTTATCGCAGAGAATCTGTTGGCATCTTTGGAAGAAATATCTCTGCACCAGACTTTGAAGTAAGTTAAAAGTTACTTGCTTTAAGAAAGACATCATAAAGAAACACCATAGCAATAAGAGATACCCTGCTTCAACTGGACCTGGAGAGGAAGAAGAACCTTTTGAGGTAAGTAATTGACTTTTTACTTTAATTTTTAATTCTCCCTTCCTTCATAGTGTATTCGCTTCCTCTTGTCTCCTCTAATTTGTGTACTCAGTTCTTCCTATTTCCTTTCTCCCTTGGTGGATTGTCTTTGATTAATTTTACTCCTTTTTTCATCAAGGAGTCAGTTCTATCTATCTCCCTACTCCTTTTTGATTGATTGGTTTCCTGATATCTCTCTCCCTGTTCCTTCTAGAAATTGCTTCTTTTTTTAACCTATCATCCACTTGAAAATATTTATCTTCCTATCCTGTTTCACATTTAAAGATTTGCCTCCTCCTAGCTACCTCCCAGCTATGTATTGAACTTCCATCCTATTTCCTCCCATTCACTTCAAGGAATGGACTATTCTTACCTTCTCTTCTCTTTTGACAGCTTGCTTCTCATTAGCCTCCTTCTCTATTAAGCCTACTCAGTGGCCAAGTATATTTAGTGCTTGACTTCCTAACTTGCCACTGAATTTCCCAAATTCAACTCTCAGCCTGGATACAGTGCCTTGAATAACGTAGTGTGGAAAACGACTCAAGAAACTGGTTCCTCAGACGGATGAGAAACATAGATGGCAGTGCGATCAATGTCGGTGCTAATTTTCTTATGAAAGTAATGCGGCTTTGTTAGTTTTTGTAATATAATATGTAGATTTGTTTGTCTTGAAAGGAGGTACGTGAATTGATGGAAACAGTTATATTTGTGGAGTGATTTGCAGTCACGAAATGACATTAATTTCGAAAAAAAGTAAAATAAAATTAATAAATACATATCATGCGTAATACAAAAAGAAACATCGCAAAGTGATTCCGGATGTTGTACTGTTGGATTGTGTACTAGAGTTTTATTTTGCTATGTTATTAGAATATAAATAGTATCCTGAGAGATATTTCATACCAAGGCGACAAACCACAAGGGTCGCTTGGAAGCGAGCAGTCCATAATCAATGCAGCCTTTCGAACCATAGGGACACATGCTCTGACTTCACTGTTTCCTCAAGGAGATTTTACACCAAAGCGACACAGGTCCTTCGGTCCAAGGCAACTTTCACACCGAAGCGACACATGTTGCTTGGAAACGAGCCAATCAAGAGCAACATTTCACATCATAGCGGCATGACGGGAAGCACAGGCTAGCGTTCGGTTGGTGAAATCCTCAAGCGATAAGTGTCACGTACCACTTGTCGCTTTGGTACGCAATCTCCCTAAAGCAAGACACTCATTGCATTGCGCATGCGCTAACAACAAACCACAGCAACATGTTGCAAGCTATTGAGGAAATGGCCCAGTTTGAGCAATGCACAAGCGACAGAGCGACACGTGTGACTTATCATGTCGCCTAGATCTGTTGTTGTAATGTGCGGTTTTTCGTGCCACTAATCTGTTTTTTGCACAATTAGCAGCGAACGCTTGCCAATAGACTGAAGGCACCATGTCACTTGTCACTTAGTTGGGAACTCCCTCTGTAGTGTGTCGCTTCGGGCTGAGCACCCTTCCTTTAAGGAGCTTTTCGACCGAAGTAACAAGTATCACGCGAATACGCCATATGAACATGTCGTTTGCTGTTTGGACACTCATGTGCAATGAATGCTATTTTACAGTCTGGAAGTGTGTGTCACTAGCGTGACAGTGTGAACATCCCGTGTCGCTTGTCCCATTGGTTTGAAAGTTTCCTTACACTCATGTTGATGGCACTAAGAAAGTTTTGTGGGGTTCCCCTTGTCGTTTCATGCAATCATCATTATCATCATCACCGCGATTAGTTTAAAGCGGAAGAAAAGAGACAGTAAATATCAAAAATACAAATGCTTCAGTGTGTATATCTTTAAAAGAAATGATGATGATGATAATAATAATGAACCTAATTCGTACACAAAAATTTAGTTGCCAAGAGCATTCCATGCGTATTTTTTCTTCCGTATTATTAACGAAAGTATGACGATAACAGGACATGGTCGACTGTCTAGAATGTTTGTTAATATCTTCGCGACCACTGTACCAAATATCATAGCAATTATCACAATCATAGAAATGCTTCATGTAAAAGAATCAGACGTTGCAGCGAAAACTCCATTTACTTCCATTATAAGCAGACGAATACCAAGCACCGGGTTCAACACCAGCGCCTCTAGCGGATCATTTTAGAGTGGAACCAGCCAGAGCACGCAGAACGGTGTCGTTTTCCACACTACGTTATTCAAGGCGCTGTAGCCTGGGTATGGGGTTCCATGTTAGTGCACCAACATTTATTTCATCAAATTGCCACTGATGGTCTTCATAGTAATTCCCCAAAAGTAGCAGATAAACGATTCAAAATAACAAAAATACCAAGAGAGAAAAACACAATTCTCTATTAAGATTTTGTTTTGCATATTGCATCATTTTTCCACAGAGGATATGTTTTTACTATTCTTTTATCACTTTTGGTCTCCTTAGTGGATTCACATTCCCCTGCCTCAGGCTCTTCTCTTTGCAGATGGAGGTTGCATTTAATTCTGTGAACTTACTTTAAACTTTCCTCCTGCTGTCTCTTATTTTCTCCTTGGAGGAATTGCCACTTGCTATATCACTCCCTTCCCTATTTTCTCACCTTGTCCTTTGAGAACTTGCCTCCTCATATCTCTTTCCATTTACCTTGGAGAACTTGCCTGAAATATTTCCTTTCCTTGATCTATTATTTGGAAGACTTGCTTTGATTCACTTGTTCCCCCAATCTATTTTGAGCACTTGATTCTTCCTATTTTGCTCTGTTCTCCTGTTGTCTCTTCTTAGCTTTGTCCTCTGTCCTTGTCAAATTATCTCCCTCCTATATTTCTTTCATTTCTAGGTAGGATTGCCATCTACTATTTTCCTCTTCATTCTTTGACTAACTTACTTGATTCTACGAGGGTTGTTCTAAAAATTTCATGGACTGAGATCACTATTCAGAGTTAGATTAAGTATGAGGGTTGGTGTGAGTTTCCTTTTCGAAATAGCACCCTTCACACTCTATACACCGATTCCAGTAATGCATTAGCTTCTCAAACACACGTTGCAGACCATTTTCTGAGAGTCGGTGTAAGGTAGTGGATGTGACAGCTTTCACTTCCTGGTCCTTGCTAAACTTCCTTCCATGTAACCCTTTCTTAAGAGATGTAAACACCCAGAAATCGCAGGGTTCAAAGTCTGGGCTGTATGGAGGATTGTCTAGACTGCCCACCAACTTTATCCAAAAATTCCATAGCTTGCCATGCCACATGTGGCTTAGCATTATCCTGCAGGAGAAACTATTCTCATGAAGCAGTTCACGTTTTTTTTTTAATTGTACCCTTCAAATGCACTTGCAAAACATTAGCACAATAATCTCTATTTACAGTTTGATTACTTGGAACCTAATGCTGCAGTACTATTCCACGGATATCAAAAAACAAAATCAACATTAACTTCACAATGTTGATGCCCACTTCTCGCCTTATCCTGCACATTGCATTTACCTTCCTTAAAATGCTTCCACTTCTTGAATATGGCCAATCTGCCCATTTCTTTGTCACCATAAGCTTCTTTGATCATCTCAAATGTTTTTTGGCCACTTTTACATAACTCCACACAAAATTCAATAGCGATCCTTTGTCTGATAATTATCAGTATATCATTCTCATCCGCCATTGTAATATACTCTGCAGTTCGACTTTTATAGTGAGCAAACAAACAACAGCTGCACGGTGGTCCACTCGTACATTAACAAAGCACACCACAGGCTATCTTGACGAGCAACAATCACAGACTCGACTTATACAGAATCAGTGCAGTATTGCCAATCCACAAACTTTCGGAACTTCCCTCGTACTTATCTGTCTTCTTGTTGATTGAGTGCCTTATCTTATCATCTTTTTTTGTCCTTGGACAACTGCCTTTCTATCTTTCACTCTTCTTTTGGGTGTTTTTTTAACTTTTCATCTGCCTCCCGTCTTCTTGGAAGACTTGCATACTCTTCATATTTTTCTTCCTTCTGCTTTGAAGATATGTTTTCTTCCCTTTCCATCTCCTCTTCTCCAACTTGGAGAACATCATTTTATCTCTTTCTCTCTCTCTCTCTCTTTCTCTCTCTCTCTCTCTCTTTCTCTCTGTCTCACACACACAATTTTTAGGAGCAAGGGCTTTTTTTTATCACCAAACCTTTCTCTTCAAGCACTTGTTGTCTACTGTTTTCCTCCCTTCTCTTTGAGGAAAATACTTCACCACGTTGAACAGAAGAAATAAGATGAAACGAGTCCTCCATGGATAATGGAAGGTGAGAGAAAGAAAAGCACCTATCAAGTAGAAAAAGAGAAACGTCAGAAAGAGCGAAATCCTCCTTCTTTTCTTCTTGAAGTCCTAAGCTCCATCTCACCCTTCTTCCTTCTTCTTGGAAGATTCAGCTGTTTCTGTCTCGAATTTTCCTCCTTGGTAAATTTTCTTCCTCCTCTCAGTCTTCCTACCACCACAGGTGCTACCACTCTACATGGAGGACACAAATCTTCTTGTCTTTCCTCTTTCACTGGGGGATAGTGTTTTTTCTCTCACCTGTCATTATACCCCATCAATTTGGCAGACTATTTTTCCTTCTATTACCTTCCATTCTCAATGAATGACTCAGTTCTACTTATCTCCTATCTTGTACCTGGTGTATTCTGTTCTTCCTCTTATCTGCTATTTCCCATGGGTGATACAGTTCTTCCCATCTACCTCTCTTCTACTTGCATGAAAAGAGACTGGAAGAAGGCAATTTGAAGATTAGAAAATTTAAAGAACTGTGTCCCTTCAAGAAGAACTGAACGAAATGGAGGAACAGAATCCACCGAGCAGGAGAGAGGAACAATTGGGCCCTCCAAGGATATTCAGCAGATATGGGAGGAAATGAATCAAAGAAGAAAATGGAGGCATGCAGGAAGAACTGATGCTTCAAAGGAGAAGAGAGTGAAATAGGAGGAAGATATTCCACGAAAGACAAAGCAATGAAATAGTAGGAACTGGGTCCCTCAAAGAGAGGGAAAAGATGTGAGAATAATAGAATGGAAGTGGGCAGATATGAAGAATTGAGTCCTCCAATGGGAATAGAAATTTGTAAGGTGGAAAGCAATATACAAAATGGAGGAGAGGCTTTTGTAGGAAATTAGTATTTTATGTAGAATGAAAGATGAGAAAAATAATCTACCAAGCAAGGCATGGGGGATATGAAGAATTGAATACTTCATTGAGGATGGAACTCAGAGGTGGAACAGAATCTACTAAGTGAAATGAGGAACATAATTCACAGAGTGGAAGAGAAATGAGAAGAAGAGAGATGGAGCAAAATCAGTAGACCAAGTGTATTCAAATACGTGAAGAACAACTGAGTTCTCTGTGGAGAAAGAAGGTGATAAACAGAAGGAAATACCCAAGGGGAGGACATAGGAAGAATTGAACTCTACAAGAAAAATGGGAACTTATAGAAGAAAGGGAATCTACCACACAACAGGTGGGATGTAGGAAGGACTGAGTCTTCAATGAAGAATTGGAGGTGACAGAAGGAAAACAATAACAAAAGTGGAAGAGATGAAATAGGAAGAACTGTGTCCTACAGGTAGAATAACAAGTGATTCAAGGAAAATAATGAACCACAAGAAAGAAGATGATACAGGAAGTACTGTTCCTTGTGGAGAAGTGCATGAGAGATATCAGAATATAAATGCACCAAATACAAGATTGTTGTTGTTGTTGGTGTTTTAAGTCCATTATGTGTACTGTAAGGCTAATCGGGACTGGACCTACAGTTTAAAGTGGGATCCGAACCACTATGTGCCTCCACAAGGTAACGATGCTACCACTATGCCATCGGGGAGGACCAAATACAAGAGAAGGCTATAGGAAGGACTGAGTCCTCCAAGGAGAATGAAAGAAATTAAATGAAAGGAATATACCACTTGAAAGTAGGGATAATAAAATAACTTAGGCTAATAAGGAGAAGGTCAGGAGTGGGGATAGAATTAAATAAACCCACCAAGTATAAGAGAAGGATATAAGATTTTCTGAGTTCTGCAATGAGTACAAAATGTGAGAGGAGAAAGGGAATCCACAAAGAAAAAGTGGTAAATTGGATGAACCAAGTCCTCCAAGGATACAGAAAGGAGATAAGGGAACTGAATCATAATTTGGAATGTAGAGCATAAGAAAAACTGTTTCCTGGAAGGAGAAATGAGACATATGGGATAAATTAATTGCAACAAGGAGAAGGGGTGAAAAGAAGAAGTGCTTCCACCAAGGAGAAATTAGAAAATAGGAAGAAGAATTTTATAATATGAAAAAGCTTAATCTTCCAAAGAAAACAGAGTGGGAAATAGGAAAGTGATGATAAGAAGAATATTGTCTTCCAAGTGGAAGAAAAATATATATACTAGGGTTATTTTTTAAGTTTGTTCCATTTTGCAATAAAACGAAGTAAGTAAATTTTTTAAAAAAAAAAACATTTATTTTCTGAATTTATATACACTTCTCTGTTTTCTACATAATTTCCTGACCGGTTTAAACATTTATCGTAATGAACTATGAGTTTTTGGATATCCTCCTCATAGAACTCTGCCACCTGTGATGATAGCCAGTTAGTAGTAGTCGCTAGGCACAAGGCCTGTTTGTGAATACTGTTTGAAATTGCGTGTGTGCATGGGAATGAGTGCGCACGCAGGCTCCCGGCATTCGTTGAGCATGGCGTCAGTCTGTATGCTTTGTTAAAATGTTTTTGAAAATCGAGCATCCTGCCAACTGTGAAATACGGTCAGTCATCCGATTCTTAACAGCAAGGAACATGAAACCTGTGGATATTCATCACCAGATATGTGAAGTTTACGCAGACAATGCAATGAGTGACAGTAAAGTGCAAAAAGGAAGGTTGGGAAAACGTCCATGATGAATTGCACTCTGGTCGGCCATCTGCAATCACTGACAAGTTGGTGCAGGCAGTTGACACCCACATTCACGCAGACAGGAGATTCACAATTTCCAAGTTGTCCTCGGAATTCCCACAAATTTCAAGGTCAGTTTTGTTTAAAATTGTGTCTGAGAACTTAGAGTTCATGAAATTGTGCTGTCGATGGGTTCCTAAACTGCTGAGTGAGGAACACAAATAGAAAAAATAGGCAAGTGCTTTAACATTTTTGACCCTCTACAACAAGAAAGGTGATGAGTTTTTGATTCATATCGTCACAGGAGATAAGACATGGGTGTCCCACGTGACTCCTGAGTCAAAACAACAATCGATGGAGTGGCGACACATGTCATTGCCGGTCAAAGTGAAAGCAAAACAGACACTCTCAAAGCGCAAGACCATGGCAACTGTGTTTTGGGACAGGCAGGGTGTTTTGTTAGTGCACTTTTTGCCGCAAGGAACAACAATTCCTACTGCTTCCTACTGTGAGACCGTAAGAAAACTTCATCGAGCAATCCAGAACAAACGGGGTGAAATACTGTCAGCCTGTGTCGTACTGATTCATGACAATGCAAGGCCACATGCTGCAGCTTACACTCAAGATCTGATCGAATCTTTTGGCTGGGAGGTATTCGATCATCTGCCATACAGTCCAGAAATTGCATCTAGTGACTACCACCTCTTCTGCCATCTGAAGACCTTCCTGGGCAGCAAGCGTTTAGACACTGATGAAGAAGTGAAAACAACCATGAGTAACTGGCTATCATCACAGGCGGCAGAGTTCTATGAGGAAGGGTATCCAAAAACTCGTAGTTCGTTACGATAAATGTTTAAATCGGCTAGGAAATTATGTAGAAAAATAGGGAAATAGGGAAAATACTTACTTTGTTTTTATTGCAAAACGGACCTTACTTAAAAAAGAACCTACGTATGAAATGTTTTTGATTGGCATTTTTGTTAGTCACGTTTTTGCCAGTTTTGGCTATGATGAGATCATGAAGCTGATGATGGGAAACAATTCATGAAGGAACATTCATTCACAATGAACAGCCAATCCCAGGCTCTCACTCAAACTTGGGCACCTCGATGGTAAGATCTTAAATCAACCATTAACATGCTCAGCCATCCAGCTGGCAATAGAAAGAAGGGAGACAAATGAAGGGGAAGATTTTGAAGATGATTAATTTTAGTTGTACTGAGTCCTTCAATGAGAATGGAAAAATATTGGTGGAGTGTGTCCACCAATGATAGAGGGGGAGATAGGAAGAACAGAGTTGAGAAAGACAGGAATAAGAGGAAATAAATTCATTAAAGATAAGAGAGGAAGAGAGGAGAAAGCAAATCCACTAAGTAAAAGGGAAGGGGAAAATAAGGAGGAGAGTAAAAAGGAAATGTCTTACCTCAATATGTTCATCTTCCCATATTGACTCAGTGGATGGAGAGTAACTGTTTATTTAATCCAAGATCTGATACACTCTGGTTCTTCAACATCTCCTTACAAGTACAATGGGTCCCCTAGAACAGGGTAAGAAATGTTGCAGAATTATAAGAGGAAGAACAAATCAAATCATATGTTTAGTGATTAGAACCACTTTGTGTGATTATTGGATTCTCAGTTAGGGCAAATTCTGGACAATTTTAATTTCTCTTTAGACTTTTCGTATATTCCATATCATTTTATGTGTGCATTAAATTTACTTTAAATAGGTTTCTCCAAATTATATATTTCAAAATCTAATGGAAAAGCATACATAAAAACTGGGACTTTACGTGTTCATAACAGCAGATTTCTTAAAGTGGCAGAGCCATGCTTGATTGGCCTGGATTATTTAATAACTTTTTGTCTTAATAAGCTCTAGCTTTGATGAGCAATTGAATTTCTTAAATGTGCAAATTCTCTCAATAAAACCTAATCTCTTCTACCTCTCTTAGAGTACTGACAGCATTCTAAGGAGCCTTTGATCTTCAAGAGTTCTCATGCAGCTAAATAGCCATTGTGTGTGTGTAGTTTGTCTTTTACATGAGCTGTTCTAGGCTTGAACTCTATTGGGAGCTACAGTATTTTTTAAAATTTCAAATTCAATATGTGGGTGTATCAGCATTTAAAGGCTATCTTGCATCCATCATGTTACATGGGGTCCAGCTCCTTACCTAAAGTAACTGTAATGTATTTTACTAAAATATTAAAACATTCTCTGACTTCGCTTAATAGCTGAGGCTGTAAAGAGGCACTCAGCATACACATGGACAAAATACAGACGCCAGGGACTCATTAGTCTGCAAAATGCAGTCCAGGTTGTACTATGTGGCAGTGAGGTTGACAATTGGGTGTCCCATGTGGAAGGATCGACCCCTTACACCCCTACAGTATTTCAATATACAGAAACACAGTACAGTTTATACTCTATTTCAGAAGACAAAGGAAATAATACTGGAAAGGAGGAAGTAGTAGATTTCAATCAAGAGATGCAGATAACAAAAGTAGTGGAACTTGGTGTGCCTGTATCACCCAATGAAAAATTGATCTTCAAATATTTAGGATTTGGTTTTCATGAGGTTACTGTTTTACTCTATTAATTGAAGTTATTTTTACTTCCAGTTTTGCATTTCTTTCAAGTAGCTTCCCAATTGTCTTCTCAATGCTACATCAATATTTAAACATTGGTTTCTCCACAGGGATGAAATCAGGGACATAGTGAATAAATACATTAATATTAGAAACATAATCCATCGTTTTGGATCATCAAAGAAGATGTACTCCAACCAACCCACACTTCCAATGATGGTTAAATTGAAACACTGTTTTAATTTACCAATTCAAGTGTAAATGAATTAGAACAGTTTGTGCGATAATAATAATGTAGTTCTAGAGTAAGGTTCCCATTCATTGTAATCTACATCAATTCAAAGATGCGAAGAACATTAATTTATTTTTGCCTGTTTGTCATAAATTCTGATATGTGGATAGCAACTCCCACTAACCTTCATCATGAAGTGGTTACAACATGGCCTGATTTCAATCTCACTTCTTTGTAGCTGTTCATATATCTATTTTGATTCATCATACATCTGTATCATTGCAATCAGCGCAGAGAAGTAGAGAAGGAATGTGAAACAATAAAAGTATAATAAAATATCATTAAACAAATAATGTCTGCTCCTACACATTAGGTGTGACTGAGTAGCCAAGTGCATTAACGCTCCATAACCTGCACGTCGGCCTATTTTAAAATTTTAAATTATTTTCCTTACAAGCACAATAATGGTCGGGAAAGCACTAGATAACTTATCTTCACTATTACCCCCAAAACATAGAGGTGTTGGTACCTTTTATCTATCGTTCTTTGATTTACTTACACACCTCTGAAGTGACCAGTCCCTCTTTGGCGGCACTCAGTACCACGCACGGGAATGTTTCATATCTTAAATTACAGCATGCCAGTCATGATTTTGGGGAAATAAGAAGAATAATACCATGGTATGTTGTTCGGAATGCAAATTATTTGAATGCAGAAACCATTGCAGTACCCATATGAAATGTTGGAGTTGTCAAAATAACGATATTAAAAAGTGACATCATTTGGTTCCTTATATTTGAGTCAGTATGTCCTTTCTTGTGTATACCTCGTAAGAGTATGAGAAACAGATTGAGAATTTGAACATTTTTAAAATATTTTGTAAGTTTCTTCCAGGTGTTTCTACATTTGATTGCTTTTTCTGCAAGTGAGTAAGATTTTGACAGAGTTTTGGAACAAATAGTTCCTTTGTGCATCCATATAAGTTGTACAATTGCAGATTTAAAAAATGCCTTGAAATTTAAAAAAAAAAAATTCATTGAATTTTTTTGAAAAATACATTGAAAATTTTGTGAATGGTTAGTTAATTTTTTAGTGCCTTCATTATATGGTAAAGCTTTAATTACTTTGAGATTAATATTTTGGTACGTGTTCTTTAAGAGTCTAAGCTTGTAATTCTATGAGACACTTTCATTTCTGAATGCCGCACGCGGGACATTTGTGCTGCAATGAGGATGCGGATGACGGAGGGTTAAGCAGTCGACCTTTGATCTCATCACCAAAAATGTCGTGGTTTCAGTTCCAGTTTGGGGGGTGTTCCTTGTGAGTGCCCTTCATCAATTTTATGTAATCATCACTCATCCTCATGTCAATTTGTCCCAAGTGGCAAGTAACACAATTACAATTACAATTACACATATTGGATTGAAAGATGCAGTAAAACACTTGCGTACAAAGTTAACCAATTTTCATGATTGGTGATAAAAATGAAACATACTAAGGTTGCTGTTGAAACCATGTTTTCATTAAAATGGCCTTACACACCATGTTACAAACATGTTCTCAATCTAATCCTCATAATTATATTGTATAGATTTGAAAACGTTCAAGTCAATTGCATAAGAAAACATATTTGCAGAATTTTTTGATATCTTGTTTGCATATAACACATGTTATTTCAGTGGAGCAATGCTTTACAGAAAAAAAATGTTGTTTCGTTTAATGTATGGGGAATTGCAAATTCAGACATGTTGTATTCAAAATGTTAGTTCTCTTCTGTTACATTTACATTATGGGTTATCTTCTTTGAGAATTGTAAATTGAAACTTATACATGAACACTTTAGTTCATTTTTATTTAAATTTTCATATATGTGTGTTCTGTCAGTTATATGTACTATAAACCAGGCATTATTAAAATTTAAAACAAACAAGGTGATTTTGAAAAAAATAAGAAAAATGCTATTTAATGTACTAAATATGTTGCAGAATTTAGAAATAGGTATTTTATAACAATTCACTGGTAGATTTTGTCGTTTTTTTCCCCATGTTTGACATTGAGAGCAGGGTTTCTATGTGCGACATAACTTCCCTGTTTGTATTTTAAGTTTCTTTAAGTTTGTATATGAGAAGAATATTAATCAGTCAGTAAAAAATATGGCACAGCATTGTGATGAAAACCTTCCAAAGCAATATGTACATTCTGCTATTTTCGGAAGACCCTTTTTATGTGATTAATTACAAATGATACAATATAAATATAACATTATACATAAAATGTCATAGAGTCAATTCAGTTCTCATACAAATTATACTACTAGAATTGTAATTTGTACTTTTACTCAAAAATATGTATCATATTTTAAAATATATTCTGCTATGAATATAGCTCCAGTGTGCTCAAAACACATTCTACCCCAACCTGTAAGTAATCAAGTTCTGTCTGCATTATACTTCTGGTGATATTATGGGTTGCCCTCATTAGAAGTAAATTGTCTGCATTGCTAGTATCTTCTTTGTGACTTGTAAGCAGTGAAACTATAATGATTTCATTTGTCTCATAAATATTCTTCTGAGACCTGTGTCTCCATAATATCCCTGTAATCTACAACAAAGAAGCTCCCTACATAAGAAACAATTCACTCCCCTGATCAACAATGACATTTAACTGACAAATAGTTCAGCCAGTGTTGTTGCTAAAGTTGAGCAATGTGTGACACCACACAGTGCTTGCAATTCAAAAAGATTTATTTAATATTATTGTATCTTTTATTCACATTCATTTATTGTGAAAATGCAATCTTGTAAGGATAGAAGAAAGATAGAAAAGAAACTACATTAGCAATACAGCTCTATTTGCAATCAACCAGTTTCCAAATTCAAGTACTTAGGAGTAATAGTAACAAATGAAAATTATATTAAAGAGGAAATATAAAGCAGGCTTAAAGGAAATTCATATTACTTTTCTCTTCATAGACTTTTGTCTTCTTGTTTAATATCTAAAAAACTAAAAGTGAAAATACTGTATACAAATCAGTAATTTTGCACGTAACATTATATGGATGCAAAACTTGGTCCCTTACATTGGAAGAGGAACATAAATTGAGAGTCCATTCAATTAGACACACACAGGAGATGTACTATGTTGATTTTCAGCAAAAAATGCAGGCTCGACCAGGACTCGAACCCGGGTCTCTGGCAATCTGTGCCATTGCTCTACCACTGAACTACCGAGCCGGCGAAAATGCAGGGGAAGCCAGGCCAGCTCGGTAGCTCAGTGGCAGAGCAATGGCACAGATTGCCAGAGACCCGGGTTCGAGTCCTGGTCGAGCCTGCATTTTTCGCTGATAATTAACGTAAATTGAGAGTATTTGAAAATAAGATCCTTGGGAAAATATTTGGACCTAAAAGTGATGAGGAGACAGGTGAGTGGCGAAGGTTACTTAATTTAGAACTACATAATTTGTATTCATGTCCAGATATTATTAGAATAATTAAATCAAGAAGACTTAGGTGGGCAGGCCATATGGCACTAATGGGAGAAGAAATCAGAGTTTACAGGATTCTTGTTGGGAAACCTGATGGTAAGACCAGTAGGAAGACCAAGATGAAGATGGAGAGATAACGTTGAGATGGACCTAAAGGAAATTGGTAGGGATGGAAAAGAGTATATAGATCTTGCTCAGGATAGGGACAGATGGAAGGCCTGTGTTGCTATAGCCATGAACCTTGGGGTTTAAGAAAACTAGAGAGTTAGTTAGTTAGTGCTTGCTCATCTAACTTATGATTTATTCCTAAACGAAACATTAGAAAGACATGGGAATGATAGTGTCATTTTCAATATGTTCGAATTAGCTCTATTTGTAATCACAATATGTACTACAGAAGTTTTAACACCCCCTTGCTGTCATAATAATAACAATAATAATACGTGTTAGTAATTTAATAATAATAATTTATTTTTTGTAACCCTAATCTTCAACCAATTTCCTGTCATATACTGTTGTTCAGGAGAGCACAGGCACCATTCTGATTCTTCGTGTTTTATCTGCTGCACACCAAATTTGAGGCTGTGCTTCATTTTGCACTCTTGGATTTTGTGACTTAGCTGAATTGAGAAGGGATGACAACAGGATGATAGACCATGGCAGAGAACCTTGTTCTTATTGGCACATTTCCTTTTATGTGAAGCCAATTCAAGGCTCAAATATAACAAAGAGATGTGGAGTTTTACTTCCTCAAAATCCACAGAAATGTGGATATATTTTTTTTTTCACTACCTCAAAATCCACAGAAGGGATATTTGCAGATTTTGTCAGATTTTACCATTATGCCAATGTGCTAATAAGTTCAGCTCATTAAGAGGTTCTGGGTTTGATACTCGGTGGAGGCACTTAGTGGTTTGGATCCCACTTTAAAATGTAGGTCCAGTCCAGATTTGCCTCACTGTGCATAAATTGACTTAAAACATCAAATCAATCAAGTTCAGCTCATTACCATTTGAAGCAGAAATGTATGTGGCTTCCATCCATATACAATAGGCTGTTCACACAAAGAAAAAGCTAATAGTGCTGGTAACAGTTTCAAGTGTCAAAATGACCATGTCTATCATTTGAAATTAATCATAATGAATTTGAGAACTACTAAGAAAGCCTCATTTAGTGTAGAATTTGAAGGGGAGATGATGACTCATCTGAGATGAGGAGAATTCTTCGTCTGGTTTCTTCATACCCACCCTGGTTGCTAATTGCTAGCAATGAATAAAAAACCATGTATCACCTTCAGTTTCGTGAGTGACATTTTTTCTGCTTAAAAATGGCTAATGTTATGGTCAGACAGGAAAGGATTGCTCTCAGGCCATCAATATCTCTGAATTAAACATAATGTATGTAGTTCAATAAAGGCATAACATATGATGAGAAACAATGAATGAATTGAACAAAAGGGTTAAAATCAAGGGATTCATTCTATCAGCGTCTCTGCTTGCATGATCTCACTTCCATTGAGTATTTAGATCTTTATAGTGTTATCTGACAGGAAAAATAAATGTCAGTGCCAATGATGAATCTGTAGTACATGGCTAGATACACACAAAAAATGTATTGGTGTTCTTTACACGCTGCCAAATTTTGTCAGTGAGTCATGGGAAATACTAGTGTTGAAGGGGCTGAGGTAATAATTATGTAATAATTGACATTCCCCTCCACTGGTCCTTCAGAGCCTGTGATTGGTCACATATGGGTCACCACAAAATGGGATTCTCAGCTAGACAGGCCCTGCTGGTCACTGGGGTCAAATTTATACCTTTCTTTAGTTTGAAACGAAAAGTTATAGAAATTACCTCCAATAAATTCATATTTATTGTTATTTACACACACACACACAATGATACTTAATAACTGGCAATCCTAAATCGAGTTGACTGATGCAGATCTGCTTGCAAATCCGTAATGAACAACCCTTCAAAGACTAATGAACAGTTTGATGTTATCGCAGGAACAATTACTCATAGGCATTCATTTGTGATGAACTGCCCCCAAGTCTAATTCCAATTCCATCCGAAAGTACGGAGAGTCTTCCCTACAGGGTTAACCTATCACACCAGCCTTATGAGAATTAGATAAGTAAGACTTAATCTTTGCAAATTGGTCAATTTTAATACAGAAAAATTGCTGACCAAATGCCAAGATAAATTGGCTGATATTTGCACATATCTACCATTTCCCTTAATTATACGAGTATCATCCAGCATGGTGAACCAATCTGGAGGGTGCTATTCCGTCGACAAGCAATGACGTATTTCTAATTTATTTAACAGCCAACGTGATAAATTGTGATATTCGTTATTTTTTTAAAAAAAATATATTGTGTTGTACACCTTAGAAGCACTTTTTATTTAAAGGGGTTCTAATTCCATGTTAAAGAATAGGCCCAAATTCCCAAACACAACCATACCATTAATATAGATTCAGTAAGGAAGAAATTTTCCGGTATGAAAGATTGTTTTATTCACTAGAACCTGGAATACCTATAATTTTGTTACGATTAAAGGTATTTAAGTAAATAACAGAAAATGTAACGTCTCCGTCTGTTCAAACTGCTGCGTACTGGCTGCAGTGGCTCAGTCAGTCTGACTACTATGCTAAAGGTCCCGGGTTTGATCCCCGGCCGGTTCAAATTCGGGAACCTTTCTAACATTGGAAGCGGCCCTGGCGCCCACCCAGCGTCTAATGACTTGGGTACCTGGGGGAAACCCACGGGGGTAAAGGCGGTCAGGGGCGTGATGCTGATCACATCACCTCCACTCACGACTGGATCAAAAAATGTGGGGCATTACCCCCACACCCCTATACACCTTCTTGGCATGGTGCTAAGCCCTGGGGAGCACTTTACTTTTTTTTTCTACAGATGGCGTTGAAGTAGAAGTTCTAGTCAAGACCGGTGCATTTTTCTCTTTTATGACCAGTAAGTAAGCTTCTGTCGTAAAACAACGAATCCAGTGTGTAGCGGCAAGTACCTGAAATACTATATGAAAAGGTGAAAACATTTCGTATCTTCAGAAAGTTGTCGTTATGTTCATGTTTTTTGAAGTGCCGTATCATTGTGGTGCTAATTTTAGCATACACTGTTGCCAAAATTTCACTCCATGTTTTCTAACGATATGATCAAGGCAAGTGCTTGATTGCCCGAAACTCAAACCAAACTACAAGAGAATAACTAATGTAACTACTACATGTAGGAGAACAAGGGGACAAATATTTCATCGGGGATGTGAGAAAAATGGAATAACTTGAAAGGTAAGTCTTATACTTAATTGTTTGTTGCTTGATATTATCCAATAAAAGCAAAACATTTGTAATATAAAACAGATGCATAATGCATATTTATTTAATGTTGAGAAAATATAATTTAACTTAATTTCTGCACGAATATCGCTTGAACGTGTCTGCATGAGGATTTAAAATTTTAGGTTATGTATGATCCAGATATTTATTAGAATTGGAATTAGAATTAGAAATTCTTTATTCATGGGCAGAATATGCCTCTAATATGGATTACACTGATTACATATGTTATTATTAAATCAGTATGGCACGAAATATTCCATCACCATTCAACCCATTCTATTCACATGTACATCGAATCGTTTACAATTACAAATCAGGCAATTGTTTCACAATTTCATTTTGCCCTTGTACGTACATACATGGCTGAACAAGTCGTTCGGACCTATTTTCGACATTTTTTCTTTCTATTTAGAAACCAGGAGGCATTTTATACAACTTGCAAATATTCATGTACATGATAGTCTAAGTAAGATTAGATTCAAATAGATTTGGAATTAGATTTCTGAACGTTCTACAATTTATGGAAACTATTCTGTTATCTTCTTTCACAGAAGCATGTCAGAAACCTGTTGTGGAAAGTGTATATAACTCTCTGTTCTCTTGACCTTTAAACATTTAGGACAGCTCGTAGTACAATAGTAAGAAACTAAAGTATCACCGTTTACCAATCCTCCTTAGTTTGCATGTTCATGAAAAATTTACAAATTAGTATACTTGTATATTAGTAAAGATTATTAGTTCTGATATTGTGAAAGTACAAGGGCAATCACATAATTGTGATAGCATAGAGCATCATGGAAATCATATTGTGTTTGTAACGACCGCCATGTTAGGTAGATTTCAGTTGTATATTTTCATTTATCTTATTCGTATACTTTCAAGTTAAGAACTTGGATTAAATTATTTATACTTAATTGTTTTTATAATTCATGTATATATATTTACGTTCTATCTTGTTATAATATTATTCGCGTATTTTTGTAACATTTATTCAGAATTCATAGGCTAATAATTATCCCAAATAATATATGCAACGTTTTCATTGTTTAAGCACAAGTTAAATACATCTCTTCTTAATATCGATTTTTGTTCAACAATGTATAAGATTAAAGTAATTTGTCTTCGTTATAAACTAAATCTTTATTTAATCATTTTTTTATGTACAAGGGCAAATATGATTTATTTGATAACATCAGTTTAGTTATTTCTATATAGTTTAATATTGTAATATTATAGCAAAGTATTTCTCCCTCGTTTTCAATAAAATATCGTATTCCTATTGGCTGTTTATGTTAGGAGTGGGGGAACCACGCTTCGTGTTCTTGGCGATGTAAAAACTTCCACGTTGGCATTTTTAATTGTTGCCAACCTGAACTTTAGCTTACTATCGCTAATTAACATTGATCTGTTATACAAATTATCAGTTTTTCTTGAGTTATTTTATGTTATGAGTTTGTAGTATTGTAAGACAGAACAATGTGTTATGCTGCGCCTCGCGCTTGAGGTAGCAGTTGAGGTCTTGCTATTAACTGTGAAGGCAGTGCGCGGATTCTGTCGTGATAAATAAGTTACTCATCACTTCCTACAAGCGAGCAGGACCCAGCACATTATATTTTTGGCTTGCGCGAATAAGTATGTACACGCGCGATTCGTGATTAAAGATTTTGGACATTTTAATTATAAAGTATTTGGAGTTTTATTTACTGTCACGTGTCGCAATTCGGTGGTTACCTTCATGGAGGAAGGGCGGATCGTCTTAATCCCGATCCCTGGGTGAGAACTGGTGCTCCCAACTGACCAGCCGGAGCAAGGAGAGGTGTGTTGCAAATTCAAATCTCCATACCCTGGATTTACGAGTGGTGGCACGTTGTGTTGCAATTTGTGTAGCCGCAACGTGGGGTGTTGCATTGCATTTTGTGACCCCGCAACGTGGGGCATTGCATGTTTTGATCACGAACATTTGGTTCAATATCCTTTTGAATTTAAGTAGTCATTTGTACTTACAGTTTGCTTTGAATTACAGTTAGCTATGAGACTATCTTGACTACAACATAAAATAATTATTGCCAAATCATTTTGTATTTGCAACTGTAAGGCACATCTTGTTCTAAATAACAATGTACATAAGCTTGTGATTTTGCAAACTCGAGTGAAGTGTTGTTAAAATATATTAATACATTTTTTTAAAAAAGCAGTAGGAACTGAATTTCCATTTCATTATTTATTTTGTTAATTTACCTCCATCTCCTACCTCTTGTGACAGTGAAGATGAATCATTAATTTATGAAATGAAAGATGAGGATAAACACAATGAAACCAGGGTTCGAACCTGACTCCATAAAGCGTTGTACTTGCCACATAATATACAAACATTTCCAATTATTATTTTGTATTTTTCTATGAATGTATGGGCTTCCCCAATGGCGCAGTGGTAGCGTCGTCACCTCGTAAACAACAGGTACTGGATTCGATACCCAGTGTAGGCACATAGTGGTTCGGATTCCACTTTAAACTGTAGGTCCAGTCCTGATTAGCCTTACTGTGCATAAAGTGGAATTTTAACACCAAATCAATTAATCTATGAATGTAACAATAAGGGCTGCTTTATTTATTAATGCGTGTTCCAGTTAGGTACAAATTAATGTTTAACAAACATTATAAAGTTGGATCTGAGGTACTGAAGTGATCACCTACCTTGAAGCAAACCAGTAACCCTTTACAAGATGATTTCATCAACCGCTGTAGTACCATTTAGAACCATTTTTTTTCCACATCCATTTATAGAAGATACATAAGTTTTGTATTTCATTATTAATATTTAACTTGTCTAAGATTGTAACAATATAAAGTAAATATTTTTCAAAATACATTATAAGTTGTCTCATACACGATGCTAACTTTATTTTTTTTCTTCTTTTTCAGATAAGCATTTCAGAGTTGAACTTTTGTAAAAGAGAACAACAAAATTGATTGAGAATGGCGTGTTACGATGACAGCAGTCAGGGGTTTGAATTCTAGCCTGGTCATGGATGTTTGTGAGTGTCCATTCATGAATTTCATCATATCATCACTCATCCCCATCTTCGGAAATTAGCCAAAAGTGGCACAAGAAGCAAAGTAAGATAAATAAAATCAATCAATTTCTTTTAAAAGTAATATCTGTAGAAAATTGATTGTGTCTGTAAGTTTCTTTTTTAATTTAACAACTCTCAAAAAATATATTACAAAACTAATGCAAATACATTACATTGTTTCTAAAATACTCGACTTTCTTTTGTCTGTCTCTTGAAAAATGGTCTATCTATTTTGGAAATCATGTAAACATGAAATGTCTACCCAAGAAAAATTTGAGGTAATACTAATGATCACCATCACACACAAGCAAAGAAATTCATAGAACAAACACGTCCTTCTGATTTCTATTGCGGACCCAGGACTCTTATGTTTTAACACTTTCCAAAATTGTATTTCTGTAAACTATTTTAAGAATGAAACATAACTCCAGAAACACTAAGTCCAAAAAACTCAATCTTTAGTCACTTATAAGGCAAAGGACTGGAGAATGACTAGAGAGTAACTATGAGAAATATTGATATATTAAGATTGAACTTCCTCCTGCAAATTTATGAAGAAAATGTGGTAAAGATTTCTGACAGAGGAGAGAAATTTCATCAAGTAGTGTTGTACAAAATGTGTTATCTGTAAGTATATTCAATAGGTGGGTTTCATGTGATGTCAAGATGCACACAGCCGCCATGTTTGCAGCCAATTTTAATTGTAGTTTGCAAGGATGTTTAGATAATTTCCACCACATAGCATTTGTTACATCTCCATGAACTGCCCTTTGTTTTAAATCACGAATGTCTGTGTTAGTATCTTCTGCCCGCTGCTTGAATTCTGTGTGTTTAGAAGAACTGGCCTCAATCATGGCTGCTTGTAGCAAATGCAGCACTTGCTTCAAACGTAATTATTTGTATTATTCTTACTTGATCTGTTTGGTATATGAACTAACTATTGGGTTGGCAACTAAGTTCCCGCCGTTTTTTTTAATTGGAAAAATCTCGATGACATTAAATACGTTTGGCAGGAAGGTGTACATCATGCGAAAGAGAATATATTGTTCTACCTAAATTTATGTTTCTTTGTTACTAAGACACATTTTCTTGTTATTTACAGATCGTTAAAATGGAATGTCAAGTTGAGAAGAATGAGCATTTTCAACACCCCCTCCTTTTTGCCTGTAATCAAGGTTCTAAGGCCACAGAAGCTGCTCGCAACATTTGTGCTGTGTATGGAGTGGGTGCTATAGCTGAAAGAACCGCCCGTGATTGGTATGCGAAGTTCAAAAAAGGAAATTTTGACCTCAAAGACGCATCTCGTTCTGGCCGTCCAGTTGAGTTCGATGAAGAGCGATTGAACCACCTGTTGCATGAAAATCCACGTCAAACAACAAGGGAACTGGCAGAGACAATGCGTTGCTCCCACACTACTGTAGAGAAGCATCTTCACTCGATGGGAAAGGTTCAGAAGTGTGGAGCATGGGTGCCTCACACTTTAAGTGTCACCAACAAAAATCAACGAGCCACAATCTCCGCTGGTTTGCTTGCTCGGCACCCTGCAACCCATGGACACAAGGAACGATTTCTTCACCGAATCGTTACTGGCGATGAAAAATGGTGCCTTTACATGAATATGAAGCGGCGTAAGGAATGGCTTATGATCTCTTTCAAATGCTATGCGGGGAGTTTCGTTCAATACTAATGCAGAATTGAGAGCTTGGTTGGATGACTTTTTCGAGTCTAAACCACGTGATTTCTACCGACGAGGTATTGAAAACCATGTTGAACGTTGGCAAAACGTTGTAAACAACACAGGAGAATACATTATTGATTAACTACTTGTATCCGTTTATTGAAAACTAACCTTTCAACACCTTCCTTAAAAAACGGCGGGAACTTAGTTGCCAACCCAATACATGATTGTTTTTATTTATTGTTAATATATTGGAATATTTTGGACTTTTACTACTTTCCATTGCTGATACACTCATTATTTTCTTTCTGATCTCATAAAAATCCCCTGCTGTAAATTCTGTCTACTGTTGTCAGTAGATCAATGAGTGTTTTGAAACATCTACTGTTTTCAGTAGATCAACTTTAATGCTACTGTCTTCTACTGTTTTTAGTAGGCTACTGTTTTCAGTATCTGAACTGTACTGCTAATGTTTCCTACTGTTTTTAGTAGCCCAACTGTTTCTATTGTTTTTAGTAGCCCAACTGTTTCTACTGTTTTCTGTAGATGAACTGTACTGCTAATGTTTTCTACTGTTTTTGGTAGTCCAACTGTTTCCTCTATCTTAAGTAGTTGAACTGTACTCTTAACGTTTGCAGTAATATAATTGTACAACTAACATATTTTATTGTGTTCAGTATATTGCTGTCTGAAAAGAGTACTCTTGTCAGTAATGAAAATTTTCCTATCTATACAACTGAAAATGGAAGGGAAAAATCGTATAAACAACTAAAATCAATATATGGTAAAGCATGTGAAACTTGCTACTTATGAATGTGTTCACACAACAAAGAAATGAAATAAAGTAAACACGTTTATAAGTTTGTAGCTTCAGTGTGGTTAATACACTTGTAGAAAATTGAAAAACATACTCTCTTTATAAGTTGACATATTGTTATTTCTATATTCACATGAAAACAGCAAAAAATTAGTTTAAATGAAGACCTGACCCTCAATGCTTGAAAAATCAAAACAAGGAAACACTGTTGACTACATTGATCAAGAAATGCATCCTTCTGCATCCTTTACACAGATATAATATAATAACCATGGAAATTCCATGCTGGAAAAAAAATCAACTGATCTGATCATGTATTCAAACTGCAAGCTGATTTAAGGTTGAGTTATTTCTTAAGAAAGAATTGTAGTAACGTATTCATTAAGATATATCTGACTTCAGTAGCATTCATTAGAAAAACAGTAGAAATTCAGTTCATGTACTGTTTTCCAATTCACTTCAAAATCACTGAAAAAATAGTGTCAAGAATGAATTTGTCTATTCTTGGAGTCAATGAGTAAATAAATAATGTTATAATATATGGTAGCAAGTATTATGCATTATTATTTACATTGTTTTTTTAGTACAGTAGCCTTACTGCACAGTACAGTAGTCCTACTGTAGAGTACAGCAGCTGTACAGTAGATCTACAATAGGATATCAGTACAGTTCACAGTACACAATAGAAGACATTTGAAAACAGTAGAATTTGTCTACTGAAAACAGTAGAAATTTCCAGCAGGGTCAATGACATTACTGCACACCTACAAATTTTGTCTAAATTCCACTAATCAATCCGACGTCATCTTCCATCAGTAAATACCCTGATCGACAAACCTGTATGTACTTATCTTGATTATCCACATAGATCTGGCAACTTAGCACTTGATTGTCATGACAAACGGTGCTGCCATCTAGTATCGAAAAATTACAGCAAAATCACCTTTAGTACAGCCTTAACAGTATTAAAAGCATCACAAAAGATGGATGAAGTAAAATGCTAGCAATTAGCCATAGTATTTTCTAACTTAACTAACAGAGGAAAAGAAATGCAAAAGGGAAGTTACCAGACATACTTTACCATATTTTCACGATTTTTTTTGTAACGTGCTAAACAAAACATATATTTTAGATCTACATGATGCAGACTACATTATTGTAATCCAAATGCACTTTCCACTGAACACACATAAAATAAAGAACAATGCATATATGTGATTGATAACTTTGTAAATAAGAATCAGTAGCCGACTTCAGTAGCTGAGTGGTTAAAACAACATGCTATGATGTCAGGCAGGGGGATCGAGGCCTGACATTGGCATGGGTTTTTCTTTGTGAATGTCCATTCATGAATTTCATAATATCATCATACATCATAATATCATCATCACAATTAACCAAAAGTGGCTAAATAACAAAAATCAAACAAATATGTATTTTTTTAGTTACTGATAATTTCTTCCTCATGAAAAATACCTTGTTTATTACTCTACACTGATGTCATGAGTGAATAAGTTTATGGAGTAAAGAGTTTTGTCCAAACTATTGGTATTTTTTTCTAATGTTAACTCTTCATTGTTTACATTTCTCTGGGAAGAGAGGGCAGCTTCTGCTAGGGGCTGGGATTTGGACGACAAAAACTGCCATCTTCCCTTGTGTGTTATTCTTCCCAGCTGCCTCACCTTGCTCCTTGCTACAGAATGTTGACAGGGACATAAAGTGCATGCACATGGAGTGTGGCACCCCACCAGATTTCTCTCGCTACAAGAGCCAAATTTAGCACTCCCACACAGTGGCCAGCAAATTTCACAACTATTGTGGAAAAAAAATAATAATACAAAACTTACTACCCAACAATCAGTGAAGAAGGAGATATTTGCAATGCAGATAATGTGAAAATTATTTGAAGATGTTAATGTATCGGGTGGGCTGAAAAGTTCGTAGGCTGACTCATAGATGGCGTTACTAGAATTAAATCCATGTAATTTTTACTTAGTACTAACCTTCAAAAGATACATGTATAAATTTCACAGCTGCCGGATAATTAGTTCATGAGATATAGCATTGTGAATGAAGCAGCTTTTGTTATTGTGAAAAAATGGATAAAAAATAATTTCGTGTGTTAATAAAGCATTGCTTTTTGGCGAAAAAAATTACTGTTGAAGCCAAGGCTTGGCTTGATAAACATTATTCGAACTCTGCACCAGGAAAATCAACCGTTGAGAAGTGGTTTGCTAAATTTAAACGAGGCGAAATGAGCATCGAAGACGATGCACGCAGTGGACGCCCCAAAGAGGCTGTTACCGATGAAAACATAAAAAAAGTCCACAAAATAATTTTAAATGATCGTAAAGTGAAGTTGATCGAGATAGCTGAGACTTTAAAAATATCAAAGGAACGTGTTGGACATATTGTGCATGAATATTTGAACATGCGAAAGCTGTGTGAAAAATGGGTGACGCGCGTGCTCACAATCGATCAAAAGCAACAACGTTTTGATGATTCGGAGCAATGTTTAGCAACATTCAACAGTAATAAACACGAATTTTTCCGTTGATATATTACAATGGATGAAACATGGCTCCATAACTACACTCCAGAGTCCAATCGACAGTTAGCCGAGTGGACTGCACGTGATGAACCGAATCCAAAGTGTGGAAAGACGCAACAGTCGGCTGGCAAGGTTATGGCATCAGTATTCTGGGATACGCATGGTATTATATTCATCGATTACCTAAAAAAGGGCCAGACCATCAACAGCGATTATTACATAGCGTTGTTGGAGCATTTAAATGATGAAATCACGAAAAAACGGCCCCATTTGAAGAAGAAAAAAGTGCTGTTTCATCAAGACAATGCACCGTGTCACAAATCAATGAAAACGATGGCAAAATTATATGAATTAGACTACGAATTGCTTCCCCATCCACCATATTCTCCAGATCTGGCCCCCAGTGACTTTTTCCTGTTTGCAGACCTTAAAAGAATGCTCGCTGGAAAGAAATTTAGCACTGATGAAGAGGTAATCGCCGAAAGAGAAATCGTACTATAAAAATGGCATCGAAAAATTGTATGACCGCTATAATCGTTGTATCACCCTCGAAGACAACTATATTGAATAATAAAATCGAATTTTGTTAAAAAAATATTTTTTACTATGTTAGCCTACGAACTTTTCAGCCCAACTGTTAATGTCTGTTCATTTGTGGTTACACATGGCAGTGCAGCATCCATATCATCCTTATGAGTGGTTGTCACTGATATCATGCAAGTTCAGCTTTTGAAATATTTACATAACATTGAAAATAGAATGAAGTAATAAATAAAGATTAGTGAAAGTTTGGAACCAGGGCTAAAAACAGAATAGAGGGTGAGATAAGAGAATGTGTACCTTCAAAGAGAAATTAGGAAAACTTAAAGAATATTGAAGCATGAATGTGGGAGCCAGGGCTTGAAGCAGAATATAGGGTGAGGTAGGAGGATGTGTGCCTCCAAATAGAATGAAAATAAAATTATAAATTAGTATAGGAAGAAAGGTTGGAGTGAGGGATTGAAGCTGAATAGAAGGTGGACGTTTGTGTGCCCACAAGAGAAAGGAGAAAAAACTAAAGATTAGGGAAGACGACAGAAGCAAGCCGAATAGATGTTAAGATAAAAATAAGGTTGGGAGAATGTAGAAAGCCAGGCCTCCAAGGAGAATGAAGAGAGGAATAAGAAGTATTGCAGGTGAGATGAGAGGATAGAATGTTTCCAGATCATGTATAAGGGTGAATGAATGTGACGTGATGAGGGAAGGAATGGTTTAAAAGATACAGATTAAAAATGGAGATTGAAGTCTTGAATTACTATTGGAAATTTGGAGTGATATACTAGGAATGTATAAATAGATTAATTTTATTTGCTTACCTCACCATGATTAGCTCTGTCATTCTTTCAAACATCACTTTGATTGTGTCTTCTCTCAGCTTTGTAATGCTCTTCATGTTTAGTTGAATTAGAATCTCATAGATATTGCCTGGTCTTGTGAGGTGTAATGAAACTTGAACATCTGTGAGAAAAAGAAAAGATATTCTAAACTTTAAAGAAAATTAAGCTACGTAGTGAATTTATCTTCAAAATCAATGCATTATTAAAGAGAGTAGTGCCATATTTTTTACAAAGTGCCATAATTATATTTTACTCTGTCTTAAATTAAGAAAGCCTGTGGACAATGGTTGTTTTGTCATTTACTCATGTCAGCTATTGAGCTCATAACTTAATTCCCACAATATCAAACTTTGGTTTGAGAGACCAACATTTGCTATTTGTAATATATGTACTTTGATAATATTTATCACTTTTAAATATAATCAACTGTAGAAGTTTTCTCTAGAAGTTAAGAATGTGAGATGGATTCAAATGACAGCAAACATATAAAACTTGTATTACGTCTTGCTAAGATTTTGCTAAATCGTATCAATCCTTAAGATTATATGTTTATTTTATAAAAGCCTCTCTGAATGCTTCACGTTGATCAGAGCATTCACTTGTTTTTCTCAGTTGTCTCAGCCTCTGAGGCATGTAATCAATGCGCAGTGTTGTGCTATGCAAACCTCCTGAGCTATTCAGGAAACAGGTAGTTTCTTCTGCCTATGGAGTCAGCGGTTTGCATAGTGGCAATTAAAAACACGATTCGGCATGGAGGAAGGGCTCCATGGCCGGGATATAGAGGAGAGACAAGCTGAGAGGGGACTGACTTTTGTTGGGAGTTGAGAAGGGAGAAGAGGTTAGGAGAGCAGTAGGGCAGAAGTGGGACGACGCTCTGGTCAACAAATTGAGAAGCCAACAGAGGACTTCGTATATTCTATTCATCATAATTCATCAGATAGACAGGTAATTATCCTAACACCCACTATGATTCATGTTCAAAGGTTCACAAAACCAAACGAGTGACCATTGTCTTTTCTCAAAATTAAATTAAATTAAATTGCCTCATCAAGATAAAATATGATTAAAATAAATTGATTAAATATCTGCCATATATCGTTGAAAATAAATAAGGAAAATTTAAATAAAATATACAACCGTAATTAAAATAAAAATATTAATGTCCATGATTGACGTGTTGCCTTAAATTATAAATTATTGCTGTGTTGCTCCGAATGTACCTGTCTTGCAAGTTGACGGTGCTTATAAAAATAATACCCAAGTGCTGCTGTTAGTAATAAATTCCAAATAATAAAAACTAATATAGACATGGGCAAAGGGTTTAAAACTAAATCCTGAAATGAAATGCCCTTACTAAGAGATTGATTAAGTTGCTTTAAAGCAAGTTCAAGCAGAGTCCATTGGGGAATAGTGAAATCAAATAAATTCTTGGGAATATCAAGTGGTAATACAACTTCCTTCATTTTTCCCTGTTCAAAAGCTAAAATTCTGGTATGTAAAATTTGTTGATCCACAATAATCTGAGAAAAATCTTGATAATTAAAAAATATAGATTGCCCCTCGTTAATCTGAATTGATCTATGGGTGTTCAAATTATTATTCAAATTCTGAATGACAATAAATTGACCTGTACCTGATATTAAAATACCATTACGTGTTCTAATAAACTGAAATAATTTATTGTCAGTAATAGACTTCACCTCAAAATTACAAAATTAAAATTATTAAACAAAACTAAGTCTTGCAAGCATGTTGTGAATTCTGTTTAAATTTTTAAAAAAATTATTATGTTGTGAACCCTTAAAAATAAATATATAAAATTTGAGTTGCGCAAAGCAAGCTATTAGTGTCCTAAGAGGTTGCTTTGGCAAGCCTCTAATGGCCTCCTAATAAATGATAGGCTGGTGCAATTTGCCGTGGTTCATTATTATGCAATGTAAAACAAAAAATTCAGTAAATGCTATTTCTGACTTTCGTTGAAACTCCAGGTGGTAACAAATATAGCATCAGGGAATTAAAAGAGTGAAATTCAAATTTTAAACACAATAAAAATAATAAAAAACTTTCTCAATTCCAAATTTCCTTTAAACAAAAGAAATTTATCCACTCAAAACTTCTCGAGTCCGCCGTATACTTCAAATTACTTGGTCTTATAGACAGACCCGCCGCGGAAAAGATATACTTGACTCATGTAAGAATGGTGTGTCAATCCCTTAGGTTTGTCTAAACAAAATAGATCGAAAATAATTATGCAATATATTAAAATACAAATTACTAGTTATTACCTACTGTACTAAAATTAACACAAAGTTAATCAGTAAGAAGTAATGAATTTATTGCTGCATCGTCAAATAATGTGCAAATTGGGTAAATGAACTAAATTTCCTAATAATAAATAATAATAATAATAAATTCTCAAATTATAACATTTGTGGTAAACCATACTGTTAAAAATTGGAAAGGCTAACGGTGCCGTGGCGACTTTTGCTGCACATGCCTATGCTAATCACCGAGGCTTAGCCCGGGCATGTTGCTGACAATTTTGATTAATCTATGTGCAAAAAATGCTAAAATTGCCCTTTTATAAAATTTCCCTGATTTCTATCGAAATTTCGTTTGACTTTATCCTGATTCTAATCAAATGCAAATCGATTTCCCCCAAAAATTTACTTACTATAAATATCTTCCTGGTAAACGGGAGCTTCTAGCGTGCTCTGGAAGGCTTCAACGCGGAAGAAAGAATGCGCTGACACCAGATATTCAAAGTTCTTGCAAAGTTGCATTTTCGTGGTCGCTTGGATGAACTGAGCTAATTTCTCTACAGCGACAGCGAGAAAGCTTGCTTGCTCGTTGCCATGTTTCAGGCGACTTCGGGTACAGCTCGGGTTCCATCGGAATAGCGGAGGGGGGAATCGTTGTTTCGAGCAACGGGCAAAGGAATTCTCCTGCTAGGATGGGAAAATTACAACGGACAGAGGAAGAAAATGCAACGCGATGATTCGCTGACTCGCTGCATGACGCGTTAATGTTGACAAAACTTTAAATTACTACGAGCATGGTTTAGTAAGAGCTGCGAGAGTCTAAACGAAGTCAAGGACTTTTGAAATGACGTCATAGGCAGGATGGAGGAAAAAAATTGTCGCGCTGTCAGCGTGGCTGCAAGACTCGAACACTTCCGTGATCGCATAATAACAAAACTTGGGAAGGTGCTATTAGAAGACTAATAAACCTTGCATAAAATACAATCAGACCTCAATAATGGATACTATCTTAAAAAATAATACGTAATAATAGAAATTTTAGGCAAACGTATAGTCGTAAAAAATATGATCAGTAAAAGATACAACAGGTTCGGAAACCTGAGAATTTGGCTTACTTTCTGCTTTTTGTGTAAAACTTGGAACTTTCTCGACTTTTGCTGTTGACTGATTTACTAATAAATCTTTAAATTTTACAATTGGCAGGACACAGAGCGAACTAATCAATTCACTTCCAATTTTGCGGCTGTTTTGAACAAAACTTGGACCCTTGCTTACAGCAAACTTCTGAACTCTATATTTAACAGATACAATATTCTTAGGCAAATCTAAAACGTCATCTTTGGTGACTAATATATTTCGGGATGAATCTTGAACTTCTTCTTGTACACTATGCTGAATAATAACGGATGGAAGAAGGGGTGGGGGTATTGGCGGGTGAATTGTTTTGGATGGTACCACTTCAACAATCGATGCAACGTCATCATCAAGCTGTTCCACGGATGGTGTATCAACAAATTTACAATGACACGAAATAGATTGTGTGATGTTTCAATGAAAAATCGACAAATGTATGTATTTTTTGTGCACATGACAAGACCCTGAAGGAAGTATTCGAGCAAAAACTGAATGAAAGGAAGAATGGTATTTGTAGCAGCAGTCAATGAGATTCCTATAGAACCATTTTTGCCCATGGATAAAAGAAAGACATTATGCTTATGTGGAGACCTTATGAATGCTAAGAGAAAGACAAGTGACCCAATGAATTGGAAGATAAGTATTGCCAGAAAATATACCAAATATAGGACCATCAATCTGAGATAACACACTCAGTGAAAATGCTCGTATGTGTACTATGTTTATTCATTAAAATTGACAGATAGTTAGGATTAGAAAAATTTGGTTTCGGAAAAGGTGCAAGTGATACAATTAACTTACCATGGACAATTGGCGAAAGATACCTTGAAATTGAAAAGAAAGTATTTGGTAGAATGAAGTGGATAAGATATTCTGAAAAGGATTGGTCTAGATTGAAAAAAATAGGAACTCTTGTTTTACAATATTGACATAAAATATCAAGTTAAAATGTGAATACAGAAGAAATAACTGAGGGAAGAGAATTTGGGAGAGGAGCATGGCAAGAGTTCTATCACCTACATTAACTCTTTCCAGAATAGGGAAGGGTTAATAACACTATTCAACATGAAAAATGTTGTGCAAACAAGACTAGCTAATCCTTTCTAACTCCAGGTATTAAATTAAAAAATGATGTTGAAATTTTAAGCTTACTGCTCAGCAAAGATGAGAAAGTCTCTCTGGCACTGCTGTCCTATGAGCAACTTGTTTGTTCGAGGGTGGGGTCAGGTGGGAGGTGGAGGGTAGAAAGGACTGCTCGATTTCTGACACCCATTCAATGTTGCCAAACTTACATGGATGAAAGGTCATTGAGTTTGAGTGCATCTGTTGTGTATGTTGTTTGTACTGAAATGAAGGGCAAAACCGTACATAGTGAGAGCCGAGAGGTGATTTCGAATGTTGTTAATTTTTTTGACAACGAAGTGAGAGAAGGATGACTTCCGAGCTTTCAAGAGCTAACGTCACTCTCTTCTTCAGGGATTCACTTCAATCCCTGATGATGAGAGTGACGTTAGCTCTCAAAAACCTATCCGGAAATCGCCTGGTTGATTGCCCGAGAAAACCTCTTCACATCATTCTTTATTTTTAAAATGTAAGCTGTGTGTATATTTGATGGGTTATTTATTTACACAAATATTGTTTAGGTGAACCTTGCCCCCCAAATTTATCTTAAGTTAGCGCCTCTCGACTGTTCCCCCCAATCGCTGCCACTGTCTCTAAAGATATAATTATAATTAATAATTAAATTGAAGATAAAATCTGTTTCTTAGATGGTAATATATACTATCACACAGTAAGAATCACAACCATGACAATAGATTTTATTGTTATTAATTCTTTAAATTGGGAATCGTCACGAACGCTATCCATTCTTCTTCAACCACTGACTGTGCCCCCCCTGAACGTCGTGTTTTGCGGCAGGTCTGCCAGATTCCACCTGTCAGAGAACAGCTGTGAGGCAACGTGGCAACAGTGTGTCATTTGAGAGCAGAGGGAAAAAAAATATTTTCCCCCAGAATCTCATCTGCTGCCGTTCACAAGGGCAGAAACAAGAGGGGGTGGATTTTAGTTAGCATATTTTCCGGGGGTTTTCTCATCTTTGCTGAGCAGTAGCTTTAGTTTCCATAATTCAGTCATGCACGGTGGTCCAAGTGGATGAAAAACCTGGCCAAAATCCCAAAATTGAAATTGGGAAAGTAGGTTTGGAACCCATGTAATTCTAGAGTAAAGGTCCATTCTATTTAAAACTACCTGATGTTATGCATTAAGGTTGCCCTCAGTTGGCTACTAACACCATGAAGTGTAGCTATGAATTGATATTTGTTAGTTTGTTGCAGAAAGGACTTCTCCACATCGTTAGTTTTGTTTCTTTATAAACACTTATTGGATGCCAATTGAGGTTTGAAACTTTTTTTTAGTTTTAAGCTTTAATTATAAGGAGATACTTTTGTCATCTGGTTTAATCAAGTATTAAATTGTTAATGTGCCAGAACTCAAGTCAGTGCTAAAAGCCACAGATTTCATATTTTTCAACACTTCTCGTTGCGTTACAAAACCACCCAAAAAAACTCAAGTTAAGATTAAACCATCTTATGTTAGTGAATATCAGCTAAGATGATATTCTCACCTTTGCATAACTCAATATTAATTTCTAGTTTTTATTGTCTTTTTAGTTTTTGCTTCGTATATTTCACCAATCATTCGCAATATGTACATCTTTATATTTACATATATGTTCTATTGTATTACATTCTTCCTCTTTAGGTTATTTACTATAATGAGGATGATTATTAGATAGATTAATTTGAAGTAGGGACACTCAGGAATGCCATGCATCAAGCAGGAGCTCTAACCCTTGTGAGATAACTAGTCACCAACTCAACATACCTTGCTGCCAGGGCGACTGTTTTCTTATTTTTAACTTCTTTATATAAAAATATACACAATATATGTATTTGTGTATGTACACACACATTATCCTGAATATAACAAAAGTTCTATTCTAAATAAAGGGCCAGGCCTCACAACCTTCATTTTGCCAGTGGATAATACATAGTAGCTAAAATATATTTTTCTAAGTAGACGTATAGAGTGCTAAATACATACACAACCAAACTCCTCCAGATCATATGCTGCTTGAATTCTGCATTTGATGGTCATCTGTACTATTTAATTAGAGCCAAATGGTTGGCATCCCTCTCAACCTCATTGTACTGTTGTGTGAGAGATAGTTGATGGTTTCACTGATCCCTGGAATTCTCTGCTGTCTCCATAACAATCTTTGCATATACAAGAATAGAACACATTACTTATCTAACAATTAACTCTTTGATCAAATTTGTTCTATTGGACGCATTAAACGACAAATTAAAACTGATTAAACTACATACTTAGAATAATGAATTATTTCCTTTCTATTTTTAAAATTTAGGTTAAATAAAGCCTCAGAAAATATATATATATATTATATAACATAAGGTTTTAATACTTGACTTACCAGAAATTGAAATTACGAGGTATAACAATTGAAAATCTGTGAAATCTCATTTGCGAAAGGTTTGATTTATTAGGTACCCATGACCAGTTGGTGTTGTCAGCTCCAGTTTCCTATTCATTCTCTTTGTCAAATCAGGCAGAATTTTTTGTTCTTTCACTAAGTTCCTAAGTAAATGATCAGAAACCTTCCGTTCATCACATATATTTTTTCTTGACCAAGTGGTAGCAATCAAACTGATGATTCTGACCTGTTCAACATTAGTTTTCGCTAATTTACATTTCTTCCTATAATTTCCATTATATGATTTTACTGGCCATACAAAGGATTATCTTCCATCATGCCAAATTTCAGAATTTTTCTGAGATATTTAACCCCAAAAACTGTCAAAATTCAATGAATGGCCATGTTTGAGCCCTGCAGGCAGGTCTACACATGAAAAAAAATCAAGCCTTAGACTACACCCTTTCATTGAAAAGATCAGGCTTAAAAATCCAATTTTTTAACAATTGTTACCCCAATGTCCACCATAATTTTCGTGCTTAGCATGCAATTTTTAGCAAAACATACTTGAATATCATAGAAAGTATACTTCATTAGCTACAAAATGAATGTTGTTTCAAGTCTCTAGCTCTTATGGTTTTTGAGACATAAAGGTTTCTGAAAAGTGCTACATGAGCAGAAAAAAAGCCATATGCCATGTTGGAGAAATGGCTGGCCCAGTAGAAGTAAGGACAATATATTTTTTTTGAACATTGGTTTTGATATCTAGAAACATGTACAAACGTATGTACTAAAAATTATTTTTTTCTGAAACGGTCATGCAATTAATTATTTTAAAATTGTTTAATTTAACATGGAATGACCCAAGGATTTAAATCTGGGCTTAAGGGTGGCCAAAGGAATCCATCATGATGGCGCTGTGTGTACCTGCAGGACATCATGCGACCACCGAATATTCCTCGCAGATAATCCAGTACATTGTGCGTGGTATAAGGTGTAGCCCTGGCTTGCATAAACCACTGGGTGTTCATTGGCAGATTAGTGGCAAGAAGATGAGGCACAAATTTAGTCTCCAACATAGCCTTATCTCACAGCGCCATCATGATGGATTATTTAACACCCTTAAGCCCAGATTTAAATTTTTGCATTTTTCCCTGTGGAGCTATTTGAAAGAGAGACTGTTCCCTTTATGGCCTCAAACTCTTATGAACATGTGTGCCCAGATTGTGCAATTGTGTGGAGAAATTCATGTAGATCTGTGCAGGAAAGTTGTCAGGAACATGTCTACTCACCTGGAAGGGGATGTATACCACCATCATGGAGGACACATTGAACATGTGATGTAGTGCAGTATATTTCGCAAGGACCAAGTTACCTGTGTATCAGGTTTTGTCCATTTCACTGTTCGTGCCCCACCCTGTACTAAAATATTTGTATTTGTGTGAATCTCACTAGATATAATAATATGCCTTCTGTATGCGGCACCACATCATGTCAAGATTAAAACCATATTCCTGAAAGACTAACTCGAGTTTAATTTTAACGAAACCCTTCAGAAAATTAATTATATGCCAAGTACAAGCTAACATCTAAAAACAGATTGATAGATGAATAACATTTTTCTCTAAGATGGAAGGCATCATATAGGATGCACATCATAATACAAGACATTAGATGCTGTGTAAGTACACTTTTGGGTGGATGGGTTGCTGTCTTTCATGGTGTGGGTGTATGAAGAGATTCAGGGTTAAACTAAGACTTTTGATTTTTCAGAAAAGAGAATCATTTTTAATATCAAGCAAGGACTTATTTCTCAATGTAATCTTCATCTGCACAAATATGATTATCACAGCAATTTCACTAGCAATTACCAGCAGTGTAGGCATATATGTCAGATCATGATCAGACTGCTTGCTTAACCTCTTCATCACTGCTGAAATGCTGACCTATGAGAAACACCTTTAAGGGTGCAAACAGATTAAAATCACATTGAGCAAGATCAGGACCATAAGGGGGTGTTAAGCAGTCAGTTCCAGTTGCAAATTGTGTGGTAAGCAGTATGTTCTCGTGCATTATCTTTTAGCAACATCATGCCTTTAGTGATGAAATCAGGCTGCTTCGTGATTGCATTCAAGTTTCCCACAAACAGATGCATTTCTTTAGCAAGTTGGTGAAAAGTTTTCTGTCGATTTTAAAAGACCTAGCATTCCAGTTCATGGGAACGACTGCAGTGAGCTACAAGTCCCCTTGACCAGAATCATCTTGACCTGATGTGCAGCCAGCCATATCTTTAAACCATGGTTAACCCTCCATTGGTAGACGTCTTTCAGAGTAACACAGTTGGTATATATGTGAGCATGGCACTCACATATGAATTTCATGTTGTTTTTTTTTGGCATTTTTACGGATATTGTTGTACATTTATCACATTAAAAATAGCATATAGATATATATTGCCTAACACATATCACTTACATGTTAAAAATTATCTTGTTTATCACATAATAACAAAATGATATTCTATTATTGCAATATTACTGATTACCTAATGTGAGAGACAATTTATCATGGAGAACACAACAATTGTTATAATTTTATTACAAATATAATTTTCATGTTAACTAGTTTGCACAACATTAGTAATAAATTCAATATTTTTTTGGATCTTGAAGAGAGAGATGTACATTCTACATCATAGTTTCAGCTCGCTCAATATATTGAGGGAAGAGAACACATAAAAATAGGCTCATCTTTACAAGGAGTTTGATCCATGTTGCTATCATTTTCGTTTTTCAATTACTCCTCAACAACATTATCATCTGTACCGTGAGATTCAAACACCCTGTCCAGGTCTTCTGATTTTGTCATCATTTGGTTCAGCAAGCAATGCTCAGAACTGCTGTTGTACATTTGTAATGAAAATCAGGTTTCAAAGTTCATTTAGCCAGAAATAATAACATTAATAATTGAATTAAGATAAATAAAATAATTAGCAAAAATCAAAACAGAAAGTAGTGATACACCATGAATTCAGTACACACAAAAATTAAATATTGTGAAAAAAATGGTTACACGGTTGGTATACGTGTGAGCACGGTGCTTACAAAACACGAACTGTCATGGAAATGACAAGTCTGTGCAGACAGACAACATTGCCATTAACTTATAACTGGTGTCATCTGGTAATAGACATTCCAAAATACAGCTACACAAGACCAGAAAGTGATATCATAATTTGGACTTGAAAAACTTTCAATTATATCCAAGGGTGAGCGCTGCACTCTCACACGTATACCAACAGAGGGTTAAGAGTCCCATCACCATACTGTGCTTGAAGTCTTCTGTAAATACTCCTCGGTTTTACACCTTCACTAAAAATAAATATAATGATAACATCCTATTCCACAGTTCATTGTACTCACAGTCTTTTCCAGTGTCTTTCTTTTCTTATAAATGACTCATGTTACCCTTCAGGCGGTAAAATATTTTATATATGTCTTGATGTGTTCTGTTATTCTCAAAAATCAAAGTTCTCGTTTGACGTGAATGATCCTCCTAGATAGACGATGAAAATTTAGCGGACTATAATGCAGGTGTTGACTGGTAAAGATAGGATGAACCTGGTTAGTGTGGACTAAGATGTCTCCAGTCCCTTTAAGACAACTCTGAGTTTATTATTGGAAACTGATCTGATATTTGTTCAGAGTGGAATATATTTTAATGTAATTGAATGGTATAATTTGAGGCTCCAAAGTCTGGATGAAGTTGAGAGTTTTATATAGGAGGTAGATCACACATTGAAATTTGTATAATACCTCTATGGAGATGTTTGGTGAGGAAAACTTTTCACTTTCTTAAAGCATTTATTATATGGTTATTGGAAACTTTTAGAGCATTAAAGTGGTTTTGGTATGGACTTTGGATGTGATGGAATGGCATGTGCTGAAGTGAAGGTACTGAATGAAGATCTTGGTACATTTGATACGAATGAATGGTTTGCTGGCACCATCTTTTTTGTTCATGTTTGTTCTTGTAAACTCTCCTCTCCTGAAAATGATTTCAAGTGTAATTGACTATGATAAAATTAGTAAGTTCATTCAGGAAATGTGGAAAGGGTTCCTTCCATGTGATCAGAGGTAAACATACTGTTTTTGATGCAGAGAGTGATTAGCAGTTGTGATGGTTGACTAGATGAGTTGCTGTTCCGTTTCACATCACCATCTTCTAATCTTGAATCTATAGATTACTAGATGTGAAACGAATGTCAGCCAGTTGGGTGCTTAAAGAAGTTTGAGGTTTTGGGGATTAGGCTTGTTAACTTATTCAGAAAATAGTTCTAAACCTGTATCTGCTCTCAGTACAAATTAATAGCCAATCAGTGTGGAAGAGAAATGACAAGACAATCCATTATCAAAAATGCCCACTTAGAGAAGCAATGGATTAGTTATTTATCATCATACAGATAAGGAGAAATGTTTTGAGCATGAACTTGACATTCATATTCTTCAACTGTAAAGAGACATTTGAATACCTAAAGAAGAAGAGTGAAATATAACTATTGCAAAAGCAGCCAACAAGCAGACACAAGTAAGATTATGAAAGATAAACAAGGCATGCCACAAAAGCAAAAGGGAACTTAATAATGATGTGAATAAAGAATTTGAATTCAAGATAGGAGTAGAATAAGGGGATGCATTAACATAATTATCCTAGCTTCACAAAATGAACTAAAAGTTCTGCACAAAGGAAGCACAATCTTCAATATCAACAACCTCTATGAATGTTCACTAATTCACCTTGGAAAATTAATCACTATATTCTTACTTGAGTTGTAAGGAAGAGCAAACTGTCAATTACTTTGAAGATACTTGAGTCATTATGCAGCAATAATCTGTAAAAAAAAATGAGCTCCTGGGAAGATGCATCCAAGTCAAATAAAGTTTATCAAATTATAAATCTAGCATTTTTCCAGTTTCATGTATTTATTCAGATATCACAAAAGTAACCATTGCCTTCTTTGCCAGCACAATATATATATATATATATCCAACCATTCTTCAATTTATCTGACTGTTTAAAAATGTTCTTCATTATATTTGTGATGCAAGATTACTGATTGTTGGTCGGTCCAAACAGAATTAAATAGCTCAATGCATTACAATGTATTGAAAAACATGGCAAATATAAAAATAGTAAATTGTTATTGTTGTGGAGGAATGCAATTGGATAATTTAATTTGCTATCTATGGAGTTTTAATAATGATAACAATGAATGCAACATTGGTGGCCGCGGTGGCTCAGTCGGTAACGCGTCTGACTACCATGCTAAAGGTCCCGGGTTCGATCCCCGGCCGGTTCAAATCCGGGTACTTTTCTAAGGATGGAAGCGGCCCCGGCGCCCACCCAGTGTCGAATAACATGGGTACCTGGGGGAAACCCTGGGGGGTAAAGGCGGTCAGGGGCGTGATGCTGATCACATCACCCCACTCACGACCGGATCAAGAAAGTGTTGGGCGTTACCCCCACACCCCCTATACGCCTTCATGGCGTGGTGCTATGCACAGGGGAGCACTTTACCTTTTTTTTTTTTTTTTATGAATGCAACATTGAATGACAAATCCATAACTATGAGAGAAGGCGTTTGCATTCATTAAACTGCTGAAAGCAAGCAAGACGAATATATAGAAAACATAGAAGCAAAGGTTGAGGAAAATTTAACCATGGCTGTAAGAAATCATCTGAATGCTATAATATTCTATATATAAGCTATAATATCTTCAGGGTCGGGTTCTTTGCAGACAATGAAATCAGACAGGATGCCTTGGAATGGAGACGTTTAAACTAATATATTATTTAAACACAGGATACATGGAATCGGAATATTTACATGATAAGCTACTTTCTTCTTTAATTCTTGTTTACAGTCAATTTTTATCTTTTTATGTCTTTTATTATTTCTTTTCCTGATTTGTATATTCTTCTATCTGTACTTCCTTCTTAATGGACGTTCTGGATCTGGACTTCCTTCTTTATGGACGATCTGGTCTTCCTTCTTAATGTTTTTTTCTGGATATGGACTTCCTTCTTAAAGGACAGTCTGGATCTGGACTTCCTTCTTAAAGGACAGTCTGGATCTGGACTTCCATCTTAATGGTTGGTCTGGATCTGGACTTCCTTCTTAATGGACAGTCTGGATCTAGACTACCTTCTTAATGGACAGTCTGGATCTGGACTTCCTTCTCGATGGAAGGTTTAGATCTGGACTTTCTTCTGGATTTCCTTCTATTTACGCTTTTCGATGATTTTAGGAATACCTTCCTCCTTTTTCCAGCTTTTCCCATAAGCTGTGGGAATGATACTAATCTCCTATCTTGTGGCTGTGATTGAAATGCGCCAACACTAAATAGGTACAACCTAGTGTCTACTTGGTGCCAAACGACTGACACGCACATCCAAGTAGGTGCCACGGCTGAAACGCACAACCAAAAGTGCAGTGGGGCGTCGACTGGAACGTGCCGCCACTGGTGTAAAGAAATTTTTCATTATTGGAATGGTAAATCAAGTCAGACAGATTCAAGATCTCTTCAAAGATCCAAATTTGTATCGGTGCTTTGACTTCTTTAGTTTTCAGATCTTACAGTAGATTCTATTGTTTTTCATCTTTCTAATTTGCTTTGTTCTGATTTATAAAGTTATTCACATATATTATGTTAATTCTTAATCTTGCATGCCTGGTACGGCCATCTCTATTCCACTTTGGCAAACTATTTACATTATTTGGTCCTATTGGGTATGTAACAACACACACAAGTCTTCCCTTAATCTTTACCTAGTGTAAATATATGCATAATAAATATGTATAAGTAAATAAAGCACATGTTTGTTACACTTGCATGAAAACCATAATGGCACAATGGCACAACGTAAAGCACAAGTGCATGAGCAAGAGGGATGCAGGAAGAGAAAAACGACTTTCTCCTTTAGTTTCCAATTTTGGTGGGTTTTCCTCATTTTTATATAGCTGATCTTCCTTGGCTCAAAATGTTCTGAAAATGATAGAGCCATAAAAACCCACAAATCATGCCTTGAATGTAAAAGATAAGAACATTGCTGGTAGAGGGGAATTAAGAGGAAGGGAAAACAACTGAAAGTGACACTGTGGTTGAAAATTTTATATATGACTTGGTAGAAGAAAAAATAGTGAGGAGGCAGTATTTACAACATGAAAATTTACCTAATATGGGATATACGATGGTGATTTTGAAAGCTTTATTCCTGATGTGAAACATGTACCTACTGATCTGAACAAAGGAGAAATTTGCTTCTTCAAATTTTTGATCATATTGCATGATATTTTATAGAAGCATGAATGTGTATTTTGTATCAAGTTATATCGAACAAAAACTAACTTGCATAGTGAACTTGCAACACTGAACCTCTCGTGAATAACCACAAATACTTCAAAACAAATTTTTATTCTTAAAACGTAAGTCATGTAAATGTTTTATGTAAGATATATTTTGTTAAAAAAATATATATATATATCTCATTAAATATAGCAGAAAGGGTTATTTAAGTTATTTTCAATATTTTAAGAAAATAACTAAAATGTCTTTGAGACTTCCCTTTCTGCACCTACCTCTTAATTTGTCTCTTATCAAAACTCATTTTTCAGAGAAATCTTGAAGGAGATTCAGAAATGTATTGTAGCGTATGCTTGTAGTGCACCAAGAAGATAATAAATATCAATATCAATATTAAATCAATCAAATCATACTATGTTTTCTTTATAGCAGATGAAGAAAGATGTACATTTTCCTGGTGAAAACCGCGTAGTAAGTGAACAACAAAAATTCATTTCCCTAGTCTGGAAAATCAAATTTTTCTTGTTAAGTTCAGAACACTTGAATTGACATTAGAATTATCTTCATATGAACACAAAAATGGATGTGAGTAAGTTGGAGGAGAGATAGCTCTTCCTCTGAGTTTGAGGCTGAGATGTACACCCATGGACTCAGACAGCAAGTCACCACTGGCCTATGTGGTCTTTAAAAGTAACAGGACAATTTGCAAAACTTATGTTTACATGAAGAGATATTCTGAATTTTCTTTATCCTTTTAATTCTCTTACATTCAATCAGTTTGTTTTTACTACTCACTGAACTCCATGGCAGAGTGATCATCACACAATTTTTGAATCCACAAAAGCAGCACAAAATTAGAAAATAAATTAGTATCACACGTGAGTAGTGGTAGCAAGGTACATTTAAATGTAGTGTTCTGATCACTAGTAGCAAAAATAGTAAATACATAATTGTTTTCATCAAGATATTCTAGATATAAGGAACATAATTTACTTGAAATAATTTGTGTTGCAATAGTTCTAGAATGATCAGCATGGGTTTATTGTGCAGATTTTCATATTCAGACCATCAGATGTGGCAATAAAAAATGAAAGTGGTTTCGCATGTAATTTCTAATCTTGCACGTATTTTCGTTTACACAACTTTTTGTCTTGAAATTAATCAGTTTGTGATTGCCCAAGCATCTTGCAGTTCAGTCAAAATGTTGGGAAGTGTGGTTTGGACAGTGTCCCTGGTATACCCTCAGATACCGATGTGAAGAGAATTAGGGAATGTTGTGAAATAGCTCATGTTAAGCATTGCCAATTAAACTTGAACAATTCATTTGTGATGTTTCATTATTAAATCGTGCATAAAATTGACATTGCACACTCAACACAGACTGGCTCACATTATTGTTTTTTAAGTTTCAATATGCTTTCACATCCCAACTAGCAGCCATTTTACTTCTGGTCAATCTGCCACCTGGTGGTAGAATTAAGACCTGTTGGACCTGTTCCTAAAAGAACTTTAGGGTACGTTCAAATGAATTTCATGGAATATTTGATCATTGACAATTTATATTCCTTATGGAACATTTTGTTATCATACAGATCATTTTGAAAGGCCCTGTATTCAGCAAGTCAGTGAATCCTTCTCTAGTCCAGACGTTTTCTATTGGTAAGAGAGCAAGACCTGTTGGACCAGTTCCTAAAAGAACTTCTGGGTATGTCCAAATGAATTTCATGGAATATTCGATCACTGGCAATGTTATATTCTATATGGAACATTTTGATATCATTCACATAATTTTGAAAGACTATGTATTCAGCAAGTCAGTGAATCCTTCTCTATTCCATATGTTTTTTATTGGTAAAAGAGCAAGCATGGAATTTTTTAATCACGGAATTTGTGAGGACCACAACCACAAAAATTCCATAAACCACAACTGTTTAAATTTCACATTGCAGCATTTACTGCATTTCATACCTTCTTTACTAGTACTGATTGTTAGTGATTTCGTAGGATGTCCACAAAGTAAAATATCATTCTTATGTTCATCTTTACAAAGAGAAAATGGAATTTCTAACAAAACACACATAATAAATCATAAACAGGGTTCTTATTTACTTAAATCCAAATGGCATGGGTAAAAATATGCACTCAGTTCAAATCCTCAAAGACAAGTGCTGTAGGTTGCTTTGCCTGCCCATAGCTCTGACGTGTGTATGGATATCGCTTCCTCACATAAAGGTTCGCACTTCCAGATGGATCAGTGCAGCAGAAGTTGTTGTTCAGGGTGCGTCTAAAATAACAGACTACAAGATACTACAATACACAAATACGTTTCTTTTACATAAAGATTTGACATACACAGAAGAAATTTCAGTGAAAGATGCAAACTTGACTAGGACTCAAACCTGGGTCTCTGTCATTCCGTTTCATTGCTCTACCAACTGAACTACCTAAATAGCTCTGGCTTCACTTTACCTTTCGCTCTCGCTATGCTTTATCTGTCAGTGAAACAACAACAGCAAAAGATCAGAGCAGCGCATAACAATGCCAGGGGTTCCGAGTTTGAATCCCAGTTCGGACATGGATGTTCTTGTTTGTCTGTCCTGAATGAAAAAGTCGAGAATTCAGAATAATTGATGTGAGGTTTGTGTGAGGAAAGATGCTGCTTAGGCACTTTGCTTCTTATGTAAGAAGGAAGTTGATAGAGCAACTTATGGTATGAAAGAGACCCGAGTTCAAGTCCTGGTCAAGCCTTCATTTCTTGCTGAAATTTTTACATAGTAGATATCTTGTGTGTGTCAAGTCTTAATGTAATTAACACCTCTAAGATCTGGGAGGAACCAGGCAAAATAAAAGTCAACAGTGTTATTAAAGCAATTGATTCCATTGATGTAGCACTCAAATAGCCAATTACACACACATAAATAATGACAGTGGAAGGTCAGGTAAGGTCAGGGCTGGATGGGTAACTCAGTTGGTAGAGCAATGGCACAGTATGCCAGAGACTTGGGTTTGAGTCCTGATTGAGCCTGTATTTTTCACTGAAATTTCTACACCTTTCTATTAATACTAATATACATGAAAAAGATGATTTAATAAAAATATTGTGTATATTAATATTTGATGAGGTTTAACTGCACCTACTTCAGCAGTTTGCCGTGACTTCAGATCAAACTCGCAGCAACTTGTCACTCCTTTTTTTACAAATCGCCACACAAGCCACATGACAGCAATTGAGTCTTTCTTTGTTATCCCAAGACTGGAAACCAATGGCTTCAATGGATAAGGCTCAAGTGGTGGATCAAAGATGGCATTTTCACAAGAAGATCACAATGTATGCGTGTGTGTGTGTGTGTGTGTGTGTGTGTGTGTGTGTGTGTGTGTGTGTGTGTGTGTGTGTGTACATGGTGGAACTTTCAAGGTTCTGTTCACTGGAAGCTTTTGCCACATGGTTTAACCATCAATTGCAAATCATATGCCAACCAGCTGTAGCGAGTGCCTGATGTTCTGCTCCACATTTCCCCAGGAATTGTGAACACACAGATATAACTAATAGAGGGTCCTCATACAGTGCAACAATGGCCCATGCCACTTGTCATGTTTGGTTTAGAAGAACATCCAAGACTTTGATAACCTGGAAATATTACCACAACTAGCCTAAAGCCTAGACCTTGTGCCATCTGATTACAATAGTTTGTAATGGGACACTTCTTGAAGGGCCTCCCTGATGACATATTGGTATTGTCGCTGCCTTCTAATCAAGGGGGCATGGGTTTGCTACTCTATTAAGCCACACAGTTGTTCGGATCACATTTTACTCTGTAGGTCCAGTACAGATTGGCCTATCTGTACATAAAAGTGAATTTAAAACAAAACTAAATCAATCGAATAAAGGGCAAACAGTTAAATTATTTAGAGGATGTGAAGAATGGCATCATGGAGTTCTTTTTACATTGAATCCTGTTGTGTTGTATTCCAAAGGGATTTCATTAGTAACCAACTGCTACCTTGTACATAGCAGAGGGATGAACATTGTATACAGGAACATTGCATGTTTATACTTCACTCAGGTAATGCAGCCAAGCCAGAACTTAAACTCTAGCTTACGTATTTGTGGAGTAACATGTATGAACAATGTAATATAACTTAAGCTGAAACACTGGAAACCTAATATTTTTCTCCATATGTATTAGAGACAAACTGATGATATGAAGGGATGAAATTTTCTTTTAATATCTAGTGATATACTGAACTATAACACTGTTTTTATGTACCCAGAGTTATTTCCTAGCATGAATGCAATTTTCACAGTCATTTCACACATCTTTTTCTCTGCAAGGGATGGTCCTTCTCCTGTGCCACATCTGTAATGTCATTTTAAATATTTGGCACATCCTTCTTGAATGAGCCAATTTTAATTTCCTCAGACAGAGTTTTAACCTTCCCAGTGATTTATTATCATCACAATGTTGGAAACGGTGTTTTTAGCTTTGTGAGACGAGCGAGACTTTTCCACTCTCTATGAGGGAGATTTTTGTATGTCCTTACATTTATTATGTGTCTTGTATGTCCCATTGAGTTCTGTATGATGTCTTACTAGCTATCCATCATCTTAATATAATCAATTTCATTTGATTTTTATTGTTAATTGGGTAAGTTGATTGTTATTTAAAATATGAGTTTGATTGTTGCAGATACTAAGGTTACTATGGAGACAGTAGACCTAAGGAAGAAAAATGATTTCAAGAAAAACATCAGATTCCTCAGGTCACAAAGCACAATGAGGATCAGCGGGATACAGTCAACTTTACTCTAACAAAGAGAATACATAATGATATTGGAAGGGTCACATGACTTGTTATAGGTGGGTTTTGTATGTGTGGAATAATCTGTAGCTTCATTCCAGATAACTATATTGTAACTTTTTACGAAAGCAAAGTAAGAACTGTGATGCTTTTCCAAAAATTTAAGCATATCAACTTCTAATATCACTTTTCCTACATTCAAGAAAACATATATGAGAAGAGATAAAAGCATAACTAAAATAATTTAACAAGATAGTAAACACTTAGTAGTTGAGTGCATTGCTTGATCCACTCATGATCTCAATACTGACAGATTTCAGGTTTGAGTCACAGACTGGCAGTGTTCGGCAGTATTCAGAAAGTTACTTTTAAAAACTAGTTACAGTTACAGTTACTTGCTTAAAAAAAGTAACAGTTACAGTTACTCATTTTAAAAAGCAACTCAGTTACAGTTCGATACGCACCCACTTATTGTATCATTTTAAGTGTTTAATATGTTTAATATGTTAATTGTATATGATGATGTAATTTGTTTTGTTCAAATGAGTAGTCTGACAAGTTAAGTCCCAATATGCACAGATCGCTGCAGAGCACTTCCTATTACGTCATCCTCCCCACCACTCTTCTACTCACTGGTCTGGCATTGAGAGAACCAGTGGTGCCAACTCAGCAAAATTAAGCTAAAACAAATATGAAAAACAATTTTCACTGTTTAGTGTAACGGTGCATGCAGGCTCTTATTATATCAGTGGTTCACTTTATTTAATCCGGCCTTTCAAAATGTGTGTGGTGCGCCGATCATAAACTGTAGTATTAAGCACGTGCGTTAAGGTTTATAACGAAGACAAACTACAGGGCGATTGACTTCATTTTTTGAATGCGACATCGAGCAGTGGCCATTTTTTTTTTTTACCGAGTGGGGTGGTGGTTCCTTTGTTTTCAACAATCACTACGAGAAGGCAATCTGATAACACGCTTGCCTATGTTCTTTTCTAAAGCATTGACATGTTCTTGCTCTTCTCTTGGCTGCATATTTTTTTAAATACAAGCTCCTCTTTTATATCTTATCGATATCAGTATGCGAACAATATTTCACCGTTGTTTAACCCAATCTTTCTTTATCTGACGTCACAACTCCAGGCACTATTTTCACCCCCGTCTGACCCCATCATTCGTGTGGAAGAGGTTTTTGTTTTCGGAGGCGTTTCTCTGCTGTTGAACTGGTGTGTTTCTTGTGTGTGTTTGCGTGTGAGAACAATGGTGAGTGCGTGATGCGAATTATGTAACTGTTGTCTCTGAAAATCAAATCATGCCGGGTCCAACGAAATCCACAATCTGCTCTGGAAAGCCCCTTAGAGGATAGGCCAGAGAAATTGTTTACAATGTTGCAACATATTTGCGAAATCAGAAGAACTTAAATTAACTTAAGTATAATGTTGTCGAGTCCACAAGCGCCGCCACGGGAGTATCTAAATGGATGGTTTCTCAAGTTTTAAAAGAAGGAAAAGAGTCATTGCCGAAAGGTGAGCTGAATTTCTGTACTCCGACAGGTAGAAAACAACCCAGGAAAAAGCGAATACAAGCAGATGATTTTGCTAAAGGTGCAATTAGGCGAAAAATCCACGAATTTTACAAACTAAAGAAAGTAATTCCAACATTACGAAAACTCACTACAGCTATAAGATAAGACGACATATTAGATTGCAGCAGTGAATATTTACGCTGTCTTTTAATGTATATAGGGTTTAGATCGAGAATATGTCAGTCAAGGAGAAAGATTCTGACTGAAAATCCCAACATTGCTGAGTGGCATGCACAATATTTAAGGGACCTTCGTGACTACAGAAAACAAGGTAGGCCAATTGTGTATGTTGATGAGACCTACATTCACGCATCACATTCAGTATCAGCATGTTGGTAAAGTGAGTGTGAAATAGGGGTAACTGAAGCTATTTGAAAGGGGCCACATCTTAATGTCGTCCATGCAGGAGGAGCACTTGGGTTTGTTGATAATGCTCTATTAGTGTTCAAATCAAAGCAAAAGAGTGGAGATTATCATGATGACATGAATAACAGAAATTTTTCAAAATGGGTTGATGAAAAACTGTTACCTAATCTTCCCGAAAACAGCATTGTTCTTGTTGATAATGCTAGTTATCACAACGTTCAAATCAACAAAAAACCATCTATGTCTTCACTTAAAAGCGACATAGTAAGTGGCTCTCAGCGACAGACAAACCTGCAAACGAAACTGAAATTGATGCGGAGAATAGAGTGAAAGCATTGTGGACAATGAATAAAAGGCAATTGTACTTAAAAATTCAAAGTGTACCTTACGCGAAACAGTATGCGATTGACACGAAATTTAGAAATGCAGGGCACACCATAATACGACTTCCGCCTTACCACGCAGACTTAAATCCCATTGAACTTGTCTGGGGGGAAATCAAGGGTAAGGCAAGGGAATTCATTTCGGATTCACTGGACGCAAAGAAAGAATTGCTGGGAAAATTATTTAGTGAATATTCTGTACAGAAATGGATTAAATGTTGTGAACATAAGAAAAAAATTGAAGATTCTTACTTTGAAAGAGATGGACTTATGGACGAGCGTGTAGATGAACTGATAATTAGACTTGGTGAAGCCGATTCAGACACGGACACAAATTCATCGGTAGACACAGACTCGGATGAGTGGAAGAGTGAAACTGAAGAAGGAGAACTGGAAAACATTTAGAAGGTGAGCTCAGTTCTATCGTTTATATATTTTTCATTTTTCTATCGTTTTATTTCATACATTTCTTATGCTGGTAAGAAATATCCCTAATATAACTTAATTCATTGAAGGTTTAAAGGGAAAATATCAAAATGTATTTAGAATTTAGCATAATCAATAGGTAGCGTTGGTGAGGGATACTAATTCATGCCTTTGACATTCAAATTTCGTTGAAAATTCTCAGACAAATCCGCTCCCTCCAGGTTGCAACACTGCGAACCAAAGTCGCCCCAGACAATGGAGTGGGGAAATATGATGTGAGGTGCGCAAACAATGGATTGCAGCATCTTGTTTTTAAACTTGTCAAGTTACATGGTTATGGACTAACCTTAAAACATTCGATTGTGGGTTGTTAGGAGAGAGATATTATGAATGTTGGGGGATAATGAAAGTGATTTTGGAAATGTGAATGTGTTAATTTGTGTATCAAGTACAATTATGATCTTAATACAATTTTGTTTGTAATAAGAAGTTTAATTGCGAGTGCAAGTGTAATACATTAACTGGCATCTAAATATATTTTGTGTGTGCAAGAGTTAGCAAGGTTTACGTTAACATATTCTTATTTGATTTCCCGCTACCTGAGGGCTTCAAAGTAGGCTGATAAGTCTCATGCTTGCCGTAGAGGAATAAAAGTAAGTAGATCCATTGAGACTAAACCGGGGAACGTAACAGGTATAAACTTTTTGGCACCGCAATGCGGGACTCGATAAATGTGTTTGAGTAGGGTATGCAGAAGCGTAATTTAAGAAGTGATCGTCGTAAGTTAAAAATGAATATTTTAAGTTGTTGTTCTGATAAAGGAAAAGCTGATGATGAAGAGGTCGAGTGCAACGATTGTAAAAGAAGCTTCCACTTATGTTGTGCTGGTTATCCTTTGCCAAAATCGCAGTATAAGGGGGAAGAATTGAAATGTCTTATTTGTAAAGAGAAGGGTAACAAAGGAAGTCCTTGTGTGGAACAGTTGTTTCAAACCCTGATGGAGAATATGGAAGTGGGAAGAAAAGAAGATAAAGAGGAACAGGAAAGGATAAGAAATGAACAAGAAAGAATCTGAAGAGAAGATAAAGAGGAACAGGAAAGGATAAGAAATGAACAAGAAAGAAAAATAAATGAAGATAAAGAGGAACAGGAAAGAATCAGAAGAGAAGATAAAGAGGAACAGGAAAGGATAAGAAATGAACAAGAAAGAAAAAGAAATGAAGATAAAGAGGAACAGGAAAGAATCAGAAGAGAAGATAAAGAGGAACAGAAAAGGATAAGAAATGAACAAGAAAGAATAAGAAGAGAAGATAAAGCGGAACAGGAAAGGATAAGAAATGAGCAAGACAGAATCAGAAGAGAAGATAAAGAGGAACAGGAAAGGATAAGAAATGAACAAGAAAGAAAAAGGAATGAAGAAAGAGGAGAATTGATGAAGCTGCTCAGCCAAGATAAGGAAGAATTCTTATTTAGAATAGAAGAGGGGCGAAAGGAATGTACAGAAATTAAGGAGACTCTGAGGAAGGAAATTGCGTGTGAGAGGCAGCAAGTAGCTGAATTAATACTAAAGCTGAAAGGAAAACAAAAGGAGGATTATGAAAAGTGGAACTTAGACTTGACAAACGAGAAAACATCTAGAGAAGCTAAAGAAAATTAAATGGAAAATGAAATTGAGAAATTGAGGGGACGAATAGAGAGTGTTGAAATAATTCCAAGGCCAGAAGCAATGCAGGGTTCCTCAGAATTACTTGATAATTTAGAGCTAAATCAGAGAAGGCAAGAAAAGAAACTTGAAGAAGTTACGGAGAAAGTCGCATCTGTAGATAGGCAGGCTGTCGTGTTCTAGAACCTTCTCAAAATGGTGAAGATGTATTTCAACCTGGAATGAACGGTTCAACAACGAGAGGTGATTCCAAGGGGAAGATGAGGAAAAGGAATCATTACTCGTCAAGTTCTTGCTCTACAGTTTCCTCTAGTTCTGAGGAAACTGAAACTAGGAAAATTACAAAGGTCAGAAAGAGACATAATAATGGAAAGTCTGAGAGATAGGGACAGGATGAGATATCTCGTGACAATGCCTATAAGAATAGTTCCTACAAATCTTTTCGCATGTCTGATGTTAACGCTCTTTCAAAGTTTACTGGAGAGATTAATACTGTCTCTGCTGAGAGGTATTTAAAAGAGCTAATAACATACCTGGATCTAATGAATGTCCCTATGATCTTTAGATTGAAGTTATTGCCCTCTCTTATGGTAGGAAAGGCTAAGGCATGTTTTGTTGCAAATGAGAAGAAGAAACAAACGGTATTCAAGGAGCTGTGAGCTGTGAGCTCACTTGAAGAATATTGCTGGGACACATATGGCTGTTATTGTAATCTTGTGGATAGCATTGACCAAAGCAAAGCCCTGAACTTGGTTATTAGTCAACTTCCGCTGCGAGTGCGTCAGTTGGCACTTACTCGCGATCCACGCAACATGGATCAACTTACCAGCTTCTTGGGAAGATATGAAGCCTCGGAGCAACTCGACGGATGGAGGACAGAAAACCCGAGATTCGACGACAGAAGACCTAACCAAGCTAGAGTTAGGCAATTGACGTTCTCCAGTAATCAACCCAATTCAGCAAAGGTGCCTACAGGTAACGGAAGATCTGATAATGAGAACTTCATTGGTAGCGCTCGACAAAGTAACAATCCTTCAGGAGAAGAAAATAGAAGTGGGTTCTACAGAAGAAGGAACTGCGAGGGATCACAGCGATCATCTGGAGAAGAAAAAAGAACGCCATTCTGAAGAAGAAGTTTGTATGATAATAATAATTTCTCCCCACATCGCTATAACTGGTATAGAGGTAACTACAATTGTAGGAGGAATGAAAGTGCTACACAGACGGAAGATTTCGATAGTGGAGAAACTAGTGTTAAACAATTAGATGTTACCACTTGGAATACGTCTGCCCCATCCTACACTCCAAGAAACTGAGAAGCAGTTGTTGAGTTGAGTGGATGGCCCTAGAGTTTTGAAAAATAAAATTTACTCCATTTTCATTTACTTAATTTTCCTTTTGTTTGTGGGAGGATGCCATGATACGCACCCACTTATTGTATCATTTTAAGTGTTTAATATGTTTAATATGTTAATTGTCTATGATGACGTAATTTGTTTTGTTCAAATGAGTAGTCTGTTATGGTTATGGACTAACCTTAAAACATTCGATTGTGGGTTGTTAGGAGAGAGATATTATGAATGTTGGGGGATAATGAAAGTGTTTTTGGAAATGTGAATGTGTTAATTTGTGTATCAAGAACGATTATGATCTTAATACAATTTTGTTTGTAATAAGAAGTTTAATTGCGGGTGCAAGTGTAATATATTAACATTAACTGGCATCTAAATATATTTTGTGTGTGCAAGAGTTAGCAAGGTTTACGTTAACATATTCTTATTTGATTTCCCACTACCTGAGGGCTTCAAAGTAGACTGATAAGTCTCATGCTCACCGTCGAGGAATAAAAGCAAGTAGATCCATTGAGACTAAACTGGGGAACGTAACAAGTTACATGTACTTCAAGAGTAACTGTAAGTTACTTTCTGCTGAAAATTTTCTTGCAACCAAATTACACAAATCGATCATTAGCTGTTATAAAATATTTTGTGATGACTAACATGTCTTTTACTTATGTTACTGGTACATAATACGTATAAGTCTTTGTATATTTATATTTATTACAAAATAAAGTGTTCTCCTGAACTTTGCATGATGCCAAAGGTTATAGGGGTGTGGAGTTAGAGCCCCACACTTTCTTGATCATGACCGAAGGGGAGGTGATGTGATGAGGATCCATGTAAAGTAGAAGTAATACCAGGATAGTCTACTTTATCTATCACAGTACCATGTTTTCTAATTTCTACTTGAGAGAACAAGTGTGGCACAAAATTATCTACTAGTTTTATGTTTGCACCAGGGGGAAATGTTTCATTATTTTCATTTTTTTACTACTTCAAATTTAATATACAAGTCAGCCCTGTGAGGATGTACAAAACTGTCACCCACGTACACATCAAATTCAATTTTACGATTGGGTTCATTGAGATTAGCAAATGTACGATGATTTGGAGTAAAAAGATTGTAATTCATAACTTTCAATATGCTCCATCTTAATGGTTATTTTATATATTAATTTCTATTAGTGCTGTTGTAGAGGCACCAGCAAAATCTACTACTTCTCCTTTTTCATTGGTTACCACCAACTCTATGTGGTCTATACGATTGTGAGATACTGGAAAATAGATAGGTGAGGAGGGTGTGTACATGATAGGTTCCATGAACTCAGAATTTGGTTTGAAAGTTGCTATTATTCCAGTTTGTTTGTGACTACCTATGTTGCCATCAGATTTGGTAATCATTCCTTCTGCCACATTACAATGGATGTTCGGAGTCTCTATGGCCAAGAATTTAGGAATATTGCCACCTATGTGTTTGATGCCAGGCTCAAGTTTTGTATTATTCTCAAAACCTAGTAGTTTACCAAGTGTACCTAGATCAACTGTTTCAGTTGCAGAAACTATTTCCACCCTGTGTGTAACAGAGTTTTGTGATAGTAACATACCTCTAGGCAGATGAGCTTGTAATGTTCATAGATTATACTGACCAGGAGTAATAATATTTTTTTCATTCCCTACTGCAACCCTATTATTGTGTTCTGTGATATTGGAAATAAGATCCATACTGTAGAAAGCACGTAGAGCTATAGATTTAGGATAGATAATATCATTGTGTAAGCTACAGTCGGGATGTGCTAGAAACCGGCGTGGAACCACCTGCTCTGGTAGTGACGCACCATTGCCAGATTGACCTACTTCAGGATTTTCGCGAGCCCACAGAGACACATGTAGGATTAAACATCTGGTTACACAGTCAACAACAGGACCCTTCCATTGTTCTTATTCCGACTCTTTTCCTATTTAAAGGAACAACGTTAACTACTTCTGTTCTTTCATTCATTTTTTATGTTTTTACATCCAGGTAGCTCGAAGCATTAATAACACATGTACCAAATGTATCATTAATGTTACGAAAATCGAGAAATTGCCAAGCATCTCGTTGTAATTTATTGAACTCTGTATTGCCAGAGCCTGTATTGTCATGTAGCTTCCAAAATTAACTCACATCACACACCCACATGTGCCTCCGTGATGGTACAGTGGTAGGGTAAGCGTCGTCGCCTTGTAATCAAGAAGTCCTGGGTTTGATGCCCTGTTGAGGCACATAGTGGTTCGGATCCCATTTCCATTCCAGATTAGCCATAGTGCCCATAAAGTGGACTTTAAAATACCAACTCAATCAATCAATTCACACACAATTGATTTGTTCTTGATAAATTCTTCTCCATAATACAGTAACTCAGTTCTGTGAAATTCTGTTTTAGAGGTGAATTTTTGTACGTTCCGCAAAACATATTTGAAAAACGTGTTAATGAAATGAAGTTGTACGGAATTTGCCCTAATGTTCAAGAAATACATTTCATTTGTATGTTCTGAAGCTTCAACAATGTTACAGAAGTATAAATTCCATGTCTTTACAAAAGGGCGAGTTGCGTATACAAAAACAATAGGCGGGCATAGCTGCGGTCGGTATCGAGTTGCGAAAAAGACAAACGACGCAGCGTGACAAAGAGGGCAAAGAGAGGCGGCATGAAATCAAAAGAGAACGATTTGCCACAGTGTTGTTCATAACACAAGATGCATTTTCTTTTGTTGGTAATTGTGATATGATACAACACAAGTAAAAAGATGCCGGTAGCTGATAATGAAACACAACAAAGGATCTTTCAGTGAAGGTTTTCGGTTGTGTAGAGTAGGAAGAGAAAATGTTTCATGTTTGCCAGAAAGTAAAATTCACACGGGAAGTTAATGTTAACCTACAAGAAACTTCAGATTCAAACTTCTAGATTCGTTAATTTATCACTTTATGACAGAAATAACATATATTAGCATACTGATACGTACGTGCTTAATTTTGCATGACGTTTTATTTTTTCCCGAGCTTGCCAACAGCTGATTAGTCTGTCCGCCTGTTTGTGCGAATGTGGCAACGCAGAAAACCCCCAGCCACATGGCAGCCAATGAGGAGACAGAATTTGGTCACATTCTGCCGTTCTGATTGCACACCGCTTCTTATCGCGGCCCGACTTTAAGTTTCAATACTGAAGTCTCACTAGTGAGATGAAATACTCCCATGATGCTTTAGATGCCACAATGCTTTCTGGTAATCTTCAATTGTTGGTTTATTTATTTGAGATAAGAAGGCCAGCATAGAAACATATAGGTGGCCACAATTTACATCCTCAAAATCCTGGATACGATGGTCACTATAATAAATATTAGAAGTATTAAGATAACTAACTAAGCCTGATGGTGATATTCCACATACACAAAAAAAAGCTATGTTAGCTTGTTTGCAATAAGAAATCCAGTGAGTGCATTGATTTTTGAAACCATCCAAATTGACTACTCCACACTCTATTTTATATGGTCCCTTGAAGGGTAAGGAATCTGACATGAAAACATCTCTGAAGTATTTAATTTTCAGTAACATAATCATATTTTCAATATCATAGTTGGATAATGGTTCTATTTTTTTATATTTTCTCAAAGCATTAATACCCTTGTCTTTCTTCTCCATTGCCAGATTATGACGTTCTTGCTCATCTAGTTCAGCTTTGTTGTTCTTTGCTTCAATTACTGTTTATGCTATAGCTGCACTACCTCCTGCTAGACTCCCCACAGCACTCAGAGCTGCTAAAATAGCTGGAATACTAAATATGAATCCACCAGGGTTTTTCTTTTTTCTAGAACTCTGCAATCTTTTCAACTGAGGTGTATTAAGTGTTAATTTCATTCCATGACCTCTATTCAAACAAGATTTTTTCTTCTTCTGTTGTTTTTTAGTGAGGAGATTATCTATGGATCCTAGAGATTTTAGATCTGAATAAGGTACTTGGTATACAATACCTTTAGGTTTCATCATAATGGGTATTTATATACATATTTAGAATTATAGTCCCCACCCTAATTTTTGTTTTGTATTCATGACAATGGTTGTATCTAATGCTGCTATTTTTTCACCTATTGAATCATCTTTGCTGATTAATCTTCCAAATGCTACTTGTTCCAATTTTTGATCAGCCTTATGACGAACACTAAGGTCATTGTGAGTATTGTAGGCAATGTCATGGTCTTTACAAGCTGTGTCCAAAGGATTAATTCCTTTGTCTCCTTTCTCCAGTCTTTGTTCTAGTTTAGTTCCTGGACCACAGTATTGGTAATCAGGTAAGTGCATTTCGAAAGGAAGTTTGTTAATAATGTCATTAACTAAACACTGACCCTTCCAGAATTTAGGAGTATTAATAATTTTAATGAAGTATCCTATGCCTTTACTGTCATTTACAATAAAATTGGCTAGTTTAACACTAATCATATCCACAATGCCTATTTTTTTATTATAGAAATTATTATTGCCAGCATTTTCTTCTCCTACTATGACCAACAATCTATCTATGAGTTTTTTCACATCATCCACCCACACAAACTCCTTGGGTAGAGTATTGTAGTGTTTAATTCCACTACCAGTTTTAAGTTTGTTCCATATAGGTTTAATCAAATTTTTGTATTTGTCACCACTGCTAGATTTAACTCTATTCTGACTAGCATCATTGTTTTGCTATAGTGAATCAGACAGAATATAAATTTCTGAGTAACTCTGGTAATCTTCATCTGTATAATCTCTAGGATGTTTCTTGGTGATGAGTTCCCACAGTTCCACAGTGCCAGGATATCTAGACAAGCTATTTACTCCACCCAAATTGACTTTTACATCATCCCCGTGAAATGTAACTCAAGATCTTCGAATTTTCCAAACTACACCCTCATTAGGCTCCATGGTTGGATATAATCCAAACACTTCATCTTGGTCAAATTTCCCAGTACTCAGGTAATATTTTGCCAAGGGACCTCACTCAATTTTTTCTGAATCTCCTATGGCCTTAGTAGGTGGTTGTTGGAGTACTAGAGGAGTATGAATACTAGATAATGGTGTAGGAGGAAAATCTGCATAATTTCAAGCAGCAAGAGTCAGTAGCTCATTTATGAGATTCTTATTTTGTTCTGTGACACCCTTAATTTCTCTACCAAGACCACTGATAACATCAATAATTTGTTGATCTTGACGTTTGTGTTGTTTATAGTATCCTCTATTCTCAGATTTCCAGCCTTTAAATCTTTTGGCTGGATAGTCACGTAAATTCAAATCTCTTCAATTTTACGTTTTGTCAGAAAGTATCTTATAATGACTAAACATTTATAAAATTGTTAATTTTGTTTCTATATTTTCCATTGTTTGGTTTTTGAGTCATATCAATTGTGGCAAATCCAAAATCATTTTTGTTCCAGAATTTTGAAAATTGACTGTGGTTTAAATCTCCTCCTACATAGTCATTATATAGATGTTTAAGATTAGTGTGGTCCTGACGAAACAGACAAACTAGATTTGTATTATCATGAAGTAACTGTTTGGGAATCTTAGAATAAGTCTGATAAAAACAGTCTATTCCTCTATGACGACCCTGAGTAAAAAACATTACGTACTTCATTTTGATTTTAACTAGTTTTCAAGACAATGGTCAAGTGGCTTTATTTCTGATCTAAAGGTAGCTATGCCTAGTCCCTCATACAGTTTCATAAGCTGCTGGTATTTGGGTTGTTCCAAACTTTTTGAGAAAACATACAATGTCTGTTCTTCCAGTCTAACCAATAGGGGCAAACAAGAAATTATCTACAAGTAGTGTAGTTCTTGCACAACCAGATGGACCTACAATGAGACACCTGATATTGTTAGGTAGCAACTCACCATTTTTCTTTCTAGTTTCTAGTAAATTAGGCAAACGTCTTAACACATTCCATGTTGTTGTCATGGAATTATTTGGTCTGTGGTAATCCAACATTTTTCTGGAAGTCCCAGCCATTTCACTAATATTTTTTGCTTTTTCTACGTAATACTTTCCCAATGAGATACGTATCTGGTTATTCAGTTTTGCTAAGTTCTTCTTCATAAAATCTTCCTTTCAATATTTCATTGCAATTGACTTTTATTATATATGTATACCTCTTCCCTTATAAGACTTCAACCACAGTGAACAACTCTGTACTCCAATTTTTAGTAAAACCCTTTTCAAAATGATGTGTCAATTTACTAACTCTCACTTGATCCCCTACTTGTACTTGGGTTTCTTGGTTGTATGTTGATATTTAGGACAGTATACAGTAGAAATCAATTGTAATGCATGAGATTTAGTTACTTCAGCAGGCTTTATACATATGGTTCTATGTATAGAGTTATTGTAATTATGAACAAGATGAGATAAAATTGTTACCCACTTATAGTTACCTAGCAGACTAAACTGTTTCCACATATGATTTTTTAATGTCCTGTTGAATCTCTCAATTATGCTAGCTTTCAAATTATTGTATATTGAATAATGTCTAATCATGCTGGACCATTAATTTGGCGAATGTGGAATTGTAAAATTCTTTTCCCCTGTCTGTCTGTAGGTGACGAGGTATTCTCCTTGTTCAAAAATAGACTTAAAGGCCTCAGTGAGACAAGCTCCTGCTTTATATTTCAGAGGAATAGCCCAAGCATATTTACTAAAAGTGTCTATTACAGTAAGCAAATGCTTAAAACCATGATTTATCTTATTCAGATTGTTCAAATTTTCTGTTTTCATTTCAATCAAATCTGTCTGCCATAGATCATCAATTCCTTTTGTTATCACAGATGGTCGTTTGTAGTTACAACCAGCTGGTCTGTGTAGTTCATTAACTATATCTTGTCTAGACATTGAGTTTGGTAAGAGAAGATTACATTAAAGGGATTATCCTCAGGATACTATTGTTTGACTTCAAATCATAATTGGTTACCAGTTTCAACATCAAAAACACACAATTGTTTATCTTCATGTATTTTATACTTGTTGTTTGATCAAAAATATCATTAGTCATTGTGATGATGGTTATTATAGGATAGGTAATTTTCAACTCCAAAAACAGAGGTATAAGTTTATGATAATTACCTAGAAACTCTATATACAGACAATCATTTGCAAATATATCATATGTGGTGACAGTATCCACTTTATATTTAATATGATAGATATTACTCCCAGTAAATATTTTTATCTCACCCTTGTTCTCAGGATTTATAGTAAATTGCAATTTCCCACCAATTGGGAATTTATAATAATTTAGATTGTTATTAAAAATATAAAATATTTTACCAGTTTCATCATTATATTCTGTTAGGATACTGTTCAAGTGAATAATTAGTAGTCCATTTAGTTTAGATAAGAAATTAGTAAGATTTGGTGAGGCTAACTGAACAGGCACTTCCATAGCTTGTTTTCTAAATCCAAATAGTTTCATTGTTATTTTTATTGGCAAATAAAACATTGGTATATTACATCTTCTAGGCAATAGTGACCCATGGTAATGCATGTATTTCACATGAGAGAATCTGTCTCTTGTCATCCTCTGAATCCAGGGCAATTTTTCTTATTTTATTTGTAGTTAATATGTGATCAATACTTTGAATTCTTTTTTCTTCCCTTAGTGTGGGAGACTTAGTTTTGAGACAGTTAAAATAATCATCAGGGAGAGTTTATTCTCTACTATGGATCTACCTACTCCCTTGCCTTTTTAATAATACCTTTTTCTGATCTAATTGCATACATCTTTGCTCGTAATCCAATAAATTACCTAATAATATCATTACTTTTTCATCTTTTAGTTTGCCAGGCACTTTCTTGTTGTGGGAAGGAATATCAAAACTAGGAGGGTATGAAGATGTGTCTAAATAATCAGACAACTTATGATGTTTTATGTCTTCTTACAGATTTGGTGTTTTGATATGATATATAAAACTATCTGTGTCCATATACAGAAGAGAAAGGTAATGTATATAAAAAGGCTTTATTGTATCATAGTGAAATTGCAACATGTAGAGCTTAGACATATCCAGAACCGCAGCTCCCACATAGATAGGTTTGTTAAATTTCAACCATGGCTTATCTATTTGAAAACGTGACAAATCTTCATGATATACTGTTCTCCATTTAAATTTTGGATTTGCCACTAATTTATTACACTTTTTGAATCAGAGACTAGTCTTACATCTACATGATTCCTAATATTCTCCATGGTCTTACCATAGACAGCATTATTCATTACTTTATAGAAATCCTTATCTAAATCTGAAGTAGCAAGTGTTCTGTGTCTTTTGTTAGTTTCAATATAAGGCCTCAACCACTCCTTATGCTTGAATCTAAAAACTCTTGTAATTTGCACTATACGAACCTTTTCCTCCATTAAAAATTTGAGATTCTTATAGTGTATGACATACCTCTCTTTAGGGTCAAGAGTCATCAGAAGCTTCTTTCTTTTGATTCAGATGGACACTTGAACTTTGGGGCTGGTAGCAAATCAGAAAACAGATTATGCAACTCATGAGGGAAAAAAAAATACACCTCAGCAAAGAAAGACCTGTTAAGATTTGAATTGAAAGACATATTCCTATAAGTGAACCAAAATTTCATCAGTAGGAAATATTTAGTGGAGCTGGCAGTTTTTGGATTATTGAATAACCATACAAATTATTCACATCCACATAGAATATATAGCTAGACGATTCATTTGGATTATATTATTTTGTCATATGTATATTGTTGGCTCTGGCATATCTCTGTGTGCATTGTACCACTAATTATTCACTTGAACAGTATCCTAACAGAATATAATGATGAAACTGGTAAAATATTTTATATTTTTAATAACAATCTAAATTATTATAAATTCCCAATTGGTGGGATATTGCAATTTACTATAAATCCTGAGAACAAGGGTGAGATAAAAATATTTACTGGGAGTAATATCTATCATATTAAATATAAAGTGGATACTGTCACCACATATGATATATCTGCAAATGAATGTCTGTATATAGAGTTTCTAGGTGATTATGATAAACTTATACCTCTGTTTTTGGAGTTGAAATTTACCTATCCTATAATAAATAACCATCACCACAATGACTAATGATATTTTTGATCAAACAACAAATATAAAATACATGAAGATAAACAATTGTCTGTTTTTGATGTTGAAACTGGTAACCAATTATGATTTGAAGTTAATTTCTTGAATAAACAATTGTCTGTTTTTGATGTTGAAACTGGTAACCAATTATGATTTGAAGTTAATTTCTTGAATATTATATTTGACATAGTTTTGTTGTTTAAGATTATTAAATGTAGTCACACATCTATAACAAATCTGAATGTCCCCATTATGTATAGTTATTTGGCTTCTAACCAGACGAGAAAGATTACGAATTAGACAGGAATGGAAATATTTGTATCTGAAATAAGTAACAAATTGATAACAATAGCATTATCATTATGAATATTATTTATTCTGAGATAATATACAAAATTTTTCTCTGTTTAGGCATACACATTGATTGCTAAGAGTTCTTTTGCTTGTTTTTCAGATTTTGTTATATCAGATATAGCAACAGGATATTGGATACCTGACATAATATTTTTATACTCTGTCCCATACGGTATATAATGATGAACTAGCTCTAGATTGTTTTTCCAATGAATTAGGTAAAGTTTTGCCAAGACACACCACAGAAAACACTTGTTATCTTTATTTTTTATATTGACCACTATTTTCTTGTTCTGAATATCTACTGGAAGAAGGACATAAGTAGAAGCAGAGAGAGGTGAAAATTGACTTATTTTAAGTTTTAGTTTGTGTGGGAGTGCACATAATTTCCAACCAGATCCTTTAGCCTCAAAATTCCTCATGTTTTGTAAGTAATATGTCCATAAGCTGGGCATAAATTTGTTCCAAATTATCTATATCACTCAAATATAGAGGCTGAGTATTGGAACAATGGCAAAATGTATGATGTGTTTCATAAGGTTTCTCATATTCAGAAGATAGAGCAGTATAAAACGTGATAAATTTATTTTTAAGTTCATTTCTCAGGAGTTCTATTATAGAAGATTTTATGTTCTTCAAAAAATTGTTGATATCAAAATGTGGCTCTGATTCAAAGGAGACAAAAGCTGTTGCACTAGGTGTAGTCAAAAATCTATTTTGCTTTGGTTCAGGTCCATCAGTTGGATCTATATCTGCTTTTCTTTTTATTGGATTAGTCTGGTTGATGGTTAAAATTCACAACTGTTTTTATGTCTGCTCATATTAGGTATGCTAATATGATTCCTACAATAGGGACAGGCTTGGGTTGGTAATTTAGGATCTTTTGGTTGACCAGTACATATTACCAAGTGTTTTGACAAATTTGTTTTGGATATGAATTTACCACATTTGGGGTATTCAGTTTTAGCCATTGTTTTTTTATTTGGTATTTATAAATACATTTTTCTGGATATATCACAACTCTGGATATATCACTATTTTGGGTATATATATATATATATATATATTGCTGCAGACACAAGTCTATGCTTAAGTGTATCAAGAATACTAACATATTTTGGGTATTGTATTTATATATATATATATATTTTGCTGGACACAAGTCTATGCTTAAGTGTATCAAGAATAGTAAAATATTTTGGGTATTGTATTTATATATAGATTTTGCTGGGGACACAAGTCTATTCCTAAGTGTATCAAAAATACAGAGTGTCCCCAAAGTCAGGCAACCCGGTGTTTACGACCGTATAACGGAATAGCGAAACGGAATGAGAAGAAACGCTTTCTGCCAAGAGAATGCCCTGTATATTGGGAAAATTTAGACCGACAACCATATGTAAGAACATGCATGTTTTAAAAACAAATAAGCAAAGTGTTGCCAAAGGCGGATTTTTTTTTTTGCAAATCTTGTGTATTGATGCACAGAACTCACTCAGGTAAATTATTGCAACATTTCACAATACCAACGAACAATTTGGATAGCCATCTATTGAATTTTACAGAAAAAGAACCTTGACGAAGTTTCAAAAACATTGCAATGGGGTGGTCCAAAAATCGATGTTTTCACAATATTATGAGGCACACTGGTAACACTGTTGCTGTCACGTGTCACTAACAGACGTGTTTCACCTCAGGCTATCACACTAAGCACTTTAAACGACAAAGGAGAAAGTTAGTTATTCTCGAACATATGCATATAAAATACAACCATTGACCGTTCGTTACTTTTTCAACAAACAAGTAAACTTTAACTCGCGGTGACAATTCGTCGTCTTTTGCTAAACGCACGTTACATACAACACTACGAGTTCACTAATTGAAAACGTACATACCTCAATCACGATAGGATTCGCTGATGAAACTCTTGGAGAGCGTGAACAGTTTTCTGGGATTCTTGTCCAGTGACGTCTTCTTCAATTGCATTCTACTTCATTCCATAGTCGAATGTTCCCGTACACCTGGAAGATCGGCGTAATTAAATTTGACGATCCAAACAAAACCAAGCTTAAGTAGACTCTTCCTGTTCTGTTGAAAGTTCAGCACTTCACTCGTCGTAATAATCAAACCACGGCGATCATTCTTCTTAGAAAGGAAAATTACTCCCAATGTGCTCTTCTCTGTAACTGGCAATTCAACCTGACGAACAATCGTACCAAAACAGTACCTAACTTGCCAATGTATCACTTCCTCTCGTCAGTCTCGTACATGCAGTTTCTATGAAACACAGCGCAACTATAACTCCAAATAGTCTGAAACACTTGCGACGAAATCGTAATATTGCGCTTCTGCCCAAAACATCCAGGCGTGCGTCATTCCTTGATTCCGCTATCACTGCAGTAAAGTCACTTCGCAACTTGCGTAACTATACTCGTAGAGGCGATGAGTCAGCACCACTCGTTTATAAAGGAACAGTCTTGTGCTTCCTTTTATCTGAGCACCGGCGAAAAAGGGCGAGCCTGTTCTTCCTGTTGCGCCTGGGCGAAGGGGAGAACGTTTGCATTGCCTGTTAGTACACGAGTGTGGGTTTCGAGTGCCGAAGCAGAAAAGGCGAATCACGCAATACGTCACTAGAGGACGATCCCACAATCAATGCTCAAAACAAAATATGGATACAAAGCTTAACGAATTGAGATGAGGCGACTTGTGGGATATTTCCCACAGTAATAAAATGATAGATTTATACATTCTTCAAAGGCCACAGAGAAATATGTCACAAATCTTCCCCTCCTAACATTAATGAAAATGAATATGAAGGTAATATTGCAATCTTAATAGTGACAAATGAATAAAATATCGCAAAGTATGAGGTATTTGTTTCAATACGTAATATAATATGAAACCTCGTTTCTATATTTTACCCAAAACCTGAAAAAAAATCACGAAATAATTCAACCAACAAGACTTGAGGAGTACTTATCTCTAGAAGTCATGCACTTTCCCACATGATACCACCTTACAATTTCCTTTTGGAAGAAAGACCATGAGGTAGTAATCCTGCACTTTTGATCTCTTAATTGATGAAATTTCGTTATGTGTTGTTTGATTGACGAAGTATTTATTTTTAATACTACATGACGCTGGTGAAGATAAAATGGTGTTTCTCATTCCAAGTTCCATGTGTTATATCGATAGATTTTATGTCCTCGTGATAATCATCAAAAACAAACAAAAACCCAAAATTAGAAAAGAGAAAAGAAGGATAGGAAAGAATTGAAGAACATGTGGTTAAGGAACAAAGGAAAGTAAAGAGCACCATTACAGATTTGATTAAATGAAGTAGTTGACAAAATTTTGAAAATTTTGAATATTGCTGAAGGCTGACCAACTGATATTGAATCTTAAAATTTTATGAAATATAAGCACAAAATGAATTACACCTAAATCATCAATTGGAAGCAAAGCAATAGTTCATTTTGACTAAATATACTGTTATACACTGACAAGATGCAAAATTTAATAAATATATTATAAACAAAATTCTGCAAAAAGATATCGAAAACCAATACATGTATATACATAATTAATACTCATTGAGATAGTAACATAAACAAAATATCTACCTAAGTATTGCGAGGATTGCGCACATTTGAGGAGCGACGTGTACAGTATTGTATAGTGTGTCCACGCGCTCTACAAATATTACAGTATAAAGGTTGACGTTGTCGCTGAGGACGAATATGAGTCTGGAAATTATTACGGGTAGTGCCATCCATCTGAAATTTACTTCTGTCGGCAGCAATAGATTGTTGGTGTGTAGGATGCAACAAGGAAGCTATTTGAGTGTCTCACAAATTTATCTGAGGTGAAGTTTCTTCTCTGATGTAGTATGGTTTTATATGAGTGATATGCACCTTGCGAAGAAACATCTGTTTCTGGATCGACCAAAAGAACAGTTACCAGACACAGAGCAGGTCCCGACCAACTTTCCTGAAGATTTGCAGTGACTCTTTGAAGACCGTTGCTCTGTGGAAAGGTTTTGTGAAGAACCAAATCACCCACTTTAAATGTACTAGATGGTTGTCTTTTGGGATCATACTTGTATTTACGTGCGTGCCATGCCTTTTGCAATGGTGAAAGGCTTGAGCCCAACATTTGGTGCGTTCAGCAGAGGGAGGACCACCCAATTCTGAATCCGACTGAGGTTCCCAATGGAAATGCATAGGGCCGTCTATATCTCTTCCAAATAATATTTGGTATGGCATAGTTTGAATGCTATCATGTACAGTTGTGTTAACTCTTAAGTGGAATTGTGTAACAGAAGTAGGCACGTGGTGAACGTAGTTCACCATGCGCCTACTTGTAATTCATGGAATTTATATATATATTATTATACTACTGTGGGATATTTATTTATTACTGCTCATCATCAGAGATGCATAGGTGAAGGAATAACGTCATGTACTATTTTCTTATGCACGTAGAACATGTTTATTACATTTGCAAAAAAAATTTCCAACTTTTAATTCTGAAGGTTCATTACAATATTACGTTTTGGGGTTCTTTCTGGCTTTTGGTGGAGGATCTTTCAGCCACTTGTTTTTCCATTTTTTGCAACGTAATAAGGTAGATCCCTTTTATCTTCATTTGATTGAACTGTGTTACCTGATGAACCAAAGTCAGATATCTCACTACCTGATTTATTGAGAGTATCAGAATCGGCACTGTTATCTTCGCTGTCATCATGTCCTTCAATGTCACTAGATGTGTCATGTTCACTCACAGACAAGTGATCGCTGACATTGTCATCACTTTGTATTTTCACATCATCACTATCACTTTCATTAGTTTCATATAATGGAGCACCAATTTCAGCATCCGAAACAGCTTTATTCTTTGCAGCCATTATTGAAGCAAATGAAGTTGCAAAGTCTAAATTACAAATCAGCTTGTACCGCAGACACGTCTTTGGTCTTCTCAAAGCACCACTATATGACTCCAATGCAGCAAAACTCCACTAGATGTCTGACACATATCAAACACCAGCAAACATTTGAAAATAAAAAAAAATAGTTTAAAATAAAGTTACACAAGTAGACGCATGGTAAACGTAGTTCACCAATACACATTCAAAAAATGCAGTATTCATATCAAGATGTTAAAAAAATATTTTATCATTTATATTTGATTGCAAACATGTTGTTGAAGATTAGAAAAATTAAGACAGTTGAAAAAAAATTGGCGACATTATGCTTAGTCAGATGAGCCGTGGTGAACTAGGTTCACCACACACCCACGTAAGGGTTAAATGCAAAAGCGATAGCTGTCAGGTGATTGTCCCACTTGGTATGATCATTGGAATGACATGCAATCAGTGAAGCCTTAAGATTATGAATAAATCTTTCTGCCAAAGAAGGATTTGGATAATAAGAGCTTGTATAAATGTGTTTTACCTGGGATTCAGAGAGGAAGGAATTGAATAAGCGTGAACGAAAGTAGGAAGCGATATCGGAAACAAGTTCGCAAGGAGCACCAAAGGTAAGAAATAAGGAGCGGACCTTCTCAATGATTTGATTAGAGGTAGGTGCACGAAGAGGGTATATGGAAAGCCATTTCGAAGATAAAGGTTTTTGATTTTTTGATTTGTTGTTTTAAGTCCACTTTATGCACAGTAAGGCTAATCGGGACTGGACCTACAGTTTAAAGTGGGATCCGAACCACTTGTGCCTCCACCAGGTATTAAACCCGGGACCCCTTGATTACAAGGTGAAGACGCTTCCACTGCGCCATCGGGGAGGCCCACCAAAATAAAGGAATGACCTTTTGATGAACGAACACAGGTCCTACCAAATCTAAGTTTAATAGATGTCGCCATGTTTTTTTTTTATAATTTCTGACGACAAAACCCCAGGTGGTTTTCCTATGACCAATTTAGCCTTTTGACAGGTATCACATGATTTAAAGTAAGTTGTTATATCTTGATTGCATGTAGGCCACCTAAATAAAGACAAATTTTCTTAGTACATTTTTGTATATCAAGATGTAATCCACCTAAGGGAGTACCATGGTAGTATCTACATATCAAATGTTGGAGAGTTTGAGGAACTGAAGAACATGGCGGTTGTCACACAAGTAAATCTTGGTAGAGGGCAAAATATTTATTTGTTTGGCTCGCACGAAGTTGTTGGACAATTTGTAACAGAGTAGGATCTTTCTGTTGGAGATCAAGTATATCAGATTTACTAAATGAAATAATTGGAAATTTTGGAGCAGCTCATGCAAGGGAGATAGCGGGTGGAGAAGAAATATGAAATTCCTCTGATGAATACATTCGAGACAATCAATATGCCACTGGGTTAAGTCGAGAGGGAATATGTTCCACAGAATAAGAAAACCTAGACAAGTAAAGGAACCAACGACCAAATTTACCGTATTGTTCTGGGTAACGGAGAAGCCGTGGGAGTGCCTGACTATCCGTTTGGAGAGTAAAATGTTTTTTTTTGTTAGATAAGTTTCAAACTTTTTGGAACCAAACACTATGGCACAGCACTCTGCTTCATAGATAGATTGCCGGCGTTGTAAGTCTGTGCATTTACCAGGTGCAAAGGCTATTGGACGTAAAGAACCATCTGCCAATCGATGATTAAGGGTAGCTCATAAAGCCAAACCTGAAGCGCCACATTTTAACACAAACTATTTAGAAATATCTGGCAAGGCCAAGACCGTATGCGTGAGAAAAATTTGCTTTAAGCGACCAAATTGTTTCTGATCATTCTCAGATTTACCTCTTTTCATTCTCAATTAGAAAGGTGGTAAGTTTAGATAAGATGGTATGAACCTGGCGTAATAATCTAATAGCCCTAAGATGCGCTGGATAGCTTTGAGGTTCTTGGGAGGTGGAATTTCGTGAATAGCAGAAATACGATCTGGGTTTAGAATAAGTAGACACTCACGTAAAATGTAACCAAGATACTTGATTTCTCGCTGCATCCATTTCGATTTGCTAGATTCACCGTTAATTCTGCCTCTCTTAAGGCCTGGAAAACCTGTTGAAGATGCTTTAGATGAGATTCTTAGTCTGTACTAAAAAGTAATATGTCGTCGGCATAATTTATCAAAAATTGATACTTAAATTAGCCCAGTATCTTATCTCAGGCACGAGTCAAGAATTGTGTACCTAAATTTATTCCAATTGGAACCCGGGTATACATATATTGTCCAAAGTAAGTAACGAAGGCAGTTAAATATTAGCTAGGTTAGTCCAATCCAATCTGATGAAAACTTTTCCACAAATCTAGGCGTGAGGACACTTTAGCAGATTGAAGATGATGAAAAATAACGTCACTGCGTGCTTGTGGAAAATTGTCATAGGCAATAAGGCGATTTAGATACTTGTAAGAGCAAACTAGACAATGGCCACCATCCTTTTTGTCAATTAAGAAACATGGACTTACATAGAGTGAAGCACAAGGCTCTATAATGTTCTGGTCCATTTAATATTTGATTTGTTCACGAAGTATAGATGTTTGTGTTGGGTTCAATTGTAATGGTTTAAATGAAAGGGAACATCCGTTATAATGGGGATCAAAACTGGTTCAAGAGTTCAGTAACAACATCATCAAATTGCTTCAATAGTGCCTGAATATTAGATGATATTTGAACCTTAGTACAGGGGATGATATCACAGCGAAGACTCTTACTAAGTTGAACTTGTGGCAAAGGTCTAGGGACAAAAGGGATTAGATAATTGGAGAATGGGAAAGACAAGATTAGTTTTTCAAAGGAAATAGTACCCTTAGAATGTGAAAGAAAATCTGATCCCAAGATGACTGGAAAAAGTAAAGTCTCTGAGATCCAAAAGTGCCATTTCCATGGCAAGACTTGAATTTTTAAAGTCAAGGATACATGTAAATCTAAGCATACTGACTGGCTATTGACAGTTTGTAATTCTTGGATAACATCATTCAAGATAGGTGATTTCGAACTTAAGGTGGCCAAAAATCCTCTGGCAATTAAAGATACAGAACTCCCGGAATCCAATAAAAAATGATTCGGGGTCGCATTCAATAAGGCATGAACAATCGGAACCACTTTCTCGGTTATACCTATAGGATAGTCAATATGAGTGATAACTATAGGATCTTTTGATGCTGAAGTTATCTTAGTAGGAGGAGGTATACTATCAAAAGATGAGTCCTTATAAAAAGGATTATGTTTAACCCATTTGTGCCCGTTGTTTCAATAATGGAACATTTTCAGATTTACCTCTTACTTACGAACTGTTTATGAACTAAGCGAAATTTTGTACAATTCTGTTAGGTTGGTACTACTGATAAGCCAGACTGTGCAGTTTTATCCAGATTATGTTGATTGTCATCGACAGCTTTTCTGTGTGCAATGGCTGTTTGAGAAAGGTTAGTAACTTCTGAACTATTAATTTACATTTTTTTTTAATTCTTTCATTGTATTTGTTATGATAAAATTTACACATTGTAGAATATAGAACTTACTTTAAAGTATTGTGTTGCTTATCAGCACAGGTAGCCGTTAAATTTGAATGTTCCAATATTGGATCAATGGGCACAAATGGGTACATAAAGTCTGTAGTTTGCGTGTTTCACTATTGGATGAATGGGCACAAATTGCCCCATGAAATTCTATTATCTCCATTACGTTGCATCTGTATATTATTACACACTGCAGTGTATAACAATATTGATTCACGTGCACATACAAACGTACATACACACATATATATGCATATCTTGACATTTGCGAATACGAGTACAGGAAAAGTGAATTGTGTAATGCAAATATTTTTTCATTCTTTCATAGTGACTGGTGAGGAGATTTTCAACATACTTGCGTCGGAAAAAGACATACTTTCTGCCGATATTGTCATCAAGCCACCAGAAAATTGTGAATATTCTGAAGAAGACAGTGGTGATGAAGATAAAGCAAATATTGACCATCTGTCTGGAAGGCAGCTTGCTGCTGAAGCAGAGGCGTCAGTCACAGTGAAGCGAGATGAGAGAGGTAAGATGGGAATTATTGTGATGAAAAAAAAAATTCCTGTAGGTCTAAAATGAATGACGTGGGAAGTAAGCCTATTTCTAAACCTCACCCCCAGCCATTAGTTACAAAATCTAATTGTAATATTTCAATTAGAAAATGGACCAATAACGATTTGCCAAAAGAAAGGGAATGGAAGTAAAAACGCTTTCCTTTTACTACTCAAGCAGGTGTTTTGCCCTTAGGGAAAGCAAAAAGATGGAACTGGGCTGGGAGGAAAAGGATCCAAATTGACCAGCCTTTCTGTGTGGCACTCTACAATCAGTACATATGCGGAGCAGATCGTTTGGATGAGAATATCGCAAAATACAGGGTGAACATTCGTGGCATAAAATGGTACTGGCACTTCCACTCAATGGAAGTGTAAACAACGCATGGTTAATTTCCGATGGACAGAGAACTACAAGGCAGAACTACTGGATTTACTCACATTCACCCGAAGAATTGCACAATGTTATTTAGTAAGGTACCGGCAGCATTTGTCTGTTGGAAGGCCGATGTCAAATCAGGTCCTTGCAGTGGATAAGAGAGTCACCAGTGAAGTCAGATTTGACAATGAGGGGTATTTTATTTCCAAATCTCACATGCAAACAAGGAGTGGCAACTGGAAAAAGAACACAACTATGAAATGTGCGAAATGTAATGTTTCATTACATACAAAGTGCTTCATTCTATTCCATAAACAATAGGCTGATTTATGACTTGTAACCTGCGTTGTCTTTCTCAGTGCAGCTGTGATAAATACAATAGAATATGTCCGAATGAGTATTCTCGTATCAACGTCTATTTGTCTTCAATACTATAGAACAATAATAGTGCCTGTGCATGAACAACAGTTAATAGAATATGTTTGAACAAGTATTTTTATGAACCTGTGTTTTCAATATAGACTTTAGACTATAGATTATAGTTGTTAAATTTTGTACATGTTTGCAAGATACATGAATATAATTGTATTTTACTTGTATTAGAAATGTATTTCATTGTATTTTACTTAGTTAAAATATTTTACCTCATAAGTGTACTGAAGGCAAAAGAAATATTTAATCTGGTATATATTTTTCGTGATATATGAAATATGAAAATCACGTACCCCTCTAGGGCCCATTGTTCCAATATTGGAAAACAAATAAATTGAAGGTCCCTGGTATGGGAGCTCCGAAATTTCATATATATGCCTTCATTTTGTGCACCAGTACTTGTTTATGGATGAACCACAGGAAAATTTGACAAAAAATATTTTGGTATAAATGGGTTAATTGAATTGTTACAAGGTTCTGATATATCAAATGGGGAGGGATCTAAATCAAGGTTAGGTAAAGGAGATGGAATAACAATAGGTGGGGATGAAAAAAATATTCTTATCTATTACCGAAGGAAGCATTGTAAGGGATGTATGTATGCCCATAAGATCGCTGTTCCATGTGACGTAACTCCATAGGCAAAATTACTCTGGCTAAACGCATAAAGTCTGTCATAGATATAGGTCTGTTAAAACCCATTAGATGCAAAGGAGTGATATCCTGTAATCCCTGAAGCACAGAATATAATAAATTATGTTCCGACCACTCAATAGAAAGGATGTAAAAAGCATCGTAAACGTCACTTAAATAAGCAGATAATAAATCATTAGGACGTTGTGGTCGTAATAAATATTGTTCGATTAGTGGTTGTAGTTTTGAAAATGGAACCAAACGGTGCCAAATAACTCGGATGAAAATAGGCCATGGAAATTTCTCAAGAATTGCCTCGTACCAAATATCACGGAACAACCCTGTAGTCGATAAAAAGGCAATCAACAATGAAGATTCAAAATCCAAAAGTTTAATTTAAAGGTCCTATGATTGATCAACAAAAATTCAAATATTTCTCTTGGTTGAGATCCATCCGCTCTAGGTAGATTTCTAAAAAGATCTACAGCCACCGAATATGTAATATGGTTGGTGGTAAATGAATGGTCAGGAGGAAAAAGAAGTTCTTGCACAGTCTGAATAGAAGGAGAATGAAAGAAGGGTGTAGGTTGGATAGCTACAGGTCGTAAAGGAAAGGTTGACGATGAACATTGAACATGTTTGTTGAGTAGGAAATACTGCCATATTACTATCTAGAAACTTAACATTCACCAAAAAATTTAAATACCAAAAAACAAAATTTAATTTCACAATGTAAATAAAAATGATGTTGCAAAACAAAAACATGGACAACGATAGTGATAATAGGCCCAAGAAAACCATCAATGTTATTTTCAAATCAATTGTTTTAAACTTTGGAAGAAAAATTTTCAATAACAGTTCACTCAAATAGATGGGGCAGGTGTATGGAGCTGCTGGATGGAAAAAAAAATTGTCCAAAAATAATTTATCGAAAAAATTGTGGTAAATCTGTTAATTTATATATAAAAAAATTCTGTCAAAACAAGTTCTTGTAAAAAATGGTAATTCTATCAAGTTTTCCAAAAACTTACATAGGAGGAAAAACAACCATTCTCTGCAACCAGAAACTCTATAATGTATTAGGTGGGCAATTTTATTTAGCAATGGGTAAGACGTGCATGAGGCCGTGGACGAAAATATACACTATTTTAATAATCACACGATTCATCTTGGGAAGTGCGTGACACGTTTTTGCACGTCGCTTTAGTCTCGCAAGAGAACCATACCCAGGAAAAAAACCCAGTCCAAAAAAACACGTACGCTGCTAATTATCCAAGATCAAATTGTTTAAGAATAATCAATTATCTTAATGAGACCGAACACGTCCCTTTATGAAGTATGCTCAAATCACCAGTCGAGAAATGCTGCTAGAAGTGCAACTTCCGGAGAAAAAAAAATCAATGGTGGCCCAAGTGCAAGGTGATATTACGGTATCAACAGTCACAAATTATGTCCAACTTCACAATGTGTGTATTTATGATGTATTGTACCTGATTTACGTTTGAATTTATTATATTTCTGGTAGCAGAGCATGGAAGCGTCCTGGGCCCATAACCCAGAGGTCCGTGGATCGCAACCATGCTCTGCTACCAGAAATTTTGTAACGTTCAGGTTTCCAAGGTGCTTTTATTTTCAAAGTTGTGACTGGGCTTGATCTTTTATGCAACCTCAAAGGCCGTGGTATGGTTTAAGCACATCGGTCGAACTTACAAAATCAATTGGGGGTGGAGGTTATTGCCACGTTGTTCGCGGCACCTCAAAGTTGACTACGAACTTCACAATTCCTAACTTCAATTTGAGGGAATTGGAGGTAAACACAAGAATGTTGCCGTTTACAAATTTATCCTGAAAATTAAGAAAGCCGTGCTGCAAGAACTTTCAAAATGCGTTATACGTTGCAGTAACCTTATGGTAATATAGAATTATTCACCTCCACCAAAAACTACAATTACATGCAACTACAAATACCTCTTTTACTCTTCTTTTGGTATTTTCGACCACGCCGTGATAAAGGAAAATTAAGTTTATACGTAGTCAAAAACAGATGCCCAATCTTCAACAATTCAATGACGCAATTTATTCAGCAATTAAATGTTCACAACAAAACGAATATAATCTTTTTTTTTTGCATTTTACCACAACAAGGTTTCGTTAAGTAAATCATTAACAAGGTTCTCCATAACATTAAGATAATACAGGCTAACCCTAATCAAGCAACAAATTACGCCCCTTTCGACGTTGACTAGATACCATTTCTTTGAACCATTTTTTTTGTACCACATTTATCACTATGCTTATATTTGTACTTCAAAAATGTTAAGCAACTATTCAACAAAAAAAAAGAAATGTTAAAAATTTGGAAATAAGCAAAATTTGCGAAATCTACAATTTTGTTATCTTACTTTAGTATCTATGCTTCAATCATTTTCTGAGACGAAGATTAAATCCAATAATTTCAATATTTTAAAACGCAGTCATCATTATCATAGGCGTATAAGCTGCAAAAAAACCGTACCAAGAAATTGCAACAATTTCACATCAATTTTGTACAAGGTACCCTCCTAGATGCTCATTCAAAAACCAAGTAATTTAACTACTTTGCCGTATTCGCCGGTAAATTGACGGGATACCAAAAAGGGGGGCAAAGGGAGAACTGCCTTGTTTAAAGACGTCGTCGCGATTAGTTAAGATAACTATTTGTGACGCGTTCAAAAAAAAAATGCTACAAGTCTTTCACAAAAATAACGAACACGTTAAAGAACGGCAATTATCAAACAATTTTGCGTGCGCATATTAAGATCGCCATTTTAAACTTTCATTCATTTGTTCAAACTGTACTAGGTTCCTCGCAAGCACGTGACACACCATTAATTTTGCGACGTACTGCACTAAAGTTACGGCTTTGGTATCAATTACAGGATTCAATCCAATCGTTTTTCCAGCAATCGCATATATCTATATGTACTACGTAAAACAGAACTTGCCCGCTAACAAAAATAGTTATTTTTTCTTAGCACTTTGATGCAAATGTTGCGTAAATATAGTAGTTTTTGTCGAGTAAAAAATCGGCATTTTTTGACTCACACTCTAATTCACGAAAAAACTATGATTTCACTTTCCTACCTTCGTTTTATGCGTCGTAACTTATAGGTTCTGACAGGGGACGACTTCCCTTCACTCTTGGGTGTACGTGCCTCGTGGTAAGAAACCGAAGTACCTCACTCTCCCATTTTCCATATCACTGGCTGCATACAAATTGTCAAATGCCGTGTTCCTTCCTATGCTTCAATTCTGCAACTGGCACCATATTTGAAATGTAGCTACGTCTTGATTAACATTCACAAATCTCGGCAATTCATCACGAGTTTCTGAAGATGACAAAGTTCAAACTACGTATCCCGAGAGACGTTTTGCAGTGGAGCGCGTCAATTACATGTACTGCCGATAGCAAGCACAAGACACAACTGTTCTGAGCTCACTCACATACCCACACACTGCCTTCACTTCCTGTAACTTCCGAGCTGCAGATGGCATGATTACAATGAAATATTTCGCAAATAGTCAGTGGTGTCATCTGTCGGAAGTTCAGGGGATTAACTGATGAGTCGTTTTTATCTCTATTTTGGAGCGGAGCAATTTCCAACACAACGAGTTGGACGTTTTGCGATGTGAATTGCAGTAAATCGCTACAAATTAGAGGTTTGTGAATCATGATAATGAAGTGTCGTTTTCTAAAAATAGTAAAAGGGTAATTGACAAAAATGGCATGTTAGTGGCAGAAGCACAGGAAAAGAACCGTATGCACGCGTTACAAACTTATGTAAGGTCAGATGTAAGTCATATAAAGGATGCATGTTTAACTATGGAAACTAATGTAAGAAATGAAAAATACATGTGGCACAGAAGATTAGGTCACTTGAATAAAGAAATATTTAAATAAAATGAAGGACAGTGATATGGTAAGAGATTTAGATTTTAAGCAAACTTCAGAAAAATTAGAATTGTGTGATGCATGTACAAATGAAAAAATTGCACAAAGCAATGATTTTTGTGAAAAACCACTAGATTTGATACACATGGATTTATGTGGACCTATAGAAAAATAATCATTGGGGTGTGCTAAATACATGTATGTTATTGCAGATACTTACAGTAGAAGGGTGTTTGTATACTTTATACTTTCTCAAAACAAAAGATGAAGCATTTAATTATTTTGTAAAATTTAAAAACCAATATGAAAAGGAAGCTAACAATTGTATAAAAAGTGTATGATCAGACATTGGTACTGAGTTTGTTAACAGTAAATTTCAAGAGTTGTTTAACAAAGAAGGTATAGATCACCAGTTAACTGTTCCATACAGTGTACAAAGTAATGGTACGAGGGTGGTTCAGCATGCTCCGCCCCTGACATAGAAGGAACCCTCGTATGAAAACCGAATCACTGTCACTTTTCAACATAGTCCCCTGCAACATTAACACACTTTTTCAATCAGCCTTCCAGTGCTTCAATCCCAGCAGAAAAAAATTCTTGTGGTTGGTCCTGCAACCAAGCATTCACAACATCCATAACCTCGGAATCACTGGCAAAATGTTTTCCACGAAGGTGTTTCTTCATGTTCGGGAACAGGTGGAAGTCACTGGGGGCCAGATCTGAAGAATAAGGGGCATGAGGGACAATTTCGAACCCTGCTGCATGAATTGCAGCCCCCGCAACTTGGAAGGTGTGGGCGGGAGCATTGTCACAATGGAACAACACACCACGGGCCAAAATTCCGCGGTGTTTCTCCTTGATGGCAGTACGTAATTCTTCAATTAGGGTTGCAAAATAAACACCTGTGATTGTCTTTCCCTGTTGGAGATAATCTATCAAAAGGATTCCTTCTGCATCCCAGAACACTTTGCCCTTTGATGGTTGAACCTTGAATTTCTTTGGGGGTGGAGAATGGGGGTGTTTCCATTGCATGCTTTGGCGTTTACTTTCGGGATCGAAGTGGTGAACCCACGTTTCATCCATTGTAACAAATCTCTTCAGAAACTTTGGCTTGTCAGCCTTTATTGTCTGCAACAGGTTCTGACTTGTCGCACGACGTGTCCTCTTTTGGTTGACCGTCAGCATTCTTGGGACCCAATGTGCAGAGATTTTTTTCATTAACAAATGATGATGAATAATTGAATGCACACTGCCAGTTGAGATGCCACATGTGTCTGCTATATGGCGGACAGTCACTCGCCGGTCTGCCAAAATCATGTCATGCACTTTTGTAATCATTTCTGATGTGGTCACCGTTGCAGATGAGCCACCACCATGCTCATCTTCACAGGTCTGCCGACCACATTTAAATTCACGGCACCATCTCTTCACTAGATCATATGAAAGGCTAGAGTCTCCAAGAGTCCCCACCATATCTGCATGGATGTCTTTCCGTGTTAGATTTTTCTTGAGTAAATATTTTATCACTGCTCGGACCTCAGATTTTTCCATTGTTTCACATGTGGCTACACTTCTTACTGATCATCAACGTGTAATAAAAAGAGAAATTGTTGTAAATTCTTGAAACTTTGTGGATATTAGTCTAAAGAATGAACAATGTTACATATAAAATTACAGGTCTCTACTATCACTGTAAATGGGTCAGGGGCGGAGCATGCTGAACCACCCTCGTATTTCTGAGAGAGCAAGCAGGTCCCTACTAGAAATGAGAAGAACAATGTTAATTGATGCCAGGTTACCCATAGAATTTTGGGCTGAAGCAGTTGCAACGACAGCGTACATAAAAATTTGTATCCCTACCAAGGATGGTGGCACAAAAACTGCAATGGAAAGATGGACGGGAAGGAAACCTATAGTACAACATATGAAAGTATATGGATGTGTGGCATACAGATACATTCCGAAGAAGTGTCAAAGCAAATTTCAACTAAAGGGAGAAAAGGAAATATTTGTTGGGTATTCCAGAAGAAGGAAAGCATACAGGCTGTACAACCCCAAAATGAAACAAATACATGAAGCTAGAAGCGTTGTGTTTGATGAAAGAAACTATGAAGGCTTACTGATGAATTGTAATTTGGAAGAGCAACTAGAATACAACAACTTGAAGTATAAACATGATGAAGACAGGGAAAGTAAGCAATATGACAATGGCAATATCCATTTGCATGAATCGAAGGTAGAAGAAAGAGGATCGGACATATTTCTTGACTTAACACTTGAAGATCTACCAGAAGAAATACAAACAGATGAGTTAACCATAGAAAACAGTGGAGCCAAAAGAAGTGGATGGAAGAAAGGAGAAACAAACAAAGTGTTAAAAACAAGACACAAAGAAAATTTGAAAAGAAATGAAGATCAACTTAAGTCTTGGTGTGAAAAGATCTGAGAGGATAAAAGCAAGAGAACAAACAAATTTTCCACAAGATATCGTACCACAAACTTTCGATGAAGCTATGAGTTCACCATACAGTGAAAATTGGAAGATTGCAATGAACGAAGCGATGCAAGCATTGGAATCACATAATGTTTGGACACAAGTTCGCAGAGAGGAGAACATGAAGGTTGTAAGAAGCAAATGGGTATTTAGGTACAAAGGAGAACATGGATGGGACAATATTCAACAGAAAAGCAAGATTGGTGGCCGTTGGTTGCGGACAGAGAGAAAGGCTGTAGTATGACAGTTCGTTTTCACCAGTAATAAGAATGGAATCAGTACGTGTATTGTTAACTGTGGGAGCACATTACGAAATGAAAGTTAAACTCTATGATGTAAAAACTGAATATTTATATGGTAATTTGAGAGAAGAAGTATACATGGAACAACCAGAAGGGTTCATGGAAGATAGGTATAAAAACAAAGTTTGTAAATTACAAAGAAGTTTGAAACATTTTTTTTTCTATGAAACTTAATATGAAATATTAATGATGACATTGTAATCCAAGAAGTCATTTATCAATCAAGGGATTCCTGTTTTTTTTAATGTCTCACATTACAGTATTATCAAACACGATGGAAATGTGAGTGTTTCACATTTATTATTTATTTAGGAAACGAAAAAAAATGTAGTTTGATAAGGGTTACACTAAGAATCTTATGGAGTGTAAATATCAATTTCAAATCTTATGAATCATTTCTCTATGCAAACACGTCAAATATGATAAGCAACATAGGTGTGTATTATGATATCCATTTTACAAAGGAAAAGTTAAGTTTTAATCCTGACTGTTTGCATGATATAGCATGTTATATATTGCTCTCAGAATTATAAACAGCAGCAAGGATAAATGACATTTGCAACTGCGAAGCTATTGATGGAATTGCATGCATTAAGGACAGAAGATGCAATATTTCGATTGCTTGTAGCATCGAAAGAAGAATTAGACGAGCAAATAGTGACTGAGGAAAGTTGCTTGCCCTGATGTACTGTACACACTGTGAAAGTTGTAGGTGTTATCAGGCGGCACCCTATGAATATAGGTTCAAGAAAATGACAAGTAGAAAATGCTGCAGTGAAATAATTGATTTATTTGGTGTTTTAAGTACACTTTATGCACAGTAAGGCTAATCGAGACTGCCTACAGTTTAAAGTGGGATCCGAACCACTATGTGCCTCCACCGGGTATCGAAACCGGGACCCCTTGATTGCAAGGCGACAACGCTACCACTGTGCCATCAGGGAGGTCCTGCAGTGAAATAAATACGATTGAAAATCTCTCAAATTATATTTTATTTATTATCTTATATTTATAATATTGCATTGTGTCTGGAGCAGACATTATCTGTTAAGGTACCTTAGGCACAACATATTTTTTTGACAAATAAGTATACCAACTCTTTTACTATGGAGTTGATTCTCCTAATTTTATTCATATATCTTAAGCCATTCTGTGGCTGGCTGAAATCTTCTTCTCTCCCTTTCCCTTATGCCTTTAAGCGTCGGGTACCTCATTCTGTCCATCTCATCCACTCCGTCCGGTCACGACTCATTCTTCTCATTTCGTTCTTAGTTTTTCCATATTTTAGTCCTATCTTTTCTATTCTATCTTCCCATGTATTTCTTGGCCTGCCTCTTCCTACTCTACCCTCAACCCTCATCTCCATCACTTGCTTGGCTTTCCTATCTCATTCATTCTATTAACATGTCCATACCACTTCAGCTGGCGTTCCTCTAATACTTCATTCATTGTCTTCTTTTGTTTTACCTCTTCTCTTATTCTTTCATTTCTTATTCTGTCTTTTCGATTTTTCCCCACTGTTCTTCTGAGATATTCCATCACCATTGCTCGAAATTTACTTAGATGTTTATCTATCTTGGAGTGCTAAGCTCTCTGTGCCATAGCCCATGAGGGAACTACAATTGAGTTGTAGAGTTGCATTTTTGTATTTGTACTGATTTTTTCCCCCACTAAAGTATTACTCATTTGATAATATGCTGATGCTGCCTTCTTTGTCCTATTCATTATCTCTTGATCAATTTTCCCACTGCTACTTATGATGGTTCCTAAGTATTCATATTTTTCTACTTTCTCTAGTTGTTTCCCTTCACATATTATATTTAAGGCTTCATTTTCCTTGTGCTCTTTAGTTATCCGCATGAACTTACTCTTTTCTATATTAATCTTCATGTCTTTCCTTTTAAGTTCTTCATACCATTCTTCCACTGCTTGCTGAAGTCTGTCAGGTGTATCTGATATCAGTACAATATCATCAGCATATAATAATGCTTGGATATAGTATACTGGCCTTAATCTCCATATACCTATTTTCGTTCTATGTGTTCGTCGTTTGCATATTTTAGCAATTTCATCTAAAAAATATTAAATAGGATTGGACTGAGGCTGTCTCCTACTTCTATGCCTTTCTCAATGTTAAATTCACCTGAGTGTTCACCATGTACTCTAATTATTCCTACAGGATTATTATATATAGTTTTTATTGCATTCAATAGTCTTACTGGTACTTTCTTTGCCTCCAATGCTTTCCATACATATTGCCTAGGGACTGACTCAAAAGCAGTCTTTAGGTCTATAAAAGCTAGATATGTGTCTTTGTTCTTGGCAATTATTTTTTCCATAATCGTTCTTGTAGTATATACATGATCTTGTGTTTGCCTCTGTGCTTGATAAGGAAGAATTTTATGTACAACTCCAGAGGACAGTACATAAAGAAGTAATGGCAGGATGGTATGTAATGATAGTGGGAGACTTAAATGCAAGAACAGGTAAAGATAAGAAGATAAGGATGAGTGATAATATGAAGAAATTAATAAAGGAACACTCACAAAGAACACCCATGCCCAGCCCGGAATTCGAACCCGCGATCCACGGTGTCATAGCATGCTGTGCTAACCACTTCGTCACGGTGGTCTGCGAATTGTTGTTGTAGTATTACTATCTGCGCCAAAAATATTGAGCCCTTGGTTTACGCGCTTGTAAAATTGTACTCTGTGGGACTCATTGGAAAGCTTCAAGTATCTACTTGTAATATAATTAAGCCTTGTTTCCATATTTTAAAAAAACAACACTAAGTCGCTGACCAAGGCAGTTTATTAAGACATAAAAACACTTAATATGTAACGTTTCAACCCTGATTTAGAATTTTATAAACTCAATTTTACGACTGGTAGGTTAATGTATCAGGGTCTTCCTCAGATGAAGAACTAAACTAAAATGAAGAAATACACACACAGAAAGATATAAACACATAGCAGGGTGACCATACACACAAAAACAAATTAAATTGACAGTCCTTATCTTGGACGATTTCTCCACAGGAATTAAGTACATTTCGTCTCTTCGCACATGACTAATGGGTCTACCACACTGACAGATGACTGACAGGTCAAGATTAGCAAGAGTCTGGAACTACCTGTCTGTCATTCCCCCTTCCCTCCTGCCTTTTTGGATATGGATGAATGAATACCTCCTCCCCTGGTCTACTTCTCTTCTCTTCTCTTCTCTTCTTTCCTTGTTCCTTCTTCTCTCCTCCTTCCTTTTTCCCATCCATTAAACTTTCTCTAACACACTCATCCATTCTTTGTTAATCTTGAGTCCTCCATTCCAATTCATGATTTCTTCTCCTTTCTTCTCTATTCTTCAGCAACTTAGTGTTTTTTTGAAGTATCTACGATTTAATAAGCGTTATCTGAAAATTAATCTTAACTTTGTTATCTTACTAAAGGGTGTTTCATAAAGTGCGCAGTTTTTAAATCGCTTGTCATTTTTTGTTTGAAGGTTGGCAACACTGTTCTTATTATTTTCGTAATCTCTGATCACTCCGATTATTACTTGAGCCATTTCTTGGCATTTGTTCAGTTTAGTTGGCATGGAGCGGTTCACTATCGAGCAACGCTTCGTTATCTTGAAAACACATTACAGAAATGGGGAGTCTTATGCACAGACAGTTCGTAATCCTCGCGCGATCTTCGGACGTAACAATGCCCCCACTGCAACAACAGTTAGGAGGTTGGTGAAGAAATTCTAGATATCCGGGTCAGTTGCAACCATAAATTCGCCTGGGCGAAAACATAGTCGTCGCACAGATGAAAACATTGCAGTAGTGCAAGACAGTGTGAATGTTAGCCCTGCAAAGTCACTTCGCCGTCGTTCACAACAGTTGGGGATATCGGTATCCTCAGTGCAACGAATACTGAAAGAACACCTTCATATGCACCCTTACAAGGTTCAGTTGATGCAAGAGATCAAAGCAACTGATCATGCGAAACGAAGAAATATGCCAGACATCATTTTTCACTTTTAAATCGCATACGGGCATATGCTGGACACTTTTCGCTTTTCAATTATTAAATCGTAGTGAATGTGTAAAATATTAAAATAAAAATGTCAACTTTCATGCAATTTTGGCTGAGTTATTGAATTTTCAAAAACTGCGCACTTTATGAAACACCCTTTATAATGAAAAATTCACTGGAAAGTGCAGTTTTCTCTTCCAATACTCACGAACGGGGAACTTAACACCATACAGTTCATTATCGACTATACATATAATCTTGAGATTTGGTGCAATTGAAGTTTGATTATTTTTGCACCTCTGTGGAATAATCAAATGCATATTTTTAATAGATACTTCAAAAATTGATATTTTAGGGAAACGTGCAAACTTGAAATGCATAATTACAATTTCAATGAAATTGGAAAATACTGTTGATACAACGCATTTGATCAAATTCCAGAAGTTTTGTGCATGTACATCAAATATGGTTCCCGATATTAATTATTCTTTCACACTACTATTATGGTAAACGAGTGCATGGCATATGGCGGGGTGTAGCCAATCTCAGAATCTTCAGACTACATGCGACTTCCACAGCGTTGCTGCTTCGCTGTGAGAATCGCGCAAGTGCGTTCCATCGAGCTGATCCAGAGTATTGTTGCAGCATAAATTAATGAATGAAATATTTCTCACATTGCAAATGGAGTACTGCAGTACAGGAGTTTTTTTACGCATTTTTTCTAGCTTTTATCTTCATATGAACGTCGTCTTCTTCAATACCCGGCGATGGTACTTAGTGGTTCAGATCCCACTTTTAACTGTAAGTCCAGTCCAGATTATCCTACCTGTGCATAAAGTGGACTTAAGGAGAGAGGACAACTTAACTCGGCTTTACATAAACATCAATTTCCCAGTATTATTTTAAGTTGCACATTTAAACAGATATATTGAGTGCATCGATACTCCATGAGGATGACTTGAATGAAGTGGATGAGAGATCCAGTCCTCTGTGTACAATAATAACACACCTGTTGTGTAAAGCGATTTCATAACAAAGGGAAACAGATTGAGGTGCGTACTAGCAATAGCAACGCATAAAAATTATATTTAAAAAAATGTGCATTTCAAGCCTGCACGCCAACAAACATTTTAAAATATGTTTCGAGCAAAGATGCATGTAAATTGTGTTTATCTCGCAAAATTCACTTAATAATCGTGTCAAATAGTGGTGGTGGTCTCAACATTTAACGTGTTGCTATACGTTCGTTTTGGTCTGTTTCACAGCTGCAACTCTTGTAATAAGCAAGGAGTTGTGGACTCATCAAGAGAGACAGAAAACTAAAAACATTAATAAATTTTCGTATAATGAGTGCAAGGTAAAAAGTATAAAATACTGTTCATAATGCATTCTGTTGAACTGGATAATTAAAATAAAAGTCGTGTATCTTTCTTATCACAAAACCTTGCAAAATCTCGCCCAATAAAATATTGGGCCAATGCAAATTTTTGTTGTTCCCTTTTTCTTTACACACCTTGTTCACTGTGCTGACGTATCCCCCAAACACTCTGCTGTGCACTTTGGTTTATGTCGTGAGACGCACCCATTCGTTACTCCTGGTTGTGACATATTTCTCCGCGGCCTTTAAAGAATGTATAAACTATCATTTTATTACAGCGGGAAATATCCCACAGGTCACCTCATCTCAATTCGGTATGCCTTGCGTCCTTGTTTTGTTTTGGGTATTGTTTGTGCATTCGTCCGCTAGGGGGATGTAGTGCGTGATTCGCCTTTTCTGCTTCGGCTCTCGAACCACACATACTCGTGCAGTGTTGCCACATGAAGGGAAATTTGGAGGTAATTTTAAGTGAAAAGGAAAATTCGATGAAAAGTAGCAAATTTTCATGGAAATTTTAAGACAGACTCAACATTAATTTACTAAACATTATAAGATTGCAGTTTTTAAAATGAGAATTTTTTTATTATTTTGTCGTATACTTTGTTCGGAGAGGGAGGATGGAATTTTAGTTGATCCACATCTGGCTACCGTTTGGGGCCGGATGTCATTGGCCATTCACCCTTATGTCCCGGCTTTGGGAGTGGGAGCAGGCCCGTAGCCACGAATTCTTTGTGGGGAGGGGGGGGGGCGAAGTCAATCCTAGAGGGAGCAAATTTTTAATATGTTATGTCACATTGGCAGATATAGCAGGGTACACAGAGGCACCTGCCCCCTCCCCCAAAAGAGATTCGTTACAGAAAGGGGGTGATATCTTGAAACAGCAACGAACGAAAAAAGAAACTTCGAGCAACATCAAATAGCAATATTTCGATAATGATCTTTCCAGATTGCCAAAGAATATAATGTTTAACATAAATAGGCTAATAGCATGGCCGTATTTAGAGGGTTTCTAGTGTTCAATCCCCCCGAAACATCTGACATGCAATTTCTGCAGTTCAGAAACCAAAATCTGTAACTCATTTTCAAATTTTTTCGAAGCATCACAAAAATACAAGGAGACAATGTTGAAACGATCGAGCTAGAATTTTCATACATTTGGAATTCTGAAACTTGAGTGAAACAGAATTTATTCTCGGAATCGCAGCCCACCCGCGACCCTCCATTTTCACTTTTGCTGTCCTCTTTCCCGTGTTGTTCCTGCGTCACAAGGAATACAGACTGAAAATTCCCTTATGATTGTCCCAAAATTCCCTTTCCAACTTTTAAATTCCCTGTCCAATAAAGTCGAAAATTCCCCTTCATAGGATTCAAACCTAGAATCTCCAGTTTCGTAGCGCGTTACGTTCGCGATTGAGGTTACAATTCATGCACAAGGCTAAGTTTTTAAAGAAAATAACTGATTCCACACTTTTCAAAATTCCAAAAATGAAGTTTTAAGGTCAAACAACAAAAACTTTATGAATAAAATTTCCATCTAAATTTTAGAGCTTTTTCTTGAAGGTATCTTAAAATTTAATAACAAAGTATAATAATTGTGCATTTCAGTACACACTGTATGAAACGTAAAAAAAATACAAAGAAATCTTGTGCTGGATATTCTCACTCATCTGCTGGATTGAGTAAGCCCCCTTAAGGATATAATAATAATAATAATTATTATTATTATTATTAACCTATATTTGAGGCGTGTGCGACTTATATATATATATAACGTGAGTAAGTCTTACTTGAAATACTTACGTTTCGTGAGTATTTGTCTTGCGAGAAAACAACGTTTCGGGATCCTACTGCTCCCTTCTTCAGGTTTTCGTCTAAGGCAGTATGATCACTACATAGCCGCATCAATTAAGGCAAGGATTGAGGTGGCAGGTAAAACAGGTTAAAAAGGATGAAAAGGGTGAAAAGTTGACTCAATATAGTTCGTAACAGAGAGCATGGCAGTGTGAAGGGTTTTTTTAACGTGTTTCGTATGTAAAGGTTTTTCACGGACTTTTTTAGATTGAGGTTTTTAAAGTTAGGATTAGAACATGAAGGTTTCGTGTGTATGGGGTCAGTTGATATTGAGTCAACTTTTTATCCTTTTTAACCTGTTTTACCTGCCACCTCAATCCTTGCTTTAATTGACGCGGCTATGTAGTGATCATACTGGCCTAGACAAAAACCTGAAGAAGGGAGCAGTAGGATCCCGAAACGTTGTTTTTTCGCAAAACAGATACTCATGAAACGTAAGTATTTCATAGTACATATATATATATTTTCTATATTGTACTTCTAATAATAATAATTATTATTATTATTTTGGAATAAAATTGTATTATTATGAAATTGTAATTATTAATGTATAATTATTGTTATTATTTCTATTATTCACATTTCTGGCGATGCCTATGGGAACAATTATGAATGAACCCTCACCCCGAAATATTTTTCTGCCTACGGCCATGGCTAATAGGGACTGTATCTACTTGATACTTACAAGTCGATAATGTTGATAGACAATTAATATATGTACCAACAGCTTTGGGCCTCTCTGCAGAACTGATTAAGAGAGCCCTTTATAAATCATGCTTCAAAATGATTCCCTATTGTTTCCAGTATGCAATATTTTTATGCTCAAAGGAATCTAACGAGAATCCAAGAACACCATTGTGTTGTGTTATGCAAGAAAAATCGAATTAATTGGTTACATACATATTATCTACACTTTGATGAATTGTGTAAAAATTTGCAATACATTTTTTTGTACTTGCTAAAAGATTAAAACATGGGTACCTTAGTCCACCACGGACTCTATTTCCTTCAAAGGGGAGACACGTGCATCACTACAGACAATGTTTGCCTACTGGCTACGTTAACCATTTTGCAAAATATTGTGTTGTTGAAATACATGGGTTTGACACCTGACAAAAAATAGGAATCCCTTGATTGGTCAATGACTTCTTGGATTACAGTGTCATCATTAATATTTCATATCGAGTTTTATAGAGGGAAATGATGTATCCTCTTTACATTATAAAAAATATCTTCCTTAATGACTATGGTACGAAACTGAACGATATAAGGGGCCTCGTTCACCTTAACCCATTTCTGCGTCACAAGGTCACTGGGCCACTTATCGCCACCATATTTGAGCAGAAGTGTACAAACCCAAAATATCGTTTTTTTTTTTTTTATGTTGATACTGATTTCCTTTTAGGGTGGAAAGCTGCCTGCTCCTCCTCCATGTCTTCCTCCACCACTTTCCTGAGACGTCTTTCTAGTACCCTTGTGTATAATTTATAAGCGACTGATGAGAGGCATATTGCTCTGTAGTTATTACAGTCTTAGCTACTGCCCTTTTTTTGTAGTGGGAAAATGATATTTTTTCTCCATTCATTTGTATTTTGTTTTCCTTCCATATTCTTTGAAACATCTTGGTTAAATTCTTAACTACTTCCACACCTCCATATTTTATTAATTCTGGATTTATTCAATCTGATCCTGCTGCTTTTCCTGTCTTCATCAGTTCTATTGCTATTTGTAATTCATCTTCCTTTATTTCCCCTTCTATATCTGGGTCTTGAACCTTCATGTATGGTCCATATATCACCCCTGCCTCCTCTGGGTAATTTTCTTTCTGGAATTTTTCACCATAGTCTTTCCGCCATACCTCCAACTTATCCTTTTTTCTGTGATCAATTTATCTCCTTCTTTAATAGTTCTTATTGTTTTTTCCATATTTTCCTCTCAAGTTCCTTACAACTTTCCAAAATTGCCTTGTATTCTTTTCTCTAGCTTTCTCTTCAACCATATTACCAAATATTTCCCAGGATGTCATTTTAGCTTCCTTCACCATTTTCTTGACGTCATTTCTTTTTTCAATGTATTTCCTTCTATCTTCTTCTGTCCGAGACATAATATATATTTTCCCTGCTTCCTTTTTGTTTCACTTCTTCATTCCCCCAAGATGTTTTATTTTTTCTCGTATCTACTATTTTCTTTTCGCATACTTCTTCAGCAGCTTTTATGAGTGCCTTTTTAATTCTCTTCCATATTTCTTCTATTACATGTTGTTCTGGTCCTTTTGTCAGTCTGGCTGTTCTTTATACTCTTCCTTCTTCTCTTTTTTCTGTAGCCCATTTATCTTAATTGGTTGAGATTTTTTCATTCTGGGCATTGGTGGTCTCATGAAGCATGTATCCACTATTAGTAATATATGGTCTGTACCCAGTTCAGCACCTCTTATAACTTTAACATCCATTATGTTTCTCCTAATACTACTGGTATATATTATGTAGTCTATTATGCTTTTTGCATTTCTTCCTTCAGCCTGAAAGGTTATTTTATGTACCTCCTTATGTAGGAAGAAGGAGTTTCCAAAAAGCACCTGATTTTCTACACAAAACTCCAGTAATCTCTTGCCAGTCTCATTCAATGTCTTTTCTCCATACTACCATGGGCTATCTTCTTATCTTTACCTGTTCTTGCATTTAAGTCTCCCACTATCATTACATACCATCCTGCCATTACTTCTTTATGTACTGTCCTCTGGAGTTGTACATAAAATTCTTCCTTATCAAGCACAGAGGCAAACACAAGATCATGTATATACTACAAGAACGATTATGGAAAAAATAATTGCCAAGAACAAAGACACATATCTAGCTTTTATAGACCTAAAGACTGCTTTTGAGTCAGTCCCTAGGCAATATGTATGGAAAGCATTGGAGGCAAAGAAAGTACCAGTAAGACTATTGAATGCAATAAAAACTATATATAATAATCCTGTAGGAATAATTAGAGTACATGGTGAACACTCAGGTGAATTTAACATTGAGAAAGGCATAGAAGTAGGAGACAGCCTCAGTCCAATCCTATTTAATATTTTTTAGATGAAATTGCTAAAATATGCAAACGACGAACACATAGAACGAAAATAGGTATATGGAGATTAAGGCCAGTATACTATATCCAAGCATTATTATATGCTGATGATATTGTACTGATATCAGATACACCTGACAGACTTCAGCAAGCAGTGGAAGAATGGTATGAAGAACTTAAAAGGAAAGACATGAAGATTAATATAGAAAAGAGTAAGTTCATGCGGATAACTAAAGAGCACAAGGAAAATGAAGCCTTAAATATAATATGTGAAGGGAAACAACTAGAGAAAGTAGAAAAATATGAATACTTAGGAACCATCATAAGTAGCAGTGGGAAAATTGGTCAAGAGATAATGAATAGGACAAAGAAGGCAGCATCAGCATATTATCAAATGAGTAATACTTTAGTGGGGGAAAAAATCAGTACAAATACAAAAATGCAACTCTACAACTCAATTGTAGTTCCCTCATGGGCTATGGCACAGAGAGCTTAGCACTCCAAGATAGATAAACATCTAAGTAAATTTCGAGCAATGGTGATGGAATATCTCAGAAGAACAGTGGGGAAAAATCGAAAAGACAGAATAAGAAATGAAAGAATAAGAGAAGAGGTAAAACAAAAGAAGACAATGAATGAAGTATTAGAGGAACGCCAGCTGAAGTGGTATGGACATGTTAATAGAATGAATGAGATAGGAAAGCCAAGCAAGTGATGGAGATGAGGGTTGAGGGTAGAGTAGGAAGAGGCAGGCCAAGAAATACATGGGAAGATAGAATAGAAAAGATAGGACTAAAATATGGAAAAACTAAGAACGAAATGAGAAGAATGAGTCGTGACCGGACGGAGTGGATGAGATGGACAGAATGAGGTACCCGACGCTTAAAGGCATAAGGGAAAGGGAGAGAAGAAGATTTCAGCCAGCCACAGAATGGCTTAAGATATATGAATAAAATTAGGAGAATCAACTCCATAGTAAAAGAGTTGGTATACTTATTTGTCAAAAAAATATGTTGTGCCTAAGGTACCTTAACAGATAACGTCTGCTCCAGACACAATGCAATATTATAAATATAAGATAATAAATAAAATATAATTTGAGAGATTTTCAATCGTATTTATTTCACTGCAGGACCTCCCCGATGGCACAGTGGTAGCGTCGTCGCCTTGCAATCAAGGGGTCCCGGTTTCGATACCCGGTGGAGGCACATAGTGGTTCGGATCCCACTTTAAACTGTAGGCAGTCTCGATTAGCCTTACTGTGCATAAAGTGTACTTAAAACACCAAATAAATCAATTATTTCACTGCAGCTTTTTCTACTTGTCATTTTCTTGAACCTATATTCATAGGGTGCCGCCTGATAACACCTACAACTTTCACAGTGTGTACAGTACATCAGGGCAAGCAACTTTCCTCAGTCACTATTTGCTCGTCTAATTCTTCTTTTGATGCTACAAGCAATCGAAATATTGCATCTTCTGTCCTTAATGCATGCAATTCCATCAATAGCTTCGCAGTTGCAAATGTCATTTATTCTTGCTGCCGTTTATAATTCTGAGAGCAATATACAGGGTGATTCTAAAGGTATAGTACAAACGAAAACCACAGATACCTTCCATGAAATAGAGACGAAAGTTCCCCTTCCACTATGCCGAGAGATGCCTCCGTGAGGAGCTAGACAACGCCGAAAACGTGTGACAATGAACTTCACACCTCTGTACAGCCAGTACCAGTGAAGATAGAAAGGCGGAACAAACAAAGTCAAAAGGAACACCAAAGTAGCCCATCCTAAAAACACTAGGCGGCAGCTGCGCAACGCATGCGCATGGGGTTCCACAAAGGAAATAGGAGTGTCCCGCAAGACAAGTGAAGGGAAAGGGTAGCGATCGACAATGTTAGGGAGAAAAGAAGCTATGAAGCATGAAGTAACAATTGCACAGCGGGAAACAAACACCATGACTGAAGCAGTGCAGTCGAGAAAAGTAGTGTGGGGTTGCAGAACCACGGGAGGACGACGTAGGATGTAAAAACACACCGAGAATGCAAGCAAAGTGGTCCGTGACACTCGACAGGCAACAGACGCGTACATGGTTCGGGGCAGAAATGGCGGCGCTGGCAGTGCAGCGCAAGGGGAGTCCCCAAAACACAGTGGGGAGATACCGCAGCAAGAACAAAGCATGGTGCAACAAAAGAGAAAGAGGACCGGACGGGGAATGGTACCTGTCAAGGAGACAACAAATGCGGGACGAGGGATTCCCCGTAGCAGCACAGAGGGGATGTCACACAGAGGTTGTGCGCCAGCAGGACAAACACAGCAACTACGGGCACAGGAGGTTATTGCTAATGGAAGGTGCACGTACAGATAGGACCACGTACCCCGTACTGACGTTGTAACAAACATCGTGATGGGGCCCAATAAGCCTCTTAGAAATGAAGCCGGAGGCACATCGCTGGGTGGGAGCGGGCGAAAGGCTGCTGGAGTGTCGTACGGACCCCACCACTCCGTACGGTGGACAACACTAATGGACGAGGTGGGAATGTTTCCATCCCGATCACCAGGTCCACCGTTCCCAGACCTGACGCGGCTGCTTGCTTCCGAGCTCAACCCCAGCCGAACAACTAGAGTCCCTCCTCGGCCGCAGCCTTCCGCTCCGAAACCAAGCGTGGCCTCACACCACCGCAGCCGCACACTGCCCCGTGGGTGTGAGACCGGGCCAAGCAAGGCTGGACAGATAAACTGCGTGGGACAATCGTGTAATGAAGCTACGTGGGGGTATGCACGTCTGTTCAACTGCTGGGTCACCCCACATTGATGTACACAAACACCACACGATCGTACGTAGTGCTCCCCGTCGGCTAGAGCAAGACGGACGAAGTACGTGTTGTGAGTGAATGGGGCAAGAATGAAGGACGCTACATGTGTTCCACGATGAGAAGGCCCCAGAGTACATGGCCCCACCTGACGGCAGTGGTCAGGTAGTGAAGAGCACAGGCACGGGTGGCTCAGGAACGTCAGCTGATTGTACCACAGTGCCGTGCGGACGTGTGGGCTGATTGGAAGTGCAGAGTCAGGGAGCGTGTCAGTGAAAGAGTCGGTACGGTGGTGGTGTGCTTGGCGTACGACAATTGAGTACGTTGTTTCGAAGCCGTTGTGACCAGTGTGTGTGTGTGTGTGCCACCTGTGCACTGCAGTACAGTATTCCATAATTGGCACTATCCTCACCGTACCATGGAACGCTACACATTTGTAGAACTGAGGGACATGCATTTTGTCTACGGCCTTGCAGATGACAATGGCCGAGCAGCTGCATGCCTTTATCGCGGACGGTATCCGGAGAGGCGACAACCCGACAGCAGGTTGTTTTCGAATGTGCACCGTACCCTTGGTGAATCGGGTGTGTTATGTGCAGGCCATCATGTCGGTCACCCAAGACATGTGCGCACCGCGGCGGTCGAGGAGGACGTACTTGCTCGCGTGGACGACACACCGTCCACCAGCACCCGTAGCATTGCACGTGCAGTGGGAGTATCACAGTCGACAGTGTGGCGTATCCTTCATGATGATCTGCTGTATCCCTATCATCCACAGCGAGTCCACGCGTTGCAGGCTGGGGATTACCCACGACGTGTGGAATTCTGTCAACGACTGTTGCAGTTTTGTACCGACAATCCCCGTTTTTTGCGCCATGTGCTTTTCACGGACGAGGCAACATTCACCCGTGAGGGCATCTTCAATTGCCGAAACAGCCATGTGTGGGATTATGAAAATCCACATGCAGCAGTCGAGGTGCACCATCAGACCCAGTTTGCAGTGAATATCCGGGCAGGTATCATCGATGAACAGATTATCGGTCCATACCTGCTGCCACCACGTTTAAATGGCCGCCTCTATCGCACCTTTCTTGCATCAGTCCTTCCAGAGCTGCTAGAAGATGTACCCTTCAACGTGCGACATCGTATGTGGTTTCAATTGGATGGAGCGCCTGCATATTTTGATGACACAGTGCGAACCCTTTTGCACCGTACCTACCCACAGCGCTGGATCGGGAGAGAGGGCCCCGTCCCCTGGCCCGCCCGTTCGCCTGACCTCACACCAATGGATTTCTTCTTGTGGGGCCATGTGAAAACACTCGTCTACAAGACCCCGGTGCCTGACAAGGAAACATTGGTAGCGCGGATACTTGCAGCATCGGCCGAGGTGTGTACCATGCCAGGGATTTTTGATAGGGTTCGCCAGAATTTCCTGCGACGCTGCAATGCCTGCATTGAATGTGGTGGTCGTCAATTTGAGCAACTTTTGTAAAAACGTCAGTTCGGGGTACGACTACGTACTACGTACTATTCCTATCTGTAAGTGCACCTTTGCGTGGCAATAAACCTCCTGTGCCCGTAGTTTCTGTGTTTGTCCTGCTGGCGCACGACCTCTGTGTGACATCCCCTCGGTGCTGCTACGGGGAATCCCTCGCGCATTTGTTGTCTCCTTGACAGGTACCATTCCCCATCCGGTCCTCTTTCTCTTTTGTTGCACCGTGCTTTGTTCTTGTTGCGGTGTCTCCCCACTGTGTTTGGGGACTCGCCACGCGCTGCATGTGTTTGTTTCCCGCTGTGCAATTGTTACTTCATGCTTCATAGCTTCTTTTCTCCCTACCGTTGTCGATCGCTACCCTTTCCCTTCACTTGTCTTGCGGGACACTCCTATTTCCTTTGTGGAACCCCATGCGCATGCGTTGCGCAGCTGCCGCCTAGTGTTTTTAGGATGTGCTACTTTGGTGTTCCTTTTGACTTCGTTTGTTCCGCCTTTCTATCTTCACTGGTACTGGCTGTACAGAGGTGTGAAGTTCATTGTCACACGTTTTCGGCGTTGTCTAGCTCCTCACGGAGGCATCTCTCGGCAAAGTGGAAGGGGAACTTTCGTCTCTATTTCATGGAAGGTATCTGTGGTTTTCGTTTGTACTATACCTTTAGAATCACCCTGTATAACATGCTATATCATGCAAACAGTCAGGATTAAAACTTAACTTTTCCTTTGTAAAATGGATATCATAATACACACCTATGTTGCTTATCATATTTGACGTGTTTGCATAGAGAAATGATTCATAAGATTTGAAATTGATATTTACACTCCATAAGATTCTTAGTGTAACCCTTATCAAACTACATTTTTTTTCGTTTCCTAAATAAATAATAAATGTGAAACACTCACATTTCCATCGTGTATGATAATACTGTAATGTGAGACATTAAAAAAAACAGGAATCCCTTGATTGATAAATGACTTCTTGGATTACAATGTCATCATTAATATTTCATATTAAGTTTCATAGAAAAAAAATGTTTCAATACGGCGCAAATAATTTTACAGGGTGCCATGGCATTCTCTTTAACATTATTTTTTTCATATAGATCGTTTGGCTCTCAGAGCCGACTCCTGCCGTGGCCATAGCTATGGCGATGAACTTGGGGACTATAAGAACAGGAAAGATTGCAAGCGAAGCGAGGAAGAAAATTTTACGGCGAGCAAGAAAATTTTACGAAATGTATTTTTATTTGTATAAAATTTGAAATCGATGGGGGCGGCAGGTGGCCTTGGCCATCTGAAAGAAAAATGCAAGGAACTCGTAAAAACTAATTCCATCATGAGTATTCAATTGTCCTGGTATTCTTAGATTCTCCTAGTCTTGGTTTTTTTTACTTCAATTCTTGCTTCCCCTAGAATGGACTTCCATCCAAGCTCGGGTGGGGGACAATGCCCCCTATAGTTGCGGCACTGTTTATGAGTGTCTCTTCATCAATTTCGTCATCACTCATTGTTGCGATTAGCTAGAAGTGGCAGAAAAGCAACACTAAGTAACAAAAATCAAATCTACACTCCCTCTCTCTCTACCACATGAATCACTATTACTAAAAGGTAGACTTGGGAAAAAAAATTAAGCAGTTCCAAGTTTATAGCAACACATCCAAGAAAAACATCCGAACACATTAGGCACCTTTAATACAAGACTACTCAAAATGTCATAACTGTTCTAGATACTGAAAATTGTGAAATCATTTCCCTAAGTCTGAATCTGGAAGGGAATTTTTCCTCCCAATCCTGATACAACATTATACGGAATCCTATGCAACCTAATAAATCACAAAATCAATAAGTGTCTTTGTTATGTTGCTAGAGTAACACATGATACCCCTTCTTCAGTTACAATTATATCCATTCACAAAAATGAACTTAAGCTATTATTCTCTTGAATTAAAAAAAAATTCTGAATTATGTGCATTATCTTTCATTATGCTTTCATTATTTGGACCTACTATCAAAAAATGTACAAAAGTTCTTGTCCTTTCAGTTTATAGATACAAGGATCACTTTCCAGTCTTTTTAAACCAATTTTGGTGAGAACTATATTCAGTTTCTCATTCCAACAAAGACCTAATTGTGGTAACACATACAAACTTCTTTGTAATTTACAAACTTTGTTTTTATACCTATCTTCCATGAACCCTTCTGGTTGTTCCATGTATACTTCTTCTCTCAAATTACCATATAAATATTCAGTTTTTACATCATAGAGTTTAACTTTCATTTCGTAATGTGCTCCCACAGTTAACAATACACGTACTGATTCCATTCTTATTACTGGTGAAAACGAACTGTCATAATAAAGCCCTTCTCTCTGTCCGCAACCAACGGCCACCAATCTTGCTTTTCTGTTGAATATTGTCCCATCCATGTTCTCCTTTGTACTAAATACCCATTTGCTTCTTACAACCTTCATGTTCTCCTCTCTGCAAACTTGTGTCCAAACATTATGTGATTCCAATGCTTGCATCTCTTCGTTCATTGCAATCTTCCAATTTTCACTGTATGGTGAACTCATAGCTTCATCGAAAGTTTGTGGTACGATATCTTGTGGATTAGACAGAAATCTGTGACTTTGATATCATCATTCAAATTCCCTCCGTATCTGCGTCAATGGTCAACAGCTCCCAAGTTTTGGGAAGGAAGGGGTGTTTTATTGCTTTGGACGGGTGCGTCTACGCGTAAACAACGATTGTCTACATTCTACGTGTAGACAATATAGACTATGTAAACTATATAATCTACATCGATGACGGAATAAACGTAGACAACATGGCGCTCGGCACTGTTTGTTCAAGGCACGTGCATCGTTCTAGAAGCAGCAACCAGCATCAGCAGGTGGAAATAGAAAGTGTGGAGTATTCCATTGTAGAAATAAGTGTTTTAAGTATTTATTTACGTTCAACAATTATTCATTGAACTGCAAAACAAACTTGTCGCGACGACCATCCCCCCCTCCCCCCCAAAAAATGTGATGCCCATAGAATGAGAAATTTTCCACCATTTCACACGTGGAAAAATCTGCTTTAAATTTACTTTGCTAAGCAGTAACAAGACCCAAAAAAATACTTCTAGCCATCTCTTTTGTCAATGTAAAAAATAATGTCAGTTTTCACCATTGCTTTCACTATGGCTGTCATTTGTTTTTCTTCCAATAGTCCATTTTCCTCTCGTTAGTGAAAATTCGATAACTCTGATTACGCCAGATGGTCTTATGTTGGTTATAGGCCCAGATTACAGGCTTGTTTGAAGAAGAAAATACTTTCTCTTTTAAAGAGCACTGGAATTTATTTCTTCCCTGTTGTTTGCATTGTCTACAGTACACTATATTCTGTTACTATAGTTACTTACTGATGAAAATATCTAAAGTTATCTAATATCTGAATTGAAGAATGGAAATATAAGTATAATGGACCAAGCAATATGACTGCACGGTTGAAAACTAATGTTTTATTTTTTACCCCATAAAGTATGAGCATTCTTTTTTAAAAATCAAACGTTAGTGTATCTTTAAGTCTAGAGTGAATAAAATTTCGATTTCCCAACAATTTTCTCTAAGCCTAGCATAATATGTCAAGGGTGTTCGGGATTCCTACCGCACAATTATTTATGTTCAAGGCACATAAGTCTTAAACTGCGATTTTCTGTTGTTTTTACCTAAGTCACACTGAATGAATTAAAGCATATACTACAGTCTGATAGAATTAACTTGAGACAAATGGCTGCCGGCGCCGCTGCAGGAGTACCAACCTACAGCGAACGCTTGACTCTCCCGCGAATCACGGGCAATCAGCTGACAACGGGAGATGGGAGATTTGAAAAATTGTACATTGTGTATCGGAAATATCACTGTATTAAGAGGACATGCTCAGAAAATTATGAGCATTATAAGTATTCTATCTTACACAATAAATGGGTAAACAGTTTATTCTTTACCTTTAATCCGTAATTTGGAAACACTGCCACTTCGCTCACTTCACCAGTCACTGCACGCGAGTCCTCTCAACAGTTGGTAACATTTCACGCACCCGAGCATTAGTGTTTCCATTGGCCCGTTACAGTGGGAAGTCCCCTGCTCTAGCCAATTCGAGCGCAGTTGCATCACTTACAGAGCGGCCATTTCTCTCAAGTTAATTCTGCCCGACTGTAGAAGTGGCATAGGAAGGGGTGGGCAAAGTGGGCGAAGTGGGCGACCGCCTGGGGCCTCGCGTCCCAAGGAGTTGATACGTAAAATATTATAAATAGAAGTGAGAAAAAATATGGAAAAGGTTAATTTTTGTGGGCAATAAAACATTATGTTTTTATCTGGTTTTAAATTCTAGTTAAACGTTATAATTTGAATGCATACCTCAAATGAGGGTCGTAAAATACAGGTAGGCGGGCCCTAAGCCTAAGGGGAGGCAAGAAAAGTAAAAGAAATACGCAAAATTTCACGACAACTTGCTTGGACATTTTTAACCATTTAATCTTCCTCTTGACCTTGCACTCCCGACTTTAATAAGTTAAAAATAAAGCCCCTCCAACTGCCACAAAGCAAGTGTGAGATATTTAAATGCTTCAAATATTTCCTTCCTTCCTACAACAGGCCCGTACCAAGAATATTTTTGACGGGGAGGTCACATCCATTGCATATTCAGTGCCAACTTTGCGATTCTGTTTGCCAAAGTGTATGGGGAAGCAGTTCATTTGTTCCGCAAACCTTCTCCTGGACAAGATTAACACTATATCCAAAAGATTCTCTTTTGCATCAATCAGGAATTGCAACAGCACTGTTTCTGTGTCGCTTACTCTTATTGCATTTTTTTCCTTTTCGTTATTTAGTGTTGCTTTTCTTCCACTTTCGGCTACTCGCAATGATGAAGAGAGATTGAAAAAGAACACCCATGCTCAGGCCAAATTCGAACCCGGGGCTCTCGCATTCTAACGAATTGTGATAAGTACTTCGTCACGAACGTCAAAAATGCTTTTCTTTTGAAAATAAATTTCAGGAATATTTCACATTTACATTACTTTGATTGTAGACGTAGAAATTCCAGTTGATTAATATTTACGCTGCAATTTTTACGTTAGCCCTTTTCTCAGAGTCTGAAAGACCCAAATTGATTGATAGTAAGCAACACTGCTGCTTTCCGAACACTTACTTCGGATGTACTTCCGGCCACAAAGCTGGACTTCAACTCAAACGAGTGTGCCACTTTTTGTGAACAGAAGTGTACGTTACTTCCTACAAGAGGCAATAAGATGTACTGAAAGATATTGGTGAAAATCTTAGCACCATGTACACCATCTGAGATAAAATATGAGTTGACTGTTTAAAAAAATAGAAGCCATAACAACCCATATTCCTCCTTTACAAATTCCTGGGCACCCCACTGCAAATGAACCAAGGGTGACGTCATACTGCTGAGATAACCTTCGCATTGACTGTGTGAATTGTAGTCTCACACAGAGATCATGAGGCTTGTCAACAGTGGAAGTGTGCATGCTCAGCTTGCAGCCTCCTGTACGTAGATTGTTGAATCGTATATGACATGGGCTATCCTGTCTGTGACCAAATTCTATTTTCTCTCCTTTTCAATATGTAGAGTTAACAAGAAAACATAATGTTATGTATTTATAAAAAAAAAACACCATTTAATTGTAACATATTGTGTGAAATACTTCATATGAATAGCAGATAAAATAGTGCAATATGGTTTCAATGCATAAATGGGTAGGAGCAAGAAGGATGGTGTGGTCCAGTTACTATGATACCTCCTCACGAGTCCAGAGATGTCCAGCCTCCGGAGGACGGGCCTCATAAGGTACAGCCTCAGCATCGGTCTCCAAGAGCCTTGCGAGTCTGAAGCAGTGTGAGGTGATCTTCAACTAGGAGGCTGAGGCCATGTGGAGCCAAGACCGAGATGTAGTTTGGAGGCTGAGGTCATGTGAATGTGGAGGCTCACTTTGAGCTCGAATGATAAGACTGTGTGAGGCTGAGGCCAAGATGGAGTTCGGAGGCACAGGTCAAGATGGAGCTCGAAGGCTGAGGCCATGTGAGGCACGACCTCGCAAGCCAAGTAAAATGAACATCTCTCTCCCTATACAAAAGCTGAATCTGATCACACAGTCTCACCAAAGCTGCATCTCACTTCCAATGGATTATACTACGGGAATTATTGAGAAATTCTGATTATCTGAAACTATATTTGTCTTTCAGAAAAGAACTCGAGGCCAAAATGGAGTTTGGAGTCTGGAGGCTGACTTTCTACCAGTGGTTAATATGAGGCATGCCAGAGGTAATTTGGGCCCAAGGCTGCAGCATTCTTTCATCTGGCATCTTGCTTGACTCCTTGTTGCATGGGATGCAGACTGTTCCTTTCTCACTGTTTTTCATTTGTCAGATGTTATCTCGAGTCTAATCTGGAAAGAGAGTCTTTAACTTCTGAACTTTCCAGCAGCCTCCTGAAAAGTAAAGTGTGCTCCTGTTCACAGCTGCTGTTAGGAAACACGAGGCTGTGGGTAGACCATACATAGGAGGTCCTCATATTCTGATGAGTGAAAATATAGACACCTTGAATACCCCATAAAGTTCTGTATTGGAACCAACATGATTATTAATGTTGCATAATCATTAGCCCCTTCCCTTAACACACATAGGATTTCCCATGAGCCGCAAAATAAATTAGCCAACCTTTTGCAAGTTCAGACTTTGTTTCAGTACTGCAAGTCTAGAAAAACAATATTTTATCCTCTGTGATGTAGCCATGCACTACTGATTCATCGTTGCAACTGACATTTTTTCTGTCAAAAAACAAAGTAGAAGACGTTAGTATGATATGATATTATATTTATTGACATTTATGATACACGCGACAGCAGAAACATTTAGAAATATATTTAGGTCTAGGAATTAATTCGTGCGGTTGTTACGCATACATTGAAGCTGTAGTTCAAACACAAAATACATAAATACCTTATGAAAAATACTGTCCATCGCGAGCCACCACTTTTGCCCATCTGTCAGGCAAGTTACGGATTCCGTGGCGAAAGAAGTCCTCATCCTTTGAAGCGATCCAGTCAGAGACCCATTTTTCGATATCTTCTGAAGAAGTGAACCGCTTTCCAATCAAATCGTTATTCATGCAATCAAACAAGTAGTAGTCCGAAGGAGCAACGTCTGGTGAATATGGCGGGTGGGGTAAAACTTCCCATCCGACATTTTCTAAATAGGTTTTGACTGGTTTTGCGACATGTGGGCGAGTGTTATCATGTTGAAAAATAAGTTTATCATGTCTGTTCTCCCATTCTGGTCGTTTCCTGGCCAGAGCTTGCTTCAAACGCATTAATTGTCGTCGATAATGTTCTCCATTAATAGTTTCACCCGGTTGCAGCAGCTCATAGTACACCACACCTTTCATATCCCACCATATGCACAGGATAACCTTTGCACAGTGAAAATCTCGTTTCGGTTGTGATGGACCTGGTTCACCTGGCTTCACCCAGGCCTTTTTTCATTTCGGGTTCTCGTAATGGATCCACTTCTCATCGCCAGGAACAATGCGATGCAAAAACCATTTTCTTTTCTATCTTTGAAGCAGCAATTCGCAAATGGTTTTTCGTCTTTCAACGTCTCTGTCTTTCAATTCATGTGGAACCCAATGTGACATCTTTTGAATCATTCCCATAGCTTTGAGGTGTTTGGAAACTGTTGTTTGATCAACGCCTAATGCTTCTGCAAGTTCTTCCTGCATTTGACACGAATCCTGATCGAGCAATGCTCTCAATTCTTCGTCTTCAAATTTTTTTGGCTGATCAGGTCGCTCTTGGTCTTCCAGGCCGAAATCACCACTTCTAAACCGTGCAAACCACTTCTGACACATTCGCTCAGCATGGTCACCATACACTTCCAGCAAAATACGATGACTTTCAGTAGCACTTTTCTGCATGTTAAAGTAATGAAGCAGAACACCCCGCAAAAACACTTTATCTGGCACGAACTGCGCCATGTTCAGTTGACTACAAAATGCTGTTGTTGACGCGTCAATCAACTGCCCTATACTACGAACGATGCGCGCTGATAGGAGTTTTCAACGCATGTGTGGATACACGGAACTGTGGGACGATACGCTCATTATGCCATCTCTTGTCCAGGTGCACGAATTAATTCCTAGACCAAATATATATGTATAATACATAATTTTGCTGTAAAATCTGATGCTATGGATAAGAAAAGTAAAAAAAATGTTAAGAGAGGCTTTAGCATATCATTGTTTTACATTTGTTGTATCCACACGCTCTGTAAAATAAACCTGATTCATTTGTATTCTAGGACTCCAGAACAATTCCTCCTTACATACAGATTAAACATACAAGTATTAATATGTGACAATGCAAGCATGTGTCAACAAACTCAAAATCATCTTCAGTTTAAAATATAAAGACATGTAATTTATGTACATGGAGAAAAAGACACGAAACATCTATGCAAAGTATGAACTAAGAGCAGCCTTCAAGCCAGCAAAGCTTCGAGAAATGGTTTAATGAATACAAAGGAGAGAAGGAGAGTGATGAATTGGCAATGGCAGGGGTATATGAAGTAGAATATGATGGATGTAGAAGCAAGTACATAGGAGATACAGGGAGAAGCATCAATGAGAGAATTAAAGAACATAGGAGAGACATGAAGAGAAGATCCAAAAACAGCATTGAGTGAGCATCTTTGGGCACAGGATTAAGAAAGTACAAATGAAGAGAAGAGGGAAATGAAATAGACAGAAAAGTGACAGTAACAAAGTATATTTGCATAAACAGGGGAGAAAAAATGAACAAAAACGAAGGGGGGAAAATGAACAAAAAGAAAGGGGAAATTGGAACAAAATGGGTGGAACTAATAAAAAAAATCATGTGGAAAGCAAGTTGGTTAAGTTTCCAGAGCTACCTTCAATTTTCTGCACAAAAATGTAAGATTTCAACTTGCCAGACCAGGAGAAAGGGAAGTTGTGCCAGGAGGAGGAGGGGAGAGAAGACAAGTAGATTAGGTCACAGGATGGAGGGGAGGGGAACAATCAGCCAGCTGACACCAGCAAAGGTGGAAAACCCAGTTTGCCTAGGAGGAAATAAGGACACAAATTATTCATAACTTAGAAGTGTAGAGTGACTAACCATGTGAGGTGTGTTGTGTGTGTGATTATCTTGCTGTAAGCTTGAAAAAGTTCTGGGAAACCAGGACAAGTGTTGCAAAAAAAATAAAAACCACTAAAAATAACTGTATTACATTATTTTGCATCTATTTCTATTTATTGAAGAATCTGCACAGTTACAGAAGTTATTTTTTTAATTAACCTTTTCTGACCAGGCTCGAACATGCATACTTCAGAACGTGAAACTGTAATATTAACCAGTCAATTACAGCTTCTACTGGTTGCTGGCTATTTATTTGTCATCCAAGTTGTTTCGTCACTGGTGACATATATATATATATATAATTTTATTTCAGATCTTGCTGTTTTTCCAGACTGTTATAATTTTTTTTTTACTTTCTTCCACCTACGGAAATACTTCTGGAATACATTATTGGAATAAAACTCCCAGAAAAGATAATATCTTACTTTCACAAATCTTGAAGTGGGGATTGTGTGTTCAATCGTACAATTCACCTTAAAATGTTTCATATTTGAACTATTGCTTGGAACACCACCATTAACCGAGCACATACTTTCTAGGCAAATAGTACCTTGGCTCAGGAAAAGGCATGAACAATTGAGTGGCTTTCTCTCTTGTAAAGCACGCATCACATAATGTATGGCATCTAACTTACGACTATCACTGACCGGTTTACCAAGTGCCATTTGAAAGCATGGGAGACAGTTTGTGGAGTAAATAATTCCACCAGAGTTGCAGACATCTACAATATCTCATAATACAGGATACGGATCATACCACAAGTGAAATGTAAACAGACTGAAGAGATTTCCAAGTGATTTCCGTTTAAAAGAACTGACCATGGGATTCATGATATGGCTGCCTGCCAGATCATTATCTCCTATTAGTAGGGTGGAATTAGGATACAACCCAGAAGTAATATTGGGGTGTTGTTCATCTAGTACAGGGTAACTTGTAGGCTGAATGCCAAAACCGTATACCTTGGGGAAAATTAAATATGTAAGGTACAATAAGAGGGACTAAATAGGCTTTGTCATGAATACGTATATTTAAAACAATCACATAGAATTATCGTGATTTTCACCAATTGTAGTATCACTAAGATGCACTTCATAAAATTATCACATGCAAATAAATACATGTTGAAAACCAATCAAATTTGTTTACAGTGTGTTATCTACCTGTTAATTTGAGAATTTACATTTAACACTTGATATAACATGTTTTATAAGATCTAAAAGGTTGAGACTATGAGAAAATTATAGGAACAAAAAAGCTTCACGCTATTATGGAGAATATTTTTCTTTTGAAATATTTTCAATATCTGCAATAGCTAAAAATATCAGACAAAAACAAAATTAGAAACCAATTTCTCATATTGTGGCTGTAGCATAGCCTCGATTTTTAGGAAATTTAGTATGTTCTTTGGTAAAGTAAGTACAATATTATATTCTACCAATTTCTTCATTGTCCTAGTTTGACTGCACTATATTACAGCAAACTATAAAACTTGACACTATTTGAAAACAAGGGTGAAGAACTTTTATACCAGTTTATGAAACACTCTCACCACTAAAATATTTAACCTATTTAAAAATTTGGGTGCATGAATGTTTATGTCACATGAAAATTGTCAAAGTATTAATGTACAATACCATAGAAACAAATATATATCATAATATGTAAAGGAAACGTAGAAAATATATATATAAATTGTCTACAAAGTTCTGCAGCACTTTTGACTTTGTGTTATAACTACAAGTTATACATGAAAGAATTACCAATTACATAAAAAAAGAATAATGATCACTTTCTATGTTTCAGTTAAATATAATATTCAGTCGAATCGTTTCTCTTAGGGCATCAGTGGAGGAAGGAATGCAGCATGAGTTCTCTCTTCTGGCAGAAACATTACACGATATTACATGAACATAAATTTTATCATGTTGGTGTAAGGTAATCTTCCATGTGAATCCTTTGTCACATAAAGAATACACCTGGCTACATATAAATGGCAGGTTGTTGGCAGACAATATGCAAATGTTCAGTAATAAAATCCATAGCAGCAATGGTCCATTCATAATGACCAGAGCTACTGGTATGGAAGCTTCCTTTCTCACATGAAACTATGGGGGTTATTCCTGAGTAAACAAAAAAATTATCGATCAGGCAATTCGATTATCAATGGCGGGGAAAGAACTTCCAGTTTGACCAAATTCCCAATGGAACAAGTGGTATACAGATTATCTTCGAGGTTATTTTGTTACAACAGATCGCATATTGACTGGATCACTTGAAATTTGAAAGTGATAGAGATAAACGGAAGTATCTGAAAAAAATTGGGAAATTCCCGGATCTTTCAGATGTAGATATAAGGGATCTTCTGCCAACAGTTTCGTGCTAAGGCTTCTGCAGGTTGAAATAAACCTTACATAAATTATGAAAATTGAAATACTTAAATTTTACAACAGTAAAATGTATAATTTTCAACATTGTGTATTCAATCAAACACAGCCCCTTTAATATTATCATATGGCTTGGAGAGAGCAGGGGTCAATGGGAAATATTCATGCAGAAATCTCTTCTGTAACTTCCGCTTGCTGTTTGTATATCTGTGAATGTCTGGTATACATCAAACAAAATATTAGTACTCTTGAAACTAATGAAGATATCCACAGCCTGAACACGAGAAATAAAGATAAAATTCGAATGAATTTTACTCTTACTCTCTACAAGAAGGTACCTAAAAACTCAGCAATGGACCTGTATAACAAGTTGCCCAGACAGTTGAGACACGAAACAAAAGTGGAAAGGTTAAAAAATAAAATCAAAACCATGCTAATTAAACATTCATTTTACCACATACAAGAATATACAGAGGCAACACTCATCTTTTGAATGCATACAGACATATCTATGGGACAGTGTGAAGGACTCAAGGTCTTGTGTATGTGTAATCAGAATAAATGTTAAAAGGTATGGTTAGTTACCATACATGCAGAGCTTGCTGTTGTACATCAAACTGAAATTGTCAAGTATAATATATTTATATGTAAGGGTTAAAATACACCAATATATATGTGTGTATCTTATGTTAAAATTACCAAACTTTATTATCATGTATTTCTTTTGACATGTCCTATACTACAGATGTACCTACTTGTACAAAATTGTAGTCCTTCGATGCAAATAAATCATATCATATTATTATTTATAACAAGAATGGTGGGTTCAATCAATTAATTGTTACCAGGCATGGGTGATCGTTAATTACAAGAAAAACCTGAAAATAAACACAACACCTGACATGTGTACAAGATCAAAATATGGGGAGGTTGTGTTATGTTTACGGCCCAGATGTCGGCCAAGGGGTAGGAACGATTAAATTTCTTCTTCCTTGGTCTTGCGATCACAAAGCAGCTAAGTAATTATTATTATTAGAGTTCACAAGTGAAATCAGGACACGTGAAATGGTGAAAGAAAATATTTAATGGATCACCATATACTTACATCACAAACACCCATAATAAAATAGAACACTAGCGCATTGCACTGGTTTACCCCTTCAGCACCGGATAGTTCTTTGCTTATATACACTGCTTTTCTGCCAGTTTTGTCTAATAGTGTGGGCAGAAATGGTGGTGATGAAAGTGAAGAAGAAGTAGTGGTAGCGTCGTTGCCTAGTAATCAAGGGATCCTGGGTTCGATACCCGGTGGAGGCACATAGTGGTTCAGATCAAACTTTAAACTGTAGGTCCAGTCCCGATTAGCCTTGCTGTGCATAGTGTACACTTAAAACACCAACTCAATTAATCAGTGAAGAAGAAGAAAAACACCCATGCCCACACGAGGATTCAAGCCTGCGATCGCAGGTGGTGATATCAGCCACTGAAGCGTCATAGATATTACAAAAATTACAGATAAATCTAAAGTATTGTGCAACATGGGAATGGGTTGAAGACGACCCACTGAAAAAAGTCGAGATATAAATTGGACACAATATAACATATATGCTGGAATTACATAAATGCACACAAAATGCATGCACAGGCAACCAATGAAAGTAGCTTCTAGTGTTTTCTCCATCTAAATTGGTATTGCTTGATAGTGTGCAATATGAATATGTTAGATTATTACTAGATACATATATATTATATATATATTACTTTCAAATTACTTTTGTATTGTTATTTAATTTCTCCTCTTGTGTCATTTTGGCTAATGATGATGATGAGGAAAAGTGATTATTAGGTGAAATAGATGAGGACACACCCACAAAGAACATCTATGACCAGGCTGGGACTCAAACCTGGGAATTTCAGTGACAATTTTGAAATGTGATCACCTAATGTACTCAGCAAGCAAATCGACTATAAATTGCTGTTAATTCTTATTCATAATATTTGGAATCATAGAAACAAACATTGACGCAGAATAAGATAGTAAATATCTTACCACTAGTGAGCCTCCCGATTCCTATCACCAAGCCTTGAAGTGGAAATTCCTAGCTGGGCTCTTGGGATGCTTGGGAATGGGAGGGTGCTTGTATGAACCATCAAGGAAATGATGCAGTAGGTGGGAAAATGCCTGTGCAAATTATCCTAGCTGGGGGATGCTTTATGGAAATTTTCCGTTACACCCACCCCACTTTGAGCACTTGTGACAATTATAGTGTTCATGGGTTAAAATACACACATGCAACAGACTTGTTAGGTTCAAAATAAAAGCAGTGCAAATTCTCCTCTTTCGTAATGAATTCCAGAAACGTGTGTTTTTCTTACTTAAGCATAATGCAATGATGCTTCAAATTTGAAACCAATGATGGGTGTATTCAAATCTAGAAGTCCTTTATGATGCTGTGTCATGAACAGGGCTTAAAGTAAGCTGGAACTTTGTTCCACTATATCAGTTTGGTGCCAGAACTCAGTTGCTGTTGGTCATCTATTCTATTTATTTACTACACTCAACAAAAGTCTGTCGTTTGTTACATTATTTTTTGCAAACAATAGATGAAGAGAAAAGAGAAAGTTCTTGCATTAAATTTGTCTCCTGTCACTGGGCAGTCTGGAAATTTAGAAAACGTAATATTCTTTGGCAAGTGCAATTTGTTTAAGACGTAAATGAGAACTTAATGTCCTGAAATAACAGACATGATAGTTTGTGTTTATATTTACTTAGTATGCAATAATAATAACAATAACAATCAACAGTGGTAGTAGTAATGTCGATCCATTTGTGGTTGACATTCCAGATATTGACTGACACCACTTTAAGCACTGGTCATGAAGGTATGTCTACAAGCAACACTTGAAATCGGTGCTTTACAAGAGCAAGCTGTTTACAGTACATAAGTTTGTATTACCAACACATTATTTTGGCATGCTATTTCTTCCATTCCGTACTGTGAAACCATGGATGCTGATTCAACCCTGGACAAGACATACTTGCTTGTTCTGGTTTGGAGGAGAAGTAGAAAATACTAACTGTCTGTAGGTGTGTCAACCTTGTGCGCTAGAGTATTTATGACTGCGAGAGACGATGTGCTTTGAGATGGGCACTATGGGCTTTCAGGATACTGCCCCATGGGCAAGGGAATTCAGGATAGCAAGACATTGTTCCTTGTGATGGAAGCTATGGGCATGGGAGATGCATGGACTTCAAAATTTACTTTATGGAGATGGAAGTCCCCTCTGTGGACAAGCCAATTTTACAATTAAGTATGAGCAAATAATCTTGGCCAAGGTTAGCATTTGGTTACATTCTTTGAGGACAATATTTCATTATTTTTACAAATTTTCAACAAATTTAATCATCTCCTTGCCCATTTTAAGAATGACCATATAATTAAGGAGCAACCATATTACAGTACATAACATATAAAGCCAATATATTCACACTTTCGGCAAATGTTCAGAAATAGACACACAATATCCATTATTCTGTGATGCAAAATAAACATATATCTAAAGTCTGTATTTTCCAAAGTAGTTTCTGTAAAGTACAGTAATGAAGTTTTTGTGTTAATAATTACATTAGCTGTATTTTTATTATCAACAGGTAAGAAAATATTCTAGTCCCTCAGGTGTACATTATTGGGATGCGTGACCAATTAGATGATTTTCTCTGATATTTCCATTTTTTTTCCAAATTCCCTGAGATATTCAGGTTTCCAGATTTTTCCAGATGTGTCAGTACCCTGCATATGTACATTGAGACTACCTTTAGTGGCAAAGTATTTGTTTCAAATTGAACAAAGAAAAGGCTTCTCCTTAGTATGAACTCTCCAATGCCTAATAAGATATTGTTTAAGGGCAAAATCTTTGTTGCAAATTGAACAATTGAAAAGCTTCTCTTTGGTGTGAAGCCTCAAATGTACATTAAGATATCCTTTACGATAAAAACGTTTATTGCAAATTGATCAATTGAAAGGCTTCTCTTTGGTGTGAACTGTCACATGTAAATTAAAATGCTCTTTACAATAAAAACGTTTATTGCAAATTGAACAAAGGAAAAGCTTCTCCTTGGTATGAACTCTCACATGCAAAATGAGACTGCTTTTATAAGCAAAATCTTTGTTGCAAATTGAACAATTGAAAGGTTTCTCATAGGTGTGAAGCCTCGCATGTACATTAAGATACCCTTTTTGAGAAAAACGTTTATTGCAAATTGAACAAAGGAAAGGTTTCTCCTTGGTATGAACTCTCACATGCACAATGAGATCGCGTTTATTGGTAAAACCTTTGTTGCAAATTGAGCAATTGAAAGGCTTCTCTTTGTTGTGAAGCCTCCTCACATGTTCATTAAGATTCCCTTTATAAGAAAAACTTTTATTGCAAATTGAGCAATTGATAGGCTTCTCTTTGTTGTGAAGCCTCCTCACATGTTCATTAAGACTCCCTTTATAAGAAAAACTTTTATTGCAAATTGAGCAATTGAAAGGCTTCTCTTTGGTGTGAAGCCTGGCATGTATATTAAGATACCATTTCCAGGAAAAACTTTTATTGCAAATTGAACAAAGGAAAGGTTTCTCCTTGGTATGAACTCTCACATGCACAATGAGATTGTGTTTATTGGTAAAAGCTTTGTTGCAAATTGAACAAAGGAAAGGCTTCTCATTGGTATGAACTCTCACGTGCACAATGAGATTGCCTTTATCAGCAAAATCTTTGTTGCAAATTGAACAATTGAAAGGTTTCTCTTTGGTGTGAAGCCTCACATGTACATTAAGATACCCTCTTCGAGAAAAACTTTTATTGCAAATTGAACAAAGGAAAGGCTTCTCCTTGGTATGGACTCTCACATGCAAAATGAGACTGCTTTTAAAAGCAAAATCTTTGTTGCAAATTGAACAATTGAAAGGTTTCTCATTGGTGTGAAGCCTCAAATGTACATTAAGATACACTTTTCGAGAAAAACTTTTATTGCAAATTGAACAAAGGAAAGGTTTCTCCTTGGTATGAACTCTCACATGCACAATGAGATCGTGTTTATTGGTAAAAAAATTGTTGCAAATTGAGCAATTGAAAGGCTTCTCTTTGTTGTGAAGCCTCCTCACATGTTCATTAAGATACCCTTTATAAGAAAAACTTTTATTGCAAATTGAACAAATGAAAGGTTTCTCCTTGGTATGAACTCTCACATGCACAATGAGATTGTGTTTATTGGTAAAACCTTTGTTGCAAATTGAACAAAGGAAAGGCTTCTCATTGGTATGAACTCTGACATGCACAATGAGATTGCTTTTATAAGCAAAATCTTTGTTGCAAATTGAACAATTGAAACGTTTCTCATTGGTGTGAAGCCTCGCATGTACATTAAGATACCCTTTTCGAGAAAAACTTTTATTGCAAATTGAACAAAGGAAAGGTTTCTCCTTGGTATGAACTCTCACATGCACAATGAGATCACGTTTATTGGCAAAACATTTGTTGCAAATTGAGCAATTAAAAGGCTTCTCTTTCGTGTGACCTCTTTCATGAATTATGAAACCTGCTTTGCAAGAGAAAACTTCATTGCAGATGGAACATATATATTGCTTCCTCCTGTTATCATTCTTGTGTTTCTTACATGCTCTTGTTTGAAGGGATATTGCTGAAGTTTCCATCTCAATTTTTTCTATCACATTTGTATGTTCTGTATTATCTTCTGGCTGCTCTTGTTCACCTAACTCTCCTGCAGATACTAGCAAATGTGCAACTGACCTTGGGAGTTCTTCAATCTCTTCTTCCACATAGTTCTTGTTCAAGTATCTGAGAAAGAAAATAGAATATCAAACAAATGATGTGTTACATCCTAAGCAGGTAACGTGTTTTACATGCACATCATTGAAGACAGAGGATAGTAGAACAGACTATTAATGAGAACATACTCATAGAAATGTAAATATGTTATTGACTCAATAAAGAACATTAATATATATTTTTCTTACCAATTAGACCAAATGTTTATGTCAATATACACCTTAACTTGTCTTGTGTGACATTCCTCTAAATGCATTTCCTGCAATTATTGTCAACAGTTCGCTTCAGAGAAAAGACATTTAGACATCACCAGTACCAAGCTAGTAAAATGGGCGTGTCTGGTCATCATGATCCAACTTTATATGTATATATATAACCACAAGTAACTACTAAGTTCTTGAAGATTGAGGCACATGAAGTTTAGCATCTTTTGGATGCAAGCGATAGCTGTGCTCAAAAGTTTGAAGGTTTTTAAAATTACTAACAAAACCAGAAAATATACAAAGGCTCTCCCAGAGAAGGTGAGATTTTTTCCTAGCTTGGCAACACTGCCTATGGTTTCGGCACTAGTCGCGTCTTGTAAAATGACTCATTCTGTTTCCGTAGCAAGTTGTCACATGTTGCGAAATCACATTAGTGAGCAGCTGTGTTGATTTACGTGGAACGTGTTTCGTTTACCTCTCCAGGTTTTTGTGTATAACATTGCTTTTCGTGATGACTATTCAAGATGAACAGCAACATGCCATAAAATTTTGTTGGCATTTAGGGAAAAGTGATGCGGAAATATATGCAATGTTTCAACATGCATATGCCGATCAAGACAGACTGAGTACAGCCATAGTCATTGAGCCACTCTGCACCAGCACGTAGCAAAAAAGAGGCTGCATTTGAAGAACTCGTTCATATTGCACCACGATACCCCATGCCCGCATACCATGCGGGCTTTTCAGGATTACGTGACGGAGAAAAATAGAAATTTTCCCGCAACCAGCATACAGCCTGGACATTGCACCCTGCGACTTTTGGCGATTTCCACTTTTAAAGGCCACTTTACGTTGTCGTCATTTCATGATGAAGAAAGAAGTGATCACCGCAGTGCAAGTTTTCTTCAGTTCGCTACCTGACGACAAATTTTCAAAGACATTCACAAAGTGGCAGGAGCGTATGGATGCTGTCAATGGTCAATGGTGCCTATTTTGAAAAAAATGTACGTCTACTCGATATGGCTGATTATGAATAAAAATATTGTTGTTTGTAATTTTTTTGTTTCATTTTAATGATTCTTGGAGGGGTCCATGTACATGCTTGTCTTTTAACTGCTACTCAGTCACGACTTTTTGACCTATTGTGTTCATTTTGGTCTCAATCGGCAGATAATGTACCAAATTTTCACCCTAGTACATTTGCTAGCCAATGGAGGTCGCTGTTTTTCTATACAGGAATTAGTCTCACCTTCTCTGCGACAGCCTTTGTACAAGATAGCACAGAGAATATTTTTGAAAATTCGGTTGCTGCTGTTTAATTTTTTGGAATGTCAACTAACTCTTGCCTTGTTAAATCTGAAGGTTTTGTGCCTGCAGCAACACAAACCTTCCATCTTTCCATATCCTATCCCTATCTCCTCTTTTCCATCCTTACCGATTTCCTATAAGTCCATTTCAACGATATCCCTTCATCGTTGTCTTCGCCTTCCTACATGTCTCTTACCATCAGGTTTCCTGTAAAAATTTCTTCCCTCTCCCATTTGTAAATTTGACATATTGACGAATATCCACCATATTTATTTAACTCAGCTTGAATTAAATCAATGCTAGGTGCTTCGTTATTCTTTAGCCTTTTAATAGCATCTTTAACTTCAGTCAAGTTAAGTTTTGGAGCTAAAGGTTCTGATATGTGTACTTAATTTACTTCTGATTTATCTCGTACAAGAAAATTTAAAAGGTCACTAAAGTAGTTCTTAATTACTTTTTGGTATGTCTCTCTTTAAATTTTCTCTCTTATTTGAAAAGAAAATTATGAATGTTAAATGTGAAAATTACACTGACCATGCATCTATAGCGAGACTTATATTGTTTACATCATTTTGCTCCATTCACTTAAACGTCGAATTTATTCACTCAAAGGCCTTCAAAATCCAAATATTTAGAGCACACAGCTTGATTCATGATAAGCATATACATATTACAGAAGGCGTTGAATGTCCACCATTGCTGTACAGGCAGACTCGAACTTGGTGCTCCATATTTCCAATGAACACTTGCTCCTCTACATTAACCGTACACATTAAGCACAAGTTGAAGAGAGACCTGTATAACAGTACCGCTGCACCCCACCATGTACTCTACAGAAGCCAACGATACAATTGTGAGTGTCAACTGCAGCCTAAAGGAAGAATGTAAATGACAATAATGTGGCAGGTCAACGAGATGGAATACTCTCATTTTACAGGGTCTTACAGTTAAAAAATCACTATGTAGTATGTAGCTGATCCGCTATACAGTGTCCAGGTATTAAAATATATAGTTTGTGTTGTAATAACAATTAAACTAACCTCTGTAGCACAAACAGCTCACTGAGGGTTAATTCCCACCAATGAGATTTTTGTTGGTGGTTTTCCAGACTGGAGTCCATTACTACTGCTTTCAATTAGTTGCCCAACTGGTCTCACACTGCTACAACACCAGAGATCCCACCAGAATACAAATCCAGGACTCCTTGCACCAAAGGTGGAAGTGTCAACCATTAGACTACATGGGTGCCATAATATGTTATAATATTTTGCTGTTTTCCATGACACCGTTATACTACTCGTTCATAGCTCTCCAATTTCCTCATGATGGTTGGTAGCCAGTAGGCCGAAATAACAAAAGAAAAGTTATTTCGTTTTTCCCCAGGAGACTCGAACCAGCACACATCCCGTAGTCCGAGCGAAAAGTCTGATGCCTTAGACCACAAGGCAATGATGCAGGAACACAGTGATGAAGTAATTTGTGAAAAAAAACTATTTTGAGCTAGAAAGTTCATCTTGAATTCATTTTAAAGTTATTTTAAAGGGCTTTCCTATAATGTGCAACACATCCATATTTAAAAAAAAAAAAATAGTTTTTTCCAAAATTTATCTTTTTGAAAATTTCAAAACACAATTTTTGAAAATTTTCAAAAAAATATATGTTATGGAAAAACCATTTGTAAGCATATGTGCAAAATTTCAGGGTGGAACAATCATGGAATCATAGTCAGAAGATATTTATTCACAACTGCACTGAAATTTTAGATGGTAATATCATAGATTGAGGGTGCATGTTTGAATTCTCATTCTACTTATTTAACCCTAATAGTTCAATACTTTATTTACAGTCATGTTGTTCTTAAAAAAACTGTTGTTTACTTGATTTAAACCAAAGTAAGAGTTAACCTTTTGCCGCCCAAGGCCTTTTTCACATGGAAGCCTCTATTGCCCAAGCCGATTTTGAGCAAAATGCAGAGTTTCAATTAAATGAGTGTAGATCGGAGGCTAATTGCCCTACAGAGATGAGTGATATACTGTTGTACGCGGAATGAACCAGAGATTCAGACTATATGAAATTTTTGCAAATTCGGCGTATATGTTGCGGGGGGAGGGGGCTAACTCTCAAAATTCCAAAATTTCGAAGAAAAAAAACCATTTTTTAGCGTACTCACTTATAGATGATGTGTCTCTTATACAGCTATTTTAAAAAAGTCCTCTAACCAGTGTATTTCAGTCTTGAGCCAAAAGTTGAGAAGACCTCTAAAAGGCGTAGAGACGGCCAGTAGGTGTGTGACAAGTTTCACATGCATGAACACTGTACATGCAGGAATAATCTGTATGTCCGGGACAACTGGATACTAGAAGGTGGTGATGGGTCACATGTGTACAAATATAGGGAGGTAACTTTCAGGTTAGTAGTGTCTCCATGTGTTACAAGAATACATGCTACCCAAGAATCATCATCATATTCAACAGTGATGTAGTCTGAATTTAATTTTGGTGCTGCACAAGGATTCCTGCATCTTGGCTATGAAGCCACGAGTTTTTAGTTTTAACAGTAACTCACAAAAATATTCCACAATTTCTTCACCATCTTTTGCCTCTGTCTCCATTGAACATCGGTGAACTGTTAATGAATGTTTGCATGTTATTTCAACAAATGTTTCTCTAAATAAGGAGTTATTTATTTAGGCGTACTCTCTTAATTCATATAATCCATGACATTCTGCACAATAATTTGTGAAGTGCCCTGTTCAACGAGGATTACACAATCTTGGACAAACACATGTTCTGTGTCTTCAGGACCCTTTATTCCCCTTTAACATTTTTTTTCTCAAAATTAACTCCATTCATCATGAGCTTCACATTTTGATGGTTGAGAAACACACAGAATACTATACAAGTCCAATTTTTACCAGACAAAAAACATTTTTTGGCCTTAGTTCACAGAACTTTGAAAAACCTATTTTCTTACTCAGGTATTTAGTTTTAAAGTGTTGATAAATTTTGTATCAATTAGGTACAGTGAGCCTTTTCTGAACGTGTATTTTCACACACTGAAACTACATCTGCCTTTCCTGGCATGATCCTACTTACTCATCATTGTTGTAGATTTCCTTAGCCAATAATACTGCCTCTTCATCAAATTGTCCTGCCAGGTTTTGGGTAAGGAGAGGAGAGTACGCCTTTTAAGGAAACCAGTTTTTTTCACTCGACGTGCCGTGCAGTCTGTAACACCTTTGAACTCATTCATTATCCTTAAGTCTAGACCAACTTTTAGGTTTCTGTACAGGGATTAGTATTGTCTCAAAATTTTCCTTCATTTTCTCTAATTTGGATTTTCCATAAGTGGTCGAGTGAGAAACCTTCTTATCAACAGGTGACTCACCTAATTAAGAAAGAGATTTGTTCAACAACTGAACTGAAGTGTTTGAGTCAAATATCTTGGGTTTCACCACTGGGGCCTGCCAATGCATTTTCATCAACAGAAGGTTCTTCAGATTTAAAATCGGACAGTGTCTTTCTGGACTTATCACATATTTTCATTCCTGATTTCATATGAAAACTTTTTTAATAAGTCATCCATACCGGTTCTGCAATGTTTTTTCTGAAAAATGGATTACAGCATTTTGTAGCATGTAATGACCATTTCTTTTCTCTCTCACCATCCATTGTGATGAAAAATATTTCACATAATTATGCAGTCAAATTTCACTATTTTATAACCACACGGATAACTTCCCTAATGCATACGTAATAAATCAATTTACACAAATGTTATGTCACTAGAAGATTTCCATGAAACAAACTAAAACAACAGTAAGTTAATGACAACATGAAAGAAGCCTGTTCCTTGGTCCAAGCTGAAGCACAACTGAGGCTTACAGACAAGAGAATCAGGACCCAGCAAAACTGGACATGTATTTGCAGGTACAGAAACACACAGTGTGCCACCTACTGAACATCTTGTCTTCTGTTATTCTTTCCAAATAAACTGTAATTTACAGATTTTATGGCTTAATAACTCTTTAGTGATAGATCTAAAGGGATGACTTTTTAACTTCTTTAAAAATATGGTCTGATGATTGTCCCATCTTAAAATTTTGCACACATGCTTACAAAAGGTATTTAACATTTATTTTTTGAAATTTTTCAAAAATGATGTTTTTGAGATTTTCCCAAAATTTAAAATTTGGAAAAAGCTACGATTTTGTTTTCTTTTAAATATGACTGTGTTGCATATCATAGGAACACCCTTTAAGGAGCTTTAAAAGGAGCCCAAGATGAACTTCCTAGCTGAAATAAGTAACAAAATATTTGCATTAATGTGAACCAGGATTGTGGAAAAATTTCAGTTTATTTTTGGAATTTTCAGAAGTAAATTTAAAAAAGAAATGCCATGACCAAACAAAAATTCTGAAAAATTGCAGTTTTTATAGTCTCATTGGGTACGTTTCATAGACCAAAAATAATTTAAATTTGTGAATCAACAAGGTACAGCACCATTAACTCTATTTTGTTACGGTGCTTCTAAAGTTGATCCCATATGATTCAAAAGTATCCTTAGTGCAAGAAACAGGAAAATTGGGTGGCAGGATTGTTTTGCACAAGCACATGCTAGATGAATCCCTATTGCTACAAACTGTTCTAGTTCAGAGAATACAGTATAATTTAGACAGAAAGCAATATGAGCAGGACAACTGCACCTGCAATTGCCCTTACAATGCAACTACAATCACAATACAGCTTACTTCTAAAAGAACATGTTGGCATGTACATATCTTCCACAAACAAAACACTGTGACTGAAGCCTGAGGCTCATGTGTACCTAGGAAAATAAGTGGTTTTTAACAACATTAAAACGACAGGTTTCATTTATTTTCTTACAAATTAACACTATCAGAAAATACTCATTGTATTGGAGTAAACACCGGACTATGAGGAAGTAATCATATGAGGCAGAATCAAATTAAAAATATTTCTTACATATTTCTTGTAGTGAAATGAATTGAATACAAGAAGGTATGCACTTGCATAATTTTTCAAAATAATCTCCTTGGTGTACCATACTAGTATTCCAGCACTGTGCATCCATACCTCTAGAAAAAATATATTTGTCTGTGAGGTACCCACTTGTGCACTGCTTACATCACATCTTCATTTGATTGGGGAACACATGCCTCCAAATGCCTCATTCGGTAATTCAAAGATGTAAAAATCTCTGAAGGCAAGGTCTGGAGATTACGGTGGATGTGAAAGACAGATCGTGGATGGTCGTAACAGTTGATCTGGCAGTTTGGGGTCGTGCATTGTCATGTTTCAACAAAACACTTGCACAAAGGTCTCATTTGTTTAGACTTGATTGCAGGATGCAAGTGGTTCTTGAGTAGAGCTGCATATGTTGCACTGGTGACAATTTTCCCTAGATATGTAGTGTTCCAAAATGATCCTCATTCATTACAAGAGAAAGTCAATATAACCTTTCCCACTGATGTTTGCCTGTATAATTTTTTTCGAGGAACTATGGTTCCATACCCCTCCAGCGAATGCCGCCTTAAAGTAGCACTGACCGTGTGGGCAGAGGGGTTTCCGTGCTTTATTGAGATTGAGAGCAATGCCAGCAGTAGATTTTTTCTACCAGCAGGGTCACCCATGCTGGACAAGTCTCAAAAGAGAAGCCAGACTAAGGCGTTCTGCAATGTCCCATCTTACCTAATATTCCTACCCAGTCCTAAGCAGACAAATGCAAACATCTGCATCTGTGTCCCACATTGTGGATTGATTGATTGATTGATTTAGTTTATTTTACTTCGCGTTTTGTGCCTCTTGGCTAATTTGCGAAGATGGGGATGAGTGATGAAATGATGAAATTGATGAATGGACATTCACAAACAACCAAGCCCGACCAGGATTCGAACCCGGGACCCTTGGCATCGCAGCGCGATGTGCTAACCACTCGGCCACAGGGTCGGGCCCACATTGTGGAGTGGCAAGTGCCAAGGCCTAAAGATGGCAGCCCAATCATGGCTCTTGGGGGCAGAGGGCTAATAACCCACTACCTTAAAAATAGATTATTAAAGAAACCAAACAAGGAAATAGCAAAACGGACAAATTGTTGACGACTTTGGACTTAAAAAGAAAACGCTAGTGGGGTTTTGGAATGTTAGAACATTATATGAGGCAGGAAAATTGCAACAAGTAGAAGCAGAAATGGAGAAATATAAGTTGGACATCCTGGGAATGAGCGAAGTGCGTTGGAATGAATTTGGAGAGATGAAAACATCTAGTGGTATGACATTCCTCTATTCAGGTAGACCAAATGAAGATGATGAACATCGTAATGGAGTAGGGATACTCATAAGCAAGAAGACTGCTCGATGTATATTGGACTGGAAGCCTGTATCTGAACAAATAATTATGGTCAGATTACAGGCAAAGGTTCAAAATGTTAGCATCATACAATGCTATGCACCTACAAACCAAGCAGAAATAGAAGAAAAACATGGGTTCTACAGAGAATTACAAGACACTATAAATAAGGTTAACAAGAAAGATGTTATTATAGTAATGGGTGATTTAACTGCTAAAATTGGCTCAGAAAATGTTGGACTGGAGCAAGTGATCGGCAAACTTGGCCTAGGTGATAGAAATGAAAATGGGGGACTATTTGTAGATTTGATGTGCCTCAAATGAAATGACTATTGGTGGCACACTATTTGTAAATAAGAATATACATAAGATCTCTTGGGTATCCTCAGATCATAACTCAAAACTCAAAATCAGATTGGATTCGACTTTAAACTGTAGGTCCAGTCCCGATTAGCCTTACTGTGCATAAAGTGGACTTAAAACACCAAATCAATCAATCAATCAATCAAAATCAGATTGATCATATAGCTAGCTATAAGTAGGAAATGGAGAACATATTTATTAGATGTGAGAAGTAAACGTGGAGCAGACATTAGCAGTTATGGTAGCCAGTTTTAGGGTAAAAATGATGGCTGCAAAAGAGAAATTTAATAAACAAAGCACAAAGTTTGACATTGGAGAACTACAGAACAATAGTGTAAAACAGGACTTCAAGTTGCAACTTCAAAACAAATATCAAGAACTAGGGGAGCAGGATGGTGATGAGGTGGAACAACACTGGGAAAAGGTGAAAAATACATTTACAACGGTATCAAAAGAAGTTCTGGGATATAGAAACCCTAAGAAAAGGAACTGGATGTTAGAGGAAACTTGGAGGAAAATAGAATAAAGGAAACACATTAAGCAGAAGATGAATATGTGTAAAACTAGGAAAAAGAAAGCACATTACAAGAAAGAATATAGGAAACAGGACCATGAAGTGAAATATAGTGCACAAGCTGACCGTAGAAAATGGACCAGCGAGTTAGCCGGGAAGGCAGAAAAAGCAGTAAATGAGGGAAATATGAAAGAAGTATACCAAATGACAAAGATATTGTCTCAAAAGAAAACCATACGGAATCGCCCAGTGAGAAATAAAGATGGAGTACTCCTTACGAATAAGAAAAATCACCTCAATAGATGGAAAGAACATTTTTCAGAAGTATTAAACCAAGCCATATAAGGGACAGAAGATTTGCTTGAAATACCAGAATATGAAATAGATGATGAAATAACTACTAAAGAACCAACAAAAGAAGAAATTAAAAAAGCGTTGAGAGAACAAAAGAGTGGTAAAGCACCTGGAATTGATAACATTCCACCAGAAATTCTCAAGGAAGACACGGAGATGACAATAGAAATATTACAACCACTTTTTGCAAAAATATGGAAAACAAAATCGATACCAGAAGATTGGAAAAGAGGTTTACTAGTAAAAAATACCTAAAAATGGAGATATTACCAACTGCAATAACTGGAGAGGCATAACACTACTTTCAGTTCCTAGCAAGTTCTAAGTAGAATTATTTTAAACCAAATTAAAGGATGTGTTGAGAAAAAGATCCGGAGAGAACAAGCAGGCTTTCGAAGCAAACGTTCCTTTATAGATCAGATAAATACACTGCGTATTATAATAGAACAGAGTATGGAATACTTCTCTAATCTGTACCTTATATTTGTGGACTTCCACAAAGCATTTGACTCTGTAAATAGAATGAAAATGTGGACAATTGTAAAGGAATATGGCATTCCAGCACATATGATTGATCTTATTAAAAACTCCTATGATGGTTCCACATGCCAAGCTGTGTATGAGGAATACATACAGATCTAATACCAGTTATTTCAGGAGTAAAGCAATGATGTATATAATCACCAACAATATATCTGATGGTAATTGATAAAGTAAAGAAGAGGGGTAACAGAAGGAAAAACGAGAAGTATAAATTGGAGTCTCACCCAACAGCTAGAAGACTTGGACTTTGCAGATGATGTTTGTCTGCTATCTCACACATACCATAATATGGAAAAGAAATTAGGAGATTTGGATAAGGAAGGGAAAAGAGTTGGTTTAAAGATAAATAGTACAAAGACTAAATCATGTGGCATGTATGATACATAAAGATAGAAAGGAAAATATCAAGGGATGGAAATTTATAAATGACAGAATAATGGCACTATACATTTTAGAGCAGAAAGAAGAATTAACTTTACTGATAGTGTATGCCTCTAACGACGATGAAACTTCAAACAACAAAGATCATTTTTATGAAATACTACTACAAACAACTATTGAAGACATAGATAAATAAGTTATTATCCTAGGACATATGAATGACAGAGTGGGAAATAGAACAGAACACCAGGTAAAACTAATTGGAAAGCATGGAGAAGAAGTGATAAATAACAATTGAGAGAGAGACTATTGGAACTTTGCATAATAAATGATTTGATTATCACAAACAATATGTACACCCACGGTGAAAAAAACCACCCACCCTCGAAAATTTCAAAGTTCAAATCTGCACGATGTGACAAGAAGGTAGGGCACTAAAGCAAACATCCCGTACCAAAAAAGTTGCAACTCCAAAAAGTGGAAGCCTTATAGATGTCATTTACGTAATAATATATATTTGATGAATAATTACAGATAAATAAATAACTTTCCATTAATATATTTCATGACAGATTCTTCACTCGTGAAAAATTTTATTAATGCAGATTACTTTAAGGATCGGTTTTGTGAAACTCGGTGAAAACGTAAAAGAAGACAAGTACATTTGCTCCAGAAACAAATAGATTAATTTTCAACGTGATAAACATTGTGTGCTACATTACACACACAATACTTATGTAGGCATAAATGAACATAATGACAAAAGGAAATTGGTATTCCCTGATATAAACACACATGTTCTTCGCAATTACATGTCCTATCATTTCGACAATGAAACTGCAAGAAGTGGGAGTTCATTACAGTTTGCTACACTGTCTATCATCCGGAAATAAATCGCGTCAGTCTTCCCGACCCAGCTTTTGGCTTGAAGGAGGTTTTTGAAGCAGTAGCTTACATTTCCATAACAATCATATCATATATGCGAAGGATATATAAATATTGATAACCACAAGCTATAGTTTATGGGAGATGAAAATATATTAAGAGGCCTATCGAAATGTAAAGTTGCAACAAATGACCAACAAAACGTGCCACACAGTGTCTAGCAAACCCAGAAGATGACATTTTGCTCAACTGTTCGAGTGTCCACTCAGCCAGTAGGTTTTCTTTTCTTTTTCAAGTTTCTGTGGATGGTGGTTTATAATATATGTTTATTAAAATTGCCCTATTGTTTTTCACTGTAATTTCAAACCGTTTGAGAATAATTTTTGAAAGCGCTTCATTGGCTCTAGTGGGCTACAATATTTGTTATAAATTGGTGTTGCTTTTATTAGAAACATTTCAAGAATGAAGAACATAGTATGACAACATTAATCAAAATATTACTTCTTTACTAAAAATATTGAAAACATGTTTAATCTTGCAGTTCATATATGTGTTGAATAAAATTACAAAATACTCGACATAGTCATAGGATAATAATAAATAAAATATTAATAACAACATGAAGGAAAACCATGAAATTAGTAATTACAAACACGTTCTTGCTTTGACTAGATAGTTGTTGTTGTTTGATAGACCTTTTCTCCAGTTTTGTGTTCACAGCAACAATATCACGTGGTTCATTCACAGCCTCAGGCGACCTTGCTTATTGCTGTAGAAGGATTTCCTTCCTGTAACAGGAAATTCTTGCCACCAGCACTCGAAGTAGGTCTTTTTGAAGATGAGAATTTTGTCTCTAAATAAACTGAGTGTGTGTAGGAGTTCCAAGTTTCTAATTACACTGCCCAACAGGATTTTTACCTCCAAGGAAACAATTGGTGATTCTTAATGATTTTAATGCATAGATAGTGGAAATAATAATGATACTTGCACATCACATCACAGTTCTGAAATATTGCATTAGGTATATTTTGCTCGTACTGCTAATTAAATTAAAATGAAGAACGGAAAGTAAGCCCAGTCAACCGGCAGAAATGGAAGAGTGAAAGATTAAAATACTTTGCCAGGATGACATAATGTCTATCCTAGCCCTCTCCCCTTTTTTCAAACAGATGACAACAATTTTACGTGCTTGAGGTTATAAAACTGTCATGTCTTTGGTCACTCGTGCTGCATATCACTTATCTCTCCTGTTTCCTACAGCCGGGTTTCGGATTGGTGACCAAGACAAACCATGGGCTCCTCATCAGTGCTGCATAACTTGTACAACAAATCTTAGGCTGTGGTTACATGGAAAACTAAAAGCCTTACCGTTTGCAGTACTGATGGTGTGGAGAATATCAACAGACCACCTTAGTCACTGTTACTTCTGCATGACTAAGATATCCGGCATGTCTAGAAAAAGTAAACACGTCATCCAGTATCCTGATATTCCTTCTGCCATGCTACCTGTGCCTCACATGCTACCTGTGCCACTGAAACATGGACAGACGAAGAGGGAGACTGTGATGAACCTCAACCAGACGTTTCACCGGAGCCACCAGCTTCTACGTGAAATATCCGGACTATGCACCAGTACATTCTAGCAGAGACATACATTTAATACAGCAGGAAGACTTAAATGATTTTGCACGGGACTTAAATTTGTACAAAGAAGCATCCAAACTTCTAGGTTCTAGACTTCAGCAATGGCAATTAATTGCCCCTGGTACAAACATTTCTAAGTTTCATCCCAGGCAGCAGCCCTTTGCACAATATTTTGCTATGGAAGGAAATCTCTCTCTCTCTCTCTAGAGAGAGAAAGAAAGGCAAAAGAGAGAGAGAAGAAAAAGAAAAGAAAGAAAGAAAATATGTTTCTGTATGGACATTATTGGTTTGATGAACAAAATAGGTGTTGTATACAATCCAGATGAGTGGCGATTGTTTATTGATTCCTCAAAATTTAGTTTGAAAGCAGTATTGCTTCATAGTGGTAATACGTTATCATCTGTTCTGGTGTTCCATTCTGTCGGTTTGAAAGTAACTCATGAAAATATGTCTGCAATTGTGCATGTTATAAAATACGAGGATCTTGGTTGGAAGATACGTGGAGACACGAAAGTGATTGGTTTACTGCTTGGATTACAGAATGGTTTCATGAAATATTGTTGCTTTTGTGTTTGTGGAACAGCCATGCGAAAGACAAACATTGTGGTGCAACAGTGGGAGAAGTGGGAGGAATTTGTTCCAAGAGTATGTAATATATAAGCTGAACCATTGGTTCCGCCTCATAAAATTCTTCTTCCTCCCTTGCACTTCAAACTTAAGTTGCTGAAGATCTTTGTGAAGGCACTCAACAAAGATGGCGACGCTTTTCGTATCTGCAAAATAAGTTTCCTGAGATGATGTATGCAACTATGAAGGAAGGAATTTTCATCGATCCTCAAATCAGGAAGCTCATTTTGGACGAAACGTTTGAATATCTTTTACAAGAAGTAGAGTTAGCAGCTTGGCAGTCCTTTAAAAGTGTTGTACATGGGTTTCTTGGAAACAGAAAAGCCGAAAATTACAAAACATTGGTCACAAATTTGTTGGAATGCTACAAAAACATGAGCTGCAATATGTCCTTGAAAATTCACTTCCTCCATTCACATATTAACTTCTTCCCTGAAAATCTAGGATATGTTTGTGATGAACAAGGGGAAAGGTTTCATCTAGACATTTCCATGATGGAGAAGAGATACCAAGGTCGTAAGAATCCTGCCATGGTGGTGGATTATTATTGGTTTCTTATGTAGAAGAGTAAACAGGATTACAAGCAGCTGCATTTGTAAGCAAGGTAACAGACATGTTTTGTTACAAGATAAGGTATCAGTGGCGTAGATAGGGTTTGAATAATGGGGAATACTAGCGGTACATTAATTCATGTAATCATCAAAAGTTGGATAGACCTTGAATCACAAGGTTCAGAAAAAAATATCTCAAAGGGGGGATATATCTTCATGTCCCTCTCTTATCTACGCTATTGTTAAGTATCATTACATGTATATCAATTGCACATTTGTAAGCTCATTTAACAAGATTGTGGCATGATCTTATAAGTGTGTCCAAATTTTATAGGTGGGACCATGTGTCAATCTCAGTGCGAGCATTTTACTTCACGTATAACACTGGTCTACGTCCATTTTGCTGACTGGAGGCTGATGGTTGGTCTTTAGTAATTCGAGGGTGGTAAATCCAAAACCGAAATCCGTTTTTTTCTATCACGTCAGGTTTCGGAGGAAAATAGAAAGTTATCTAATATTAGGGATGTATATTTAGAGCAATGAAACAACGTAGTCCGTAAGGAGGTCACAAGATGGCAGCACATGGAATATTATAATGAATATTATTTCAATCAGTTATTCGAGCATTGTTAACCCCAAAACAAAGGACAAATATTACTGACTTTTGTAAGGAAAGCATATAGTGCATATTTCGGAATTAAATTGGGTGACCAAGATAAATCCTGGGCACCTCATAAAAGTATGCAGGACCTGTGTAGACTTAAGGAAAGAAATATGTTAGCGTCTGGAACAACCTTCATGTATCGCGACAGAGAGAGGCATCTAAGATATTTTCAAAGGAACGAAGAACTTGTCTATTGTACAGATGTGAAGGGACTAATTGAAGCTATGGGATGTATGTATAATGCAGAAGAATGGAGGCTTTTTATTGATAGCTCGAAAAGGAGTTTAAGTGTGTGTTGCTGCATAATGGCAATAAGTTCCATTCATGTTGGCCACTCCGTACTTTTGAAGGAAAGCTACGAAACAATGAAAGAACTGCTTCGAAAGATAAAGTATGCAAATAACAGTTGGCTTGTGTGTAGAGATCTCAAGGTCATTTCAATGTTACTTGGTCAACAAGCAGGTTTCACGAAATATCCATGCTTTTTGTGTTTATGGGACAGTCGAGCAAGGAACGAACATTGGGTACGAAGACTGTGGTCTGCCAGGAAAGGTTTTGAAGTCGGGGCGAAAAACATCCAGAACAAGCCGCTTGTTGATCCTAAGAAAGTGTTACTTCCTCCACTGCACATTAAGTTGGGATAAGCTCTGGATAAGAATGGGGCTTGCTTTAAATACATTTGCTCAAAATTTCCTGCATTGACGCATGAGAAAGTAAAAGCAGGTATTTTTGATGGTCCTCAGATAAGGATGCTAATGAAAGATGAAGAATTCTTACAAACAATGAACCGCACAGAGAAAGATGCATGGTGTGCCTTTTCTGATGTCTTTACAAACTTTCTCGGAAACTTCAGGGTGCAGAACTACGAGGTTCTAGTTGAAAATTTGTTGGTTGACTTTCCAAAAGTTAGGAGTAAATTTGAGTGTCAAGCTTCACTTCCTGCACAGCCAATTAGATGTATTTCCGTCCAATCTTGGTGCTGTAAGTGAAGAACAGGGCGAACGCTTCCACCAAGACATAAAAACAATGAAGCACCGATATCAGGGGAGATGGAATGAAAACATGATGGCCGACTATTGCTGGTGCTTGCAGCGTGACGTTCCTGAGGCCACCTACTCCAGAAAATCAAAGAAACAATTTTTTTTTTGCCTAAGTAGGTATGCATTTTGTGCTATTCTGTGGTGTATGTTAAGTTTAGCATAAGTCCAGGCATCAGGTGTCGACTGTATGTGCTCGTGAAACAAATTGATCAATTTGCCGGAATTTCCTAAACTTTTTGTCCATTAAGAACTCCCTATTGAGAAAATAGAAACGTATGTTTGTAAACAACGTGACGTGATACTCTGCATGGACATCTGACTACGTCGCAATCTCTTTGCAAGTGCTGTTGGAATGTAGCCGGATATAATTTTCTGAAAATTTTGAAATGTGACTTGTGAAACAATGCAACTTAATACCTGTTATCAGCTCCGCCACCTATGTTTGTAGTCCTATAATTTCATTATATGCAGATATCTATATGGAAAATTGTTGGAGTTTAGCCCAGTATTATAATATTGTGAACATTTTCAAATGTGATTTGTGAAAAATTATGACGTGATACACTTTTTCTGACTACATATTTGGAATCAGCGACCTCAAATTATATAGAATCAGTTAAAATATCTAAGTCAGCAGAAAAATAAATTTAATTATGTGCAGATATCTATATGGAAAATTGTTGGAGTTTAGCCCAGTATTATAATATTGTGAAATTTTTCAAATGTAATTTGTGAAAAATTGTGACGTGATACACTTTTTCTGACTACATATTTAGAATCAGCGACCTCAAATTATATAGAATCAGTTAAAATATCTAAGTCAGCAGAAAATAAAAATTCATATGTAGACCAGTGTAATATATAATGATATATATATATATATATATGTTCGTATCTTTTGAACCTGACATGAGAGCACATTCTTATGTTGATTTTCGAAATCAGCACGATCATTTCCTTAAGAATCACCTATTTTTACCCCAGAGGTATGAAAAAATATTTTTTGTTGGGCAGTGTTAATAGAGATTTGTTAATATTTTTATACATTTGCCACAAAGAAGTAAATTTTCATCTCACTGATCCTGATATATGGAACTATGAAGTATTTCAGAGAATAAAGACATTGGCAACAGTACTTAGACATGAACCAGGGACCACATGATTCTGTACATCAATATGCATACCCTTCTCATAACATGCTATATGGAATTGATACATACCCTGATGATTCTGTTATTAACTCTGAGTTATTTCCAAAGCTCAGATTAGAATCAACAAGTGAAGAGCCACTTTCTTCAGACTGATTGGAAGCAATGTCATAATTTGAAGTTTCACTCATCACTGTGACCTGGAAAAAAAAAAATAAAAGTCGTTTAAAATAATAACACACATGTAATATAAAATTATACTGATGTTGGAAATGCAAATTATAGCTACATAATGCTCATTAAATTGTATAAGAAATAATGGACATCCCTGCAACAGACTCACATTTAGTGAATTATAAGATGCAGAACACTTCGTGTTCACTAGTGCATGCAATGTTTGCGTTAACTGCATTATACTGCCACCTAGAGGCTAATTCTACAATTACATGATGGGGCCCATTACAAGTTCAAACTTGGAGAGATTCATTATGTACTGATATGCACATTTTGCTGTAAGTACCATTTTTGTCCTCATCCCTTCCTCACATGCATGTCCCTGGACAATGCTGTGACCATGCCCAGAGGAGGGCTGGTTGCTTGTAAACAAGAAGGGAGAAAAGATGTAGCAACGTTTTCAACTGTCAACCATGGCAGGCATTATGGTTTCGGCAAGAAGATTGGTTTGGTTTGTTTTGAGTTCGGGTCTTAAGTCCACTTTAGGCACAGAAAGACTACTACTGGACCTACAGTTTAAATTGGGATCCGAACCACTATGTGCCTCCACCGGGTATCTAATCCAGGACTCCTTGATTACAAGGCGATGACGCTACCACTGCACCATCGGGGAGGCCCATCGGCAAGAAGAAGGATGGGGTAAGGACACTATAACGTTGCGAGTTCTTTGTCTTGGGTGGCTGCAGGTGTGAAAAGTAGTCAGAGAGACAAAATTACTGATTTAAACACCACACAGGGAAAAAAAAAAACAGATGCATTTCAAAATTCAAAAGAAGAACTAGAATATTGTTAAAAAATATATTATCTGGCCTCCGGATCACCATAGTTAGCTCTTAAAATATTTCTTATTCAACACACAACTAATGTTTTTTTATAAAAATTAAAAATATGTTTTATGTTACTTTACAAAAACACTTACTGTAAAATATATATATCACTTTCAAAATTTGCCACTTCAATGTATATTATCTGAATATTTCTCATTTCATTAGGTGTAATGATAATGTACATAATATACCCTTATATATAAAACAGCAGGATGGGGGTAAGGCTGGTCACTATTTTGAATCTGCCATACTTAACATGGAATTTGTGGGAACCCTCGCTATGTTATTCAGGAACATCTTAACTAGTAAGTCTTAACCAATTTTTAGCTTTACATTACTATTTAGAATATAAAATCATACGTTAAATGTAAAAGTACAGTGGTATTTGCCTCAAAGCTAGATGCTGACTGTGCATCTAAAATTTTTCAACCAATCCTAACATATATATATATATATATATATATATATATATATATATATAATGGATAAAAGCAAGGAGGGCCAAAAGGGCTAAGTAAAAATCAAATAAGGTAAAAGGAAACACTCACCGGACAGTAGGAAAATTCAAAATTTTCGTTAATTTATAGCATCATTGGTGTGAGAAGAAACAGAAGACGGAACCGGTTCCGTCTTCTGTTTCTTCTCACACCAATGATGCTATAAATTAACGAAAATTTTGAATTTTCCTACTGTCCGGTGAGTGTTTCCTTTTACCTTATTTGATTTTTTTTTTATATATATATATATATATATATATATAGTGCAGACTCCATGGGGCTTGGGGTGCTCAAGTCCCACCACTGTTAACGATGTGGGGGCAGAGCCCCCAAAATAATTTTGCGTAAGATGATCTAATGTATTATTTTGCTTCTCTTGTAAAGTATACTCTGAATTGTGCCACATGAACTTAACTTTAAATACACATTTGAAATGTTCTAGACCATCACTTTGGGGGGCTGAGACCGCTAAACCATCAACTTTGGGGGATGGTCTATGACCAGAGACAGCAAAACACATGACTTATTACTATATACAGTGCTCAAAAAAAGTTTTGCATATTCAGTGTTTGTGATAATTTTATTGTACTAGATACATGGAATCATATTCAAGAGTACAGGGGGGACATACAAACAGAAAGAAAACAGTGCAGCCATGCAAAAGAGACAAAATTATACCAGAAGCACAAGATTGAAAGTGTGGGATGCGAAACACAAAACAAAGGCAGTGTAATACCGAGTACCTACTGCTCGCAGGCATGCTTGGGATCAACAGATGGGAGTTCAGTACCGTGTATAGACACCTCGAGCCCGAAGGCATGCTTGAACACGACAAGACATGCTAAGGATAAGATCATTCAACTTCTCCTGAGGAAGACTGTCCCACTCTTGAATGGCAGCCTCCCGCAATTGCACCTTTTTCACAGGAGGATTTTCGCGGCTGACAATTGCTCGCTTCAGGTGACCCCATGCATGTTCCACGCAGTTCATGTCTGGAGAATACGCCAGCCACACCATGCGTCGAATGCCGTGCATATCAAGGAACTCTTGAATCACTCTGGCTCAATGTGGTCGAGCTTTATCATCCACCAGCGTGAAGCCATCCCCACAGTTGTAGAGAAACCTGCTACCACGGGTTCGAGAATAGCGTTTCGGTACAGCAGACCAGTCACGTGACCCTGGAGAGGAATTAGGGGCGTACGTCGACCAAACATGATTCCACCTTAAAACATGATGGAGCCTCCCTGCTGTTGGTGACATTCCTGGATGAAGGGCTCGTTCAATCTCTCATCTGATCGTCTCCAAACACTTATGCTTTTGAAAAACTAAATATGCTGACCAAGGCAGTAATTTATTTTATTAAAAACATAAACTAACGTAACGTTTCAACCTTCTAGCAAGGTCTTCTTCAGACTCTGTATCAAGTACAAAAGTAACCAGATACAACAAGAAGGGTAATATATATACACAAACATTACTCCCTCCCTCTTAAGTCGTAAATGCAATATTTAAACACACGAGAGAAACAGGACATGACATAGAGTGGGATGAGGCTAAGCAAATAGGAAGGGAGAAGAGAATGCTAGTGAGAAAATGGAAGGAAGCCAAGGAAATAGAGAAGAAAGGCGAAGAAGACACAATGAACTGGAATGGGGGACTGAAGTTAAACAAAGAATGGAAGAAGATGTTGGAAAGAGTGGAAAGGACAAGAGAAAAAGAGGAGAGGAGAAGGAAGAAAAATGAAGGGAAAAGAGCGTGAGATTAAAAAGTCCAACCACATTCTATATGGAAGTAATTGTGTTTAGCCTTTTAGGTGAAAGTAAAGTTGGAAAGTGAAAGTCATCTGCTAGAAAGTTCCAAACAACTTTCTAAATAGTCTGGAGGGAGTAATGTTTGTGTATATATATTACCCTTCTTGTTGTATCTGGTTACTTTTGTACTTGATACAGAGTCTGAAGAAGACCTTGCTAGAAGGTTGAAACGTTACGTTAGTTTATGTTTTTAATAAAATAAATTACTGCCTTGGTCAGCATATTTAGTTTTTCATAATCATGGAAACAAGGCTTAATGGAGTTATAACTTATGCTTTTGCTTAACGGGTGCAAATTGATGGTGACCTCGTCCGTAAAGAGCTTGTGCTCCCACTGTTCCTGACTCCATTCACTGTGCATTGTGGCCCACCTTACACAGTCTTTCTTATGGTGTGGATTAAGATGAACCTTGGGTATGAGTCTTCTTGACGTCAATCCTTCCTCATGAAGTCAATTCCGCAATGTCTGATTGGAAACATTCACTCCTGAGGCCCCCCGCAGGTCTTGCCACAAACTGGTAGCAGTTGCAGTGGGTCTACGACGTGCCGAAATCACCAAGTACCGATCTTCCCTGCGTGTTGTTTTGCGTGGCTGCCCTGTCCTTGGTCGATCAGCAACTGATTGTGTCCCCCTGAACGTTTTCCACACTCGAGATACATCACTTTGGCTCATTGACACACAGGCAGCGACGTCTACTTGGCGATATCCCTCTTGCAGCAGTGTTACAATTCGAATGCGGTCCGTAGCAGAAATGGTTGCTCGAGGCATGTTGCCCTTCGTTTTCCATCCGCTCTCTGTGCAGTTTCCAACTAACAAGTGTCGATAAGACACGGACAATGCCACCCATCGTGTTGCTTTCAAATCTGCTCAAGGATCATGTGGCAACTACTGCCCTCTATCTGCTGAATATCGAACTCACTTGGCGCATTGTGTCGGTTTCTGTCTCGGGCATTGCTCACATAATGAACATTGTATACCTTTTGGGGATATCGTGACTCAAACCGCATGGAATCATAATATGCAAAACTTTTTTCGAGCACTGTACTAAGTATGTAATTATGAGTATTGTTAAAATTTTTACTAAAAAGAGTTTCAAAAGACGATGTGCATGAACTAGGGTAGTGGATGGGATGTTCAGGCTACAAATGGCTCTCACATGACATTCATTGATATATTAGGGAGATCTGTTTTGCACTCTGTGGTAGCAGATATTAAAAGTCGGGAATATTTTGCTATTATGGTTGACAAAACTTGTGACATACCCATCCGTGGACAATTAATATTCTGCATTCCAACTGTGAATAAAAATTTTGATATTTTTGAGGAATTCATGGGATTCTATGAGATTTGGAACACTGAGGCCAAAACTTAAAAAAGGGAGAGAGTGAGTCATTCATTAATTTATTTCAGTGATCAGAGCCCCCCAATAATTTTGACAAGTCGGCACTCTTGTATATACCATGTTCTTAATGGCTGAAAAATATTTTCACTTGTGGTAGTCACTTTTGTACAAAATTAGTTTAAAACAAAAGTTACTTCTTAACTATTTTTAGAAAATATTTTCTATTATTTATGTACATTTCTGAAAGTAATTTCCTAATATGAGAATGGAAAATTAAAACTTTTTAACATTTTCTAAAAATTTGGTGCAATTTGGCCAATTGCTTGTTCAGCAAACATTCTTGAATTAGAGCACTGTGAATCACATATCATGGTGATAATCTTTGGGGCTACCTAAAAAATTATGTCCATCCATGAAGTGTAAAAATTTTGTGGTATTTTTCCAGAAACTCACAACATTCTCACATGCTTGTTCTAATTTAAATTTCTGTAAACTAACATTATTTACCTGTTTTCTCTCTCGTTGATTGAATTTTACCCTCTTTATGGAGGCAGTATCTTTCAACATCATATCAGCATTAATACATTTTTGAAGGAAATCATCAAAGCTATCAATCTCATGCTCACATTGCATGCACACAATATCTGATGAATCAAGTTGTGTTGTTGCCTGAAAGAAAGAAAAACAAATTGATAAATGAATTTAAACTATGTCCATGTAGCTCTGACATCTAGACCCAAAGCTAGCATAATTATTTATGCTATATATACATGCACACACACAGAATGACTAGCTTTACCAGATGGTCAAATGATGAAGCTCGCTTTTGAGCTATTTTCACCATGTTTTAAACTGTGCATGCACATAATCTTTGACCTGGTGTGGCCTGTTACGTGAATGTGTGCATTCTTTAGTTGTTAGTGACTGGCATACATCAAGTTTTGTCTATGTGCACTCATTTTCTTGCAGGTGACAAGTACTTTTTTTCTGCATACCATGGTGTTGGAAAATACAAGATGTTCCAATATGGGCTGCTGCTAAGATGTCATGTGACATAGGTATGAAGGGGTATCAGACCTAAATGTTTTCGTTGTTGGGTTAGGAAGGGCTTTTAGCATTAAAATTACTTCCATCAATACTTCCTAAAACCCGATTATGTGATTTCTGGTCTTGAGCAGTTTTGCTATTCTCACTATTTGGTACTTAGTCTGAAGAACACCCTGAATCAGGGTTGAAATATTATGTGTGAAGTGTCTTTTACATAAACAAAAATATCCTTGGTCAGCATCTTTAGTGTTTTTCTAATTTGAAAACAAGGCTTAATCATGTTATAAGGAAAGAGGCATGACAGCCTCCCAGTCTGTAATGCCAATATACTAGACATTGTGTTTATATTTTGTCAAGTATGTAATAACTAGGACTGAGCTGATACACAGAGATACCGATGTATGGGCTGGAGCCAGCAGTATCAGCATTAGTGGGCATTGAATGAATTTTTTCATTTCATTTCATTTATTCATTTCCCCATCACAGAACCAAAGTCCCATTTATGTTGAACATAATACACACAAAGATAATGTTAAAATGTATGAGAGCGAAACAACATATTATAAATACAGTTACAACTCATTTAGAGTCAAATCCAATAAAATAAAAACCTTTACAGAATTTTGCTCCTAATAACATTATATGAATCGAAAAAATATGTTCAAGTTGTGCACTAGGAATAACTCATTAAACAATTCCTCAACTCTTACTTTTGGAGAGTTTTTGTGAATGTTTAACCTTGAGAATGGTATGTAGTAGGGATGTGCCAAAGCCGATTACAGATGTATGAAAATCGGCCGAAATTGACACATCGGCATCGGTATCGGCAAATATCCGATATTTAAACCGGTACAGATTATACTTGAGTTTTTACCTTCTAATAATTTTATATTGTAGTTTTGTAAGATTTATTGAAAATTTCGTTATGATTCGTCATTATTGCAGAGTTTTTGTAATAAAATTATTGCAAACTCATTCAGAGGATCAACCTAACTATAAATCGGAAATAAAACAGTACATTGCTGAACCAGGATCTGCTGTTGTATTGGAAATTCAAAAATGAGTATTCAAACCTGAAGCAAGTGGTGAGAAAATACTTGGGGAGACCTGCTGCATCAGTATTCAGTGATTGAGTGTTCAGTGTTGCTGAACAGATTTGCGATAACAGAAAAAGTAGGTTACTTCCTGAAGTGCTTCCAAATCTCGTGTTTCTGAAGTTGAATCTGGCAGAACAGGAATTCATTTTTCATTTCAAAGAACTGCTTGTGTACTAATGTTTAATCTCTTGAGAATCCATGTTCTTCTTAAAGGTTCACATAACATTTTGTAGATGCAAATGTACATTCGCATCTCTTGAGAATATATATGTATATACATATGATATGCAATAGAAATGTACATAGCAAATTTATTTTTGTCATGAAGAAAATAACATCCCATTTCTGTTTAATAATCTTATGTATCGGAATCGGTTAAATATCGGCATCAGTATCGGTTCCAAAAATTATCGGTGAGTACATCGGCATCGGTAAATTTTCAGCTTCGTCACATCCCTAGTATGTAGAAAGGTGTTGATTCCACTGATATCAATGATTTTCAGTGGCTAGAAGAGGAGTCAACACCTACAACTCGCCTCAACATTTGTTCTATTCAAAGATTCATTTGATTGACTTACCCTACCCTGTGTTGGCTTGGGGGGCCAGCAACCCATATGATACACATCCACGCTCCTGGGAAGCAGATAGAAAGGTGAAAAAACAGCATGAACTAACTGCCTGGTTGATGCTGCTCGAAACCTCAAGGGCAGGTGGGGGGGGGGGGGGGTGTAAGATAGGCAGGCAAATGTTTTTTTATAAACCAGCATTACGATCATGCTGCACTAGTGCCGGGCCATGTGATTGCAGAGTTCTTGGGACAGAGGGATAAAGGTCGCTGTGAAATTAGCTTTGTTTTTATCTATGTCTTGTGGCAAGTGGATTCAGAAATTTACTCTTGTGCTGTTCTATTCTGTAGGTCCTATGTTTGACTTCTGGCATTGGCCAACTTGGATTATTTATTTTCGCCCAGATTAGATTGGGACCATAGACTTGAATGACAGTACCAAAGAAGATTTATGCACATCACTAATTATAATAATATACACAAAATACTCATTAGAAACATTACTCTTCATCAACCAGACGTAACATCCTTTTCTGTTGTTCAATAAATATTCAGTTTTTCTTTACTTTTTTGACATTAATTTTCTTGCCAGGGCAGTTGCTTTCATATAAATTTTGGCGGTCTTAACTACACATAAACTAAATGATGAATATTTGCAGTTATATCTCAAATTTTATAGCGTGTTTTTACTATTTATATAATAATTAAATTAATTTACACGTTATCATGGTAACAGTGGTATAAGCCGGAGACACATTAAACTCGTTTGTTTTCAAATAAAAATCATTGCTACTTACCTCATATGCATAGCGGAAGATTTTTCAAGCTGGGGATCACTTTTTTTTCCAAGAAAAAAGCGTTATTTTTAACATTATAATCAATTATTGGTCGTTGCTAATTCGGCGGGCAAATTTTGACTCACGTTGTCTATCGTCAGCTGATATGCAGTATCGTCAGCTGATGTGCAGTGTTTCCAAACTTATGAACCAATAAATGCCGCACAAACTATTCACAAAAGGTTTTTAAGCGAAAATTGAGGCTAGACTCTACTTTACGTCCTTATCTGCATGGTGATTGCTTCTTTGCGTTCGCGGTGCGCGATCGTGGTGCGGCACCCGGCATCTCTTCGGGTAAGTACCTTTTTCTTTTTACACTTTCTGTTCACGATAGCCCCACTATCCATTCACGGGGTCGAGGTATGCCTACGAGGTTAGGTTAGGCATGTTAGGTTAGGTTCCATTAGCACTCATTTCACCCCTAAATATGTGCTTCATCATCTAAAAAATTCCCCATTACGTTCAATTGCGCATATCCGGCAACATCGGTTTTTCTCGATTTACTCCTTCAGGAAATTTTTGCTTGCTTTGGGATTTACGTTGTTGAATTCCTTACAAAATAAGCTTTCCAACGATATATGACACGTATTCCTTAGGAAAAGGACGTAAACTAGAGTCTTACCTTACATTGGATAAAAAAACCGCTCACACGTCATCTTGTCAAACTTCCGCGTGGTTGCTACACTGTGAGGGGGTTATATAACCGAACGCACGGAACATTTGATTCAAGTAGTCGACGGTAATGGTGGCACGAGCTATCGTACAACGGAGATGCATGATTGACGAAAAATACCTTATTCACAGGCAAAATACGTTGCACGATTCTAAAAAACAATTTCCCCGACTTCAGAAAGTCCTCAAGAACGCAATTCCGTAAGTACTTTCTCGTCTTTTCTCCTGTAAATTTTAAGAAATCCGTCTCCGGCTTATACTACTGTTACCGTTAACATGAATAAACTGATATATTAATGTATTAATTATAAACATTTGTATAATTATTATTTCTGAGTAACTTAGTTCGGACACCCTCCACCCAAGAAAAGGCATGAGTTTACAATACCGGACCACTCTCCAATTTCTATAAAATTTCACCTACTTACTAATTTCAGTGTCCTGATAACGTATCTGTAGTTCATATTTGGGTGTCACTTGTTAAACTTGTACATTTACGTGCAGAACTTGTAAAACAACCTTGCGATTTACCACGGTGATTGTCCATACACAGCAATTCGGAACCATCTTTCTTTCGCAATTCATTAATGGCCTTCCTTTACGCACAACAATCTTGCTGACGTCAGACGAGGAATGCATACGAGGTTAGGTTAGGTTCCATTAGCATAAATACAAAGAAAAATTAATAATTTAACTAAGAGAAGTATACCTTGTCTTGACTGTTGATTTCTTCATGTTGGGAAAATGGCGTCTTCCGTGGAGCTATTGTTCTTATGGTAGGGTTACGTTACGTTAAGAAAACATAGTTTATCTCGTTTTTTTCTCGATTTCCATACTCGACCGCAGATGCAGATTCGTGATTAGGAGTTCACAATTAGTGAGTAGGCGAAATTTCATAGAAATTAGAGAGTGGTCCGGTATTGTAAACTCGTTCCTCTTTAATATTTACACTGGAATTATAGAAGTGTCGCTAGTGGCAGGAATCGTTGGGCTATCGGTATCGGCTCCGCCCTAGTAACAAACTATTCTCCATTTGACGTTTTATAAAGATGTGCCGAAGAATGGAAAATAAGTAAATAAATGTATCATTATATATAGATTTATGCTTACCCATACACCAAGGCAATTCTTAATTTTCCTTAGAATATCCATTCCATCTTCTTCTGCCTTAATGATACTTACAGCTTCGCTTGATGTAGTTCGTTTAGAACAGAAAAAACATTTCGAATATGCCATAATCTCATGCAACTACTGCAGCATTAACTTCGTTATTTTTCATTACTCATTTACTATAACTTTCTGTTAGATACAATTTACTTAAAAAGGATATAATCTTTTTAAATTATTTCCAAACAAAACGGATTCTGTTTGTTTACAAACAAAACAGACGAAATAACGTCACAGTTTACTTGCCTGTGGCTTGCACATTTGCCTGTTGATTCATATGTTGACTTCTTCTTCTTCTTTTTTGGGCTTGCATTTTCAATATCTAGCCAAAGTTGCAAGACTTCTTCTTCTTCTTTATTTTTGGCTCACACCGCGTTTGCGATGTGAGCCAAAGTTGCTGAGTTGGGCTGTTCACCTGTTGTGTCCCTAGGTAGTGATTGCTGCCACACCAGTTTTAACCTATCAAATTGGTTGACGCGAACTCGTTGTTCATTGGTGGACACATTAATGACGTAGAGTGCCACACACGTAAATTTGCCGTTGCGTAGAAACGAATTTTCGTTTCGTCTCCCTCTCTCTTAGCATCACGTGTTCTACCCTGCTCGAAAACCTTCGCTATTGTTGCCATATTGTCATTCCATTCCTGCAGGGCGACTCACGAAAATGACTACAAAATCGAGTCTACAACGAAGTAGTAGTTTTTAGTAGTAAAGTGCGATTCACGAAACCGTCTACTAAGAATCGACTACATCTTTAATTATCTACAGCGCACGGCTACAAGGAAAGTGGTGAACTTGGCGAAACTAAGCAATATCTATGGAAATAATCGATATTTTAATCGATTGTTGTGCTATTTCCTTGACATTATCGATGCATGTCGTACTTCGAGATTCCGAGAGTTGTTTGTTTACGCAGAATGCACAGAAAACTAGTTTAGTTTGTTATAGTGATGGGTTCAAGCCGTTCATTTGTGCGAGTCGACTCATGAGCGCTCGCTCACTGAGAAGAGTCGTTCAAAAGAGTCGTCAAGCTTCTTTTTCTCGAAACACATGCCTGAAGAGGAGGAAGGGGGGTAGGAGGTGTTGAAGCACATGATTGTATTTAAATAAACGAACACAACGGAATATATCAGCCTCTGTCCTTCAAGATTAATAAATTGTATTGCATTTTTGTGTATGTGTGTGTGCGTGTAGCCGACTAGATGGCCAAGATTCTGAAGTAATCGACATTTGATCTTGTCACAGAAGTTCCTGGGTTCTAGTCCCGGTCTGGGCAAGGATATTCTTTATGAGTGTCCCTTCATCTATATCATCACGCATCATCCTCATCGTCGCGATTACTTAAAATTTGAAGAAAAGCGGCATAAAATAAGAAAAATACAAATACGAGTCTGTGTGTGTGGATATACATATGTGTAAACAGTAAACACACACGCACAAACAAAATTTATTGCACATACTTGTTTTCATTACTCTGCCTCATGAGTGAGATTTTCTATATTTGTATCTTGTTTCAGTTTACATTTCATGCTGCGGATAATAAAATTATGCAGTACGATAGCATACACAGAAATGCTATATAATTATATCAACCTTTTATTAGTAATAACGTGCATTTACATATTCTTCCTTTTTTTGCATTCGATCACTGGTTTTAATATCGCAACAAATGTGAGAAAGCGAGTCAACAAAATGCACTCCAGATCTGCGCTGCGACACATGCTTGCATTTCCACGAGCATCGCTCGTTCACGACTCTTGAAACAGCACGAAGAGTCACAGCACAGTCCCACGACTCTTTCCCCATCATTCGTTCACGACTCTCGAGACGGCACGAAGAGTCATTAAGCACCTTAACGACTCGCTCGCCTTAGCGACTCTTCTCCTCCCTCATCGTTCACGACTCTCGAGACGGCACGAAGAGTCATTAAGCACCTTAACGACTCGCTCGCCTTAGCGACTCTTCTCCTCCCTCATCGTTCACGACTCTCGAGACGGCACGAAGAGTCATTAAGCACCTTAACGACTCGCTCGCCTTAGCGACTCTTCTGCTCACTCGTCGTTCGCTCGCGAGTCGCGAGCTCTCTTACACAAGGCGCGGCGGCGGCAGTCTCGCCAGCAGACTGGATCTACAGTTTAGAGTAGGATCCACCCGCTCGCTCTCCGCGGATGGCTAACAGCTGTGTTTAAGAAATATATATCGCTCTTGAACATTATCCATGTCCATAGCTTTTTGTTGTTCTACAGTCATTCAATATAAGTTTCTGCCAATATCATAATGTATGATCGAATTTCTATAAAGCGGGCCAAATTATACGTATGTATTTTTTTTTAATGTTGCTTTCTACTAGTAAAACACCTTAACACGTAGGCTCACCGCAGATGGCCAACAGCTTTTTTTTTACTTCGCTTTTCTGTCACTTTTTTTGGGTAATCGCGAAGATCAGGATGAGTAATGAGGTGTACTAACCACTCCACCATGGAGGCCGGCGCTTTAGAAAATAATTAAAAGTAACAATCGCTTTCCACACTAAGTATTTTGTGTTGCAAATTATAAATTACTCCCCCCCTTTTCTGATTCACCCTAATAGCATAGTGGTTAACGCTGTCATGTATTAAAATGCTTTGCTTGGCAAAAATTGTTATAAGTCCACTTTTATGCTCCAATAGGCTAATCGGGTCTCCCCGATGGCGTAGTGATAACGTCGCCGGTAATCAAGGGGTACCGTGTTCAATACAAAGTGGAGGTTCGGATCCCACTTTAAACTGTAGGTCCAGTCCCGACTATCCTATCTGCACATAAAGTGGACTTGAACAATAACAACTCAAAATAGGCTAATCGGAATATTGTAATCAAGAGGTCTGTGCCTAACACCTTCCCAAAATTTTTACAAGACTCCCCTAATATTTTTTACTAACATTTAATTTCTTGTAATTTTAGCGCTAATGGTTTGGCCGAACTTGAAATTACAGGACAAATTTGTTGGCTGTTCTTCGCTGCCCGTCATGGGCTGGGGTTGCGCGCTCTCTCTCTGCAAACAACAGTCGCGAGCTCGCGAGTCGACTCTTTCCTTCGTTCAAAGAGTCGTGGCACACTTTAGCGACTCTTTGAACGAAGGAAAGAGTCGACTCGCGAGCATGCTCCTTCCCCTCTCATCGTACACGGCACGTTTCTGCCCGCTTCACTCAACTAGGGGTAGGGAAAAGGAACAGAGAGGACCCCCCCCCTCCCTCTCCTCTCCAGTCCCCATTTTCTGCCCGCAGAATCGACTTGCTTTCTTTCAAAAATTCCGGCCGCCAGGCGAGTATACACTTGCGCATGCGCCTTCCTCGCAAAATTCGTGGAAAGGCGAGGGAATAATGGAATAATAGTTGCTTGGCGGGCGGAGGAGTCGTGGCACACATACGACTCTGAACGTGTCGTTCAATTCTGGTGAACGAGTCGTTCACCGCTCACAAGAGAGAGTCGTTACTTTTGAACGACTCGTTCACGAACGACCCATCACTAGTTTGTTAAAACTGCGAAGTAATCGTAATGTATGCGTAACCGCAAAGTAATTTGTATAAAGTGAAAATACTCGTTGAATTAAAGCAATTGTGTGTAAATACACGAAATTTAATAACAGATGCTATGTTTTACCTTACCTTCTACTGTATGTCACTGTTGAAACATATGCGGCAGAACTAAGGAATACTATTTTTCTTTTGTTGCAATTGAATCATGCAAAATGTAAAGGGAGCTGATTTTTCATGATTGATTGATTGAGTTTATTGGTAACACCTTACTATACCGGAGACGGATTTCTTCTTTTCTCTTTACAGGAGAAAGTACTTACGCAAATCATTTTCTGTAGCGTTGTTGATGTTCGGGAATGTAGTTTTGATCCATTTTAATGCGAAACCGTGTGGTTTTCTACGAAAATCTATTTCCGACGCGCTATTGCTGCTGCCGCCATTTGCTTTCTGCACGAGAGCACAATACGCTCTCGTATTTTCCGTATATGCTAAATTGAACGAAAGGAGTGCTAATGGAACCTAACCTAACAGGCCTAACCTAACCTAGTAGGCATACCTCGTCCCCGTGATGCTTCGTGAGGCTATCGTGAATTTTTGGGGCTGCCAGTGAAAGTTTGTGGGAAATAAGGAACAACAGTAAGGACCCGTTATTGTAAGAAATAGACATTGTTTTCGTTAGAAATTCATTATTTCACCTAAAGAAATGTTCCGCAATGCAGAATAGTACGTTAGCAATGTAAAAAATTGCGAAATAAAACATTGATAGGTGTCTCCAGTATAGTAAAGTAGTACCAGTTTATTTTACTTCGCGTTTTGTGCCTCTTGGCTAATTTGCGAAGATGGGATGAGTGATGAAATAGATGAATGGACATTCACAAACAACCAAGCCCGACCGGGATTCGAACCCGGGACCCTTGGCGTCGCAGCACGATATGCTAACCACCCGGCCACAGGATCGGGCAGCTGATTTTTCATGTTTGCCATTATTCGTAGCAGGAACGTCTACGTTTTCTTAACCTGTTCAAACCCATTAAGATTAACGTTGCCAGTTTCGTACAAACTGTTTCTCTTTACTCAACTTTATGCACAAATAGCCCTGCTGAGCAGCCATCATCTTATGCTAAGCACATTACATACACATTAAAAATAATACTAAAGAAATGATTTACACATTTAATGTCTCTTCTGTACTGTTTTCAGTACATCAACAGGTGTTTTGAAACATTTTCAAGCAGATATGAAAACAAATCGTTTATCATGAGGAATGATAATTTATATTTACAGCCAATATGTTAAAGAAATGGTAGGAGAGTTGTCCATAACAGTTTTTCTGTTCTACACAATGTGAAATTTAAATGAAAATGTAAAAAAGTGGAGGACAATATGTGCTTCACTTCAACAGAATTCCATTCTTTAAAGCAACATATGATGTGGAATGAAAAAAATGAAAAGATATGAACTATTTGCCTATTATTTTTTCTCTTTGCTGTACATTAGATCTACTGTAGGTGTTTGGTAGAAAACCATTCAGTTTCAGTAGATTTCTAAGAAAACAGTAGAGTACAATTGATAACAGTTGTAAATAGAAATTCCCAGCTAATCGGGCCACTATGTACCTCCACTGAGTATCGAACCTTGTAAAGTAGAATCTGAACAATTGGAATCACTAGCGAAAATTAAGTTCAAGGTTCACGGATTACAAATGTCAGTAATTATTAGAACAAACTTTTGAATGTTTTTGTGCTCAAAAATTGTTCATGCCTTGAACTTGGCCAAACTTTTAATTGATGAATAAAATATTGTCATGTTACATGCTACATTTGTACATATGAATTTGATTTCTGACTGAATGCACATACTACGGAAACATAAAAGATAGGCCTACATGTTACTTCTTTTTTCTTTAAGGACGATTTTCATGTCCCATGTTATACTGTATGGAATTCTCAGCAGACAGTCATTCATTGTTTGTTGCCAAGAAGATGGACTAGTACTGCCACCACCTGGCCAAAAAACAACAACATACATTTGCATTATCTATAAGCAGCTAGTGACAGCAACTTGGAGTATTGTAAAAGCACCAAACCGTGACATACCTAACCTACTCACACCTGCATCTGAGATCAGAAATAAATCAAACTTAACCAGCCTAACCTTTTCAGATGTTTGTTTTTGCTATCAGATGCATATGCTAGTAGGTTTGGTGTTTTTAGCATGTAACACCAAGCTGCTGTTAGCTGCTCATGTAATATCCATGTATAAGACAACCACTCACATCTAATTTGCTTACACCTCAAATTTACAGAAATTTCATTCAATGAGAATGTCAAGAAATTCTTAAAAGTTACACACATCACAATTTGATACACTCCAGAATATACCTTGCATTCCTGTTGATAACAAAAAAGAAATGTTGACATTTGTAACAATTTGGATTAGAAATCACAGAACGACTTGAGATGACCTGACCCCTCTCCGATTTTCTTCACATTTGGCATACTCACTAATTGAGGCCTCCTAATCACGAATCCGAAGTTAAAATTTGTCGGAAACGTCTAGAAATTGCAAAATAAGCGAAAATAAAGCGTTAGTTTTCGGAATGGAAACTGTCGATTTTCGAGAATTTTTTTTGTTTCACAAACAAATATGTATATTCCTGATACTACCACGACACCAAATTTTAACTATGTTTGCCTAACCTAACTGAACTAACCTAACTATGCGCCAATGGTTCGCAATTATTTCCAATTTCTAGATCCTGATACTACCACGACACCAAATTTTAACTATGTTTGCCTAACCTAACCGAAACTAACCTAATCACGTGCCAATGGTTCGCAATTTCTAGACGTGACCGACAAATTTTAACTTCAGATTCGTGTTTAGGAGGCCTCAATTAGTGAGTATGTCAAATATGAAGAAAATCGGAGAGGGGTCCGGTCATCTCAAGTCATACCTAAAATCACACAATAATGAAAGAACCAACCATATGGGATTATAGATTTCAAATAAAAATGCTCTGTTCACATATTTTTTTAACCTATTTATTGATTTATTTATTGCATTGATCTTCTGCTACTTTTGGCTAATCATGAAGATGGGGATGAGGAATGACATGTTTAAATTGACGAAAGGACACTCACAATAACATCCATGTCCTGGGAAGGATTTGAACCCTTAACTCCTGGCATCATAGCAAACCTTGCTAACCTCGATAACAGTTCGTTATATCGGAGACACATTTCTTCATTTTTACAGAAGAAACTACTTACAACGTTCATCGAGGTATTTTCTTTCATCCTGGAATCTATTTGATCGGGAAATCATGTATTTTTCAAGAGAAACATCTCAGCGACGCACAAGTGCCATTGCTTTCGCTACGTGAACTGGATGCTACATACGTTTGATGATGTAACCCCCTGTCAGTTTCCAACCCCCTTTTTTTAACTATGCTTGCCTAACCTAACCTTATCAGAAATGGTTTGTGGGGCTATCCGTCAGCTACCCATGCATAATGTACAATTTGCACACGTGACGAACACGATAGTAGGTATTTTTTGGTAAAGAAGGTTGGAAACACTGCATACCTACAACAGTAGTCAACCTCTGCCCACCATATTGTGTGTTACGGAAGCGAAAAAAGGAATAATAAAAACTACTCTCTATATGAAAAATTGTGTTTGTTTTTGTGTAAAAAGCATTATGGCACCTTGAACTATGTTTCACAATACACAATTGGTAAGTACGAACCATGCGAAACACAAAATATCCAATTTTAATGTGTCTCCGATATAACGAACTGTTACACTAACCTCTTTACCTATTTACACTAGAATGCTTTGGTGCACCAAATTAATTTTAAAAAAATCATGTTCTAATGCAATTTCCTCTCATCGTTTAAAAAATTACTAACCATTGTTATAACTGTATCTTTAGTCAAAACGAAAATAAATGTCTGATGAAAGGAGCGTGTGTTCTCCTGAAACGTCACAAAGAAAAACTGTTTTCTTATGCTTGAAATAACCGTAAACTACAGGAAAATATTTCCTCTCATTTATTAAATATTTTGAGTTATGTTGTTTTACAATATGGAAAAGAGTATATAGAACTTGCTCAAAATAGGGAAACATGGAAGGCCTGTGTTGCTGCAGCCATGAACCTTCGGGTTTAAGAAGGCTAGAGAGTTAGTTAGTTATGTTGTTTTACAATAATTGCTACCACAATTTTTTAACCGTTAAAAGATAAGTAGTGTTACATAATTAAACATGAATGTGCTGAGGGGTTGCCAATAGAGGAAATATAGTGCTTCTTGTTTATAATAGTGATATCCCTAATATTTTATATGCATCGAAAGATGTTTTATGCTGGCTAATACAGGATTTGAACTGAGAAGTTTATGTACAATACACTTCCCAAGCACAAATCCCATACCGTGCCTTGCATTAATGCTCCTGAGTCTGGATCCCAGGGAAGCCAGAATGAACTTGAAACCTGAAAAAAATAAAAAAATATATATATAGTTTGCACATGGTAATGAACACATAATCGTCACAACAAACTCTAAATGTTTACATGTGTTTGTGTCAGTACAGTGTACTGTTTTGTTCTAGCAGATAATATGTGCTCTATCTACACTATGCCCTAAGTATACAACGTGCTCTATCTACACTATGTCCTAAGTATACAATGTGTAAATAAAACCTGCTGTAAAGTACAATTTTTATCCACATCTAATTTTTAAATGACATATGTTTCAACAATTTGTACTAATGCATGATCATTATAAAAATTATTTCATAATAAATGCATAATTATTGTGCTGTGAATTTTATTTATAAATTAAGTAAATGCTTAATAAATTTATGTAAAACTATATTTCACACAAATCTTGAGCACTGCACAAAGAAGAAAAATAGCTCTCATGGGACTTCATTGAAGCCCATTTTAACAATTGAGACGGTTAGGTTGATTTGATTTGATTTGCTTTATTTTGCTTCACTTTTCGCTAATTTGCGAAGATGGGAATGAGGGATGATATGATGAAATTGATGGATGGACACTCAGAAACAGCCATGCCCAGGTCAGGATTCGAACCCGGGATCCCTAGCATCATAGCACGATGTGCTAACCACATCGCTGGCAATTGAGAAGGCGAATGGAATGGCATGGATAAATAACAATAATAAAAACATCATCACAACGATTGTACACAACTGGCAAAAATATAGGCTGCTATGATAAGTGGTGTGTGTACTGTGAACATTTTCGATGCATGCCTTTGTATGATTTAGCAACCTTAAGTAGCCTATCAAGAGTTTTCATTTCTTTTCAGAAATGTTTTCACTATTTACTTTTGTCCTATTACAGCCATCGATAACCTATGCACATTTTTTTTCACTTAAAGTTTGTGCTGCTGCTTCTCATCCGTCTGCCTGCAAGCACGTTCGTACAAAACCAAACTGCATACTGTTGGGGCTTGACTTCCGTATAATTACGATTTTGGCATGGCTTATGGGATGCATAACATTCAAAATGAGTGTTTATTATTTATGGTCTGTAGAAGATGAAATTGCTGTTTTTAAATCGCATGAAATCCTAGGTAACAGTTCCGAATGTTTCATGAATTTTCACAAATTTTATAGAAGTATTAGGAAGTGTTTACAAAACTGGAAATGATTGTGGGACTAAGTTAGAAACTTGGAGAAACTAATTAGCACAGTTAAAAGTTGCACAAAGTATTAATTACAAGATAAATTGTGTTTTGAAATGTATTGTGCACGAGCAGGAATGCCTGCAAAGAGGTGCTAACAAATTATGCCTACCAAACTTAATCTGCTCGTGGAAGTGTATTTTCATATAAATTAGTGCAAGATATGGATAATTATTATTATTACTAACTTGGATTACAAGAGGTTGAGAGAAACAATCCTTTTGTTGGGAAAATGAGGTTCCACAATTTTGATCAATCCGGCACCTCCTGTTCAGTGACAAATTACTATGAAGATATTTTCGAAACAGAAAAAGGATTTCCGATATCTCTAAGATGTGTTTTAAGTACACGCAAATGCCCACTGTCATTTCCTTCTGCTTTTCGAAAACGTGAAAACACAGATTATGGGCCATTTTGGTAGCTCTATTTTATTCTTTGAAGTTGGATGTCATACACAAACACAGAATATGACGAATGTAGTTCGCTGTAGCCCGCTCTAGGAGGGTTAAAAAGGGTCCTACAAGAACTGTCTACAACTGTAGCCCGATATGTAGTCGACTGTAGCCTGTAGACCGCTGTAGACAGTTTCAAGAATCGCAAATTCAGGAAATGACTACAAATTTGACCACAAGCCTGACGTGGCTACATATTAGACTACATATCGGACTACTAACAGTTCGTGAATCGCGCCGCTGGACACACTCGCGCAAACATCATTGAAAACAATTGAATAGCGCTCCAGCTCGGGGTTCCCACCGTTCGGCAGGGACGGTAATGTGGCAATATAGCACGGCGTAGTGCTTGCTTCTTTTATGCAGTGCATGTTCATTGGCTAGCTAGTAACTAGTGTTGCCAACTGTAATAATGAAGCACTATTTCTGTCACGAAAGGGGAAAGGCAGGTAAAGTGGCGGTGAGTTTTGTTGGATTGGAAGCACCATATTTTTATTTTATACTAAGTATTTGACCGGTTTGACGTTGTGTGCGTGTATTGCGCGTGTGTATGTAAAAGTGTGTGTTTGCTAATGAACGTTAAATTCCATAATGCCTCCAGTTCTGTCGAAGTTGAAATCAAAAACCTTGCATAGCCAAGCTCGGGGAATTCTAAGCAACGTGCACGCGTTCATGAAGGAGGAAGCCAGTCATGGTGTTAGCATCCCAACAAAGCATTTTGGCAAGAGAGCAGCGGCTGCGACTGGAGTTCTTGAAAGAACAATCAGGGCTATCATGAACGAAAGACAATCTCTTGAGATGTCAGAAGGCCCCTCCACATCATTCCACACTCCCGGGAAAGAACGACAAAGTCCAGCGACCAAATCGTCAGTGGATGCTTTCGATGAAAACGTTATTTTCCGTTGCTGCGTAATGACCGGGGGGGGGGGTCGAAATAGAGCGGCATCTGCCGCCACATCCCAGGGAGGCAAAATGACTGGCGCCGGCCCTGTTTCATAACAAAAGAGAAAGCCGCGCAGCTTATCGTCTAGTGGCAGTATATGTACTTGTTATTGTCGTGGAAGCCGGCATCCTTTGTAAATGTACAACAAAGGCAACCGACTGTCGCCGATCTCAGAGAGGAAATAATAATACTGCTTCAGGAGGAGTGTTATGGTGCAATTGTAGCGGTTTAACACGTTGACATGTTATTATCTGCCGTTGCAGTTCCATACCAGTGTATACGGGTTTTGGGAGTGAAAAGTTAGAACGCCACCAGTGCATTAATGCAATGAAAAATAATATATATATATATTTTTATTTTGTTTGAAATCACTCAAATAAGGAATCGTATGAAGAAGTCTTCTTTGCAGCATTTTTGGTAATTTTACTTATGTGTTAGTTCATGTTTTGCGAATTTTTAGTCCATATGTATGTAGCTACATACAAAGCCACTTGTTAGTACATATTAATCCTAGTCCTGGTATAATGCATGACGTTTAAAACTCAACGTTAGATAGACCTGAATTCTCTAATTTTATTGTTGTACGTAACAGCTGTGCATCGGCGCACTGCAGCGATTTTTCTATCTGCTCCATTAGCAACACTGCTTCTTTAGTTGTTTCGCGCATCGCACGGCAGAAATATCTGCGCTGGACTCTACTGCCTTGCATTAATGATGCACTGCCTTGCTGGAAGCGTAAATTAATCTTTGAACTTCACTTGTGTTTTGTTTGAGGTAAAAGCCAGTAACAAGCAACAAGAAAATTAAAATTTCAGTAACCACCAAACGTCTCTAATTCCCTTATTTTCGTATTTTTTTTACATTGATAGTTACGTATTCTGCGTTCCTAAGGATTCTTCAAGTTCGCGTTTCGTTTTTTCCACGCAAATAATGTCAATTTTAGAAATATCGAGTATTTTTATAGTGTTCGCTTTCTTTTGCGTTACATGCGATATGGGCGGAGAAATCTTGACTAGCGTTGTCCATGATCAGTGGTTATGCAGTATTGCAACCTTCTTCATAGAAAAATACCTACTTTGGTGTTACTGATTTTGTATTTCTTTCCAGATTCGAAAAACGCACGAACCATGCACGGATATCCCCACAAACGATTGATAAATAGCCCCACGAACCACGCACGGGAAGGTTACGTTAGGTTGTGTTAAGTTAGGCAAACATAGTTAAATTGTTTTGTTTTTTTTTAAATTAGAAAAATATTTCTTTTTCGTGTTCGAAAACCCCACGAACCATTCATAAATAGCCCCACGAACCATTCACGGATAGCCACACGAACCATTCATGAATAGCCCCACGAACCATTTACGGATAGCCCCACGAACCATACACGGATAGCCCCACGAACCAAACACGGATAGCCCCACGAACCATTCATAAATAGCATCACGAACCATTCATACATAGCCCCACGAACCATTCATCAATTGCCCCAGGAACTATTCACGGATAGCCCCACGAACCATTCATAAATAGCCCCACGAACCATTCACGGATAGCCCCGCGAACCATTCATAAATAGCCCCACGAACCATACACGGATAGCCCCACGAACCATTCATAAATATCCTCACGAACCATTCATAAATAGCCCCACGAACCATTCATAAATAGCCCCACGAACCATTCATAAATAGCCTTAGAGATAACGCCCATCAACCTCACATTGAGCACGCCACTGATCCTGTGCACGTCATGTTGTCGCAAGTTCGTAATCAGAAATGATGAACAGTAACTCACGTTTATTTACGTTCTAGAAATGTTACACAGTTACAAAACCGCGTATTTGGAAACACTGACTGGTTGTTACGTCATTAAAGGCACGGAAAAGTTTGGTTCACGTAGTAGACGGACATCAAGGGAATAGCTTTCGTGCATCGGAGTGACATTGATGTCGAAAATTACATGATTTACCGGCAAAAAAATTTAAGCGAGGGGAAAATACACTTCCAAGACCTTCCTAAAGTATAAATAACCTCATTTTGGTAAGTACTTTCTCCTGTAAAAGTGAAGAAATACGTTTTGGGGAAACAAAAATTTTACCATCGAGTTATGGTAACTGGCTGTACCATAAGTGGTTCCGTGCGTTTCATTATGCTCTCCCAAAAGTTGCATTCCGTCGTGTGTTTCGTGCAAGAACGAGATTCACCTAACGCACGGGCCAGGAGGCTGGTTGTTCCGTGAGAATCGTCTGTTGCCATCAGACAACGCGCGCGCTGATGGATTCAAACGGCACTAGTTCGGAAAATGTATTATAATTTTAACAGAAAGCGATATGAAGCAACATGCACAAGTTGAGTATGACTTAACTGTTTTTAGAATGTGATTAAAATGAGTAACAGTGTCCACAGCAGAGTTTATTTTTGCGATAAGGACATTCCTTCCGCTGGACAGCATGTGGAAACATTCTCTAAACAAAACCCTGCGCCTGCGCTTTCGGCTAAAGTGTCCCATAAGTCTGTAAAATAACTGGTTTCACCAGATTCACGAGCCCAGTAATTTTCTTTGAATGCGTTCATTTCGTCAAGACTTTCGGAACGCACCTATTTTCGAATGTCTGGTCACCAACCAATTTTATAAGCAATATTTTTCGCATGGCCTGAGAACAAACACGCAGCTAAACCCTTTCATTTATCTTGCATGTGAGCAGCACGGATATTTCATAGAAGAATGATCATTGCAAAGCATAGCTTTCCTTTTTCCTATCGCTCCGCTCCTTCTTCCATTATTTAACTCGGTACAGATTTGTAAAACTGCTGCACGTGTTCGCTCACCGTGGGCTACCCATGACGCTCGAAGCAGACGACAAACGAGCTCTCCCTAAGGAGTGACGTAGAAACATGGCGGCGGCGTGTTTTCAGCGCAACGTTACCCTCGCAACTTTGGAAGTTCGTTTCTGCCTTAAATTGGACGCAGAGAAACGCGAGAACTTGCAGGGGTCATTTTTCCAGGGTGTAGTTTTTAAAATTGTTGCAAAAAAAATTGAGTGGAAATGTCCATTGTTGTAAAAAAAAATTGAGTGGAAATGTCCATTTGTGATATTTTATTGTGATGTATTGGCGGGTTGCACATTTCAGACATTACAATTGATTTGTGATCCTCAACGTGTGTAAATACGTTATCTTGTGGAACATAGTGCACATTTTTTGGGCAATTGCAGGCCGAAAAGAGGAGGGTTGTATTTTCTGAATGACTTGTGGGATGGGATAATTTGCGACTTCTTATTTTTATGATGGACCGGAAGAAGAGTGTAGTATTCTGTGGAAAAGGACAAGAAGAACTATTGATGTAGGACTTGCTTCTCTTTTCGAGTTTGTAACTTCGACCCGCAATTCAGTGACTGGCCTTGGAAGAAAGAGGTAAGTTACCTTCTGAGGTTAAATCTCAACTATAAACGGCTGTACAGTACTAAATACTTCTTTCCGCGCTCCAGAATTTCTTTCTTTACACTTAGCAACACATAACCTTCATAAGAAAAAAAAATCCTTGCGAAATCGAGGGTGTGAATATAAGATATGTGGGGTAACAGTATGGTATAGTGAAAACACATTTTGGTAACTGTTCAGATTGTTTTATGATTTCTCCTAGCACAACGTCACAAAAAGACTAATGATCGTAGTATTTTTGAAATCATGGTCACACGATATTTGAACCTTCCTTAAAGTAGTGAGCGCTGTTTGGACTCGAAAAAAGTTGTTTATGTTGGAAAAAACCTTGAAAATTACTTACGCACTTCTCATGGACAAGATATGGTAAGAGTCTAGTTTACGTCCTTTTCCTAAGGAATACGTGTCATATATCGTTGGAAAGGTTATGGTAACATTATCGTATGGGTAAAACGGATTCCTTCAAATTTACAGGAGAAAGTACTTACGGAAATCATTTTCTTGAGCGTTTTGGAAGTTCCTGAATGTAGATTTGATCCATTTTAATGTGAATGCGTGTTGTTTTCTGCGAAAATCTCTGTCCGACACGCTGTTTCTGCTCACGCCATTTGCTTTTTGCATGAGAGTGCAATGTTCCGTGTGTTAAGACGATGCAACCCCGTAGCCAGTGTTTCAGCCTCGCCGTGTTTTCACTAGAACCACCTGTCGAGTTCGGAACAAGCCATTTTTCCCCGAATGGGTGTCACTTATCGCACAACATTGTAGCAACATTGTGTTCCGACGTCACAGGAGAAAGCTGTTTTTACAATTTTTCTTTGTATTTATGCTAATGGAACCTAACCTAACAGGCCTAACCTAACCACGTAGGCATTCCTCGTCTGACGTCAATATTCAAGGTTGCAAGGAAGAGAATTAACGAATTACGAAAGAAAGATGGTTCCGACCCGAATGGGTGTCACTTATCGCACAACACTGTAGCAACATTGTGTTCTGACGTAACGGGAAAGATCTTTTTCATGTTAGGCAATACAAGCTAACGCGTCTCTTAGCGAAAATAATATTTTTTTCTTTGTATCTATGCTAATGGAACCTAACCCAACAGGCCTAACCTAACCACGTAGGCATTCCTCGTCTGACGTCAATATTCAAGGTTGCAAGATGGTTGTGCGTAAAGGAAGAGCATTAACCAATTTCGAAAGAAAGATGGTTCCGAATTGCTGTGTATGGACAATGAACGTGGTAAATCGCAAGGTTATTTTACAAGTTCTACACGTAAATGCGACGTATTAGCATAATTTCAAATAGGGGCACGAAAGTAGATATTTTCCGGTGAACGAGGTTGCACCACTGCATAAATCGACAAAACACTCTCACAACGCCCCCTAAACCAGTATGCTATCACGGTCATAATGTGTTACAGATTCGAAACAACAAGTAACAGTAAGTACTCGTAAATAGAGAAAATAAACATTATCTTAGTTAGAAATGCATTATTTCGCCTTAAGAAATGTTCTACAACGCGTTAGCAATGTAAAGAAGTCCGAAATATATGATTCGTAGGTGTTTCACCCATACGATAATAGTACCAAGGTTATTTTATAAGGAATTCAACAAAGTAAAGGTAAATATGCGATAACGCCCGGACACCTTTCACTCATTTATTTCCTTAATTTTACCACTGGTACTTAACTATTTTGCCTTGCGGAACATTCTTTAAGGTGAAGTTATGCTTTTTTTCCATAAAATACTGTAAACTTTTCATATTACGATTGATTATTTGTCTTACTTGTTCCGCTCCTGTAATAGACAATATGGCGTGCACTCGTAATGGATCATCGTGCCAGCTTCTGTTTTGTCGATTTTCAGTGCGCAAGCAGTGTTTCAAACCTTCATGATGGAAAATTACGTACTACTTCGATTTTTTTTTTTTCATGTTTACCTCCACAAACAATGCACGTTAGCCCCAAAAACCATCCACGAGTAGCCCCACAAACCATTGACATTAGCCCCAAAATCCATCCATGGGTAGCCCCACAAACCATTGACGTTAGCCCCACAAACCATTCACATAAGGTTAGGTTAGGCCTGTTAAATTAGGTTCCATTAGCACTCATTTCACCCCTAAATTCATCCAAAAAAGAAAGTGCGGCAAAAATAGAAATTTTCGTAAAAGGAAGGCACGTTTGGAAACACTACAGAGATCGCGTGACTTTCAACGCTCTCGCCATCTGCACGCACACAATGGAAACAACGGCATAATGTGGCAGGAATGCCAATTTCTTACGTAAAAAGTGATTAATTCTTGTTTGGCAGCATTAAACTACGAAGTTTTTACTTTCCGTGAAAGAAAATACCTCCAAGAACGTCCAGAATGCTAAAGAAACTAATTTCAGTAAGTACTTTCTCCTGTAAATTTGAAGAAATCCGTCCGGGCGATATCGCATATTTACCAAAGTAAATCCCAAGGCGAGGAAAAATTTCCTGGGTGAGAAAATCGAGAAAAACCGATGTTGTCCGGATATGCGTGATTGAACGTACTGAGGACATTTTTCGATAATGAAGCACATATTTAGGGGTGAAATGAGTGCTAATGGAACCTAACCTAACAGGCCTAACCTAACTTCGTAGGCATACCTCGTTCCCGTGAATGTTTAGTGACAAAGTGTAAAAAGAAAAACTTACTTACTCTACGGATGCCAGAGCGCCGGCTGTCTGCTAGCACGGTTTTGTAAACGGGCAAGAAGGAGTGCGCAAGAAAGACGTAAACGGGTAAGAAGGAGTGGGCAAGAAGGACGTAATCTAGACTCTAGCCCAAGATGTTGGTACTTGTTTACTATCCTTCAGACACATTTATTTATTTTTACAGAAGAAACTACTTACCGTAATAAGTTCCTGTAGCATTGTCGAACATCGGGAAGGTGTTTTGCGTGATGTGGGAATGTTTCATAGCTGAAATTCATGTTGTTCGTTGAAAATTAATTCTCCGACTGAGAATAGCTAGCCCCACGAACCATTGGCGCATGGATAGGTTACTTCTGTTAGGTTAGGAAACAGTTAAAATTTGGTGTCGTGTTAGTATCAGGATCTAGAAATTGGAAATAATTGCGAACCATTGGCGCTAGCCCCACAAACCATTGGCGCGTGGTTAGGTTATTTCTGTTAGGTAAGTAAATATAGTTCAAATTTCATCAAAACAACGTTGATACACCTTCAGGAATGTTCCGCGAAGCAGATACGTAAGTACGAATGTCAAAAATTGACGAAACGAAAAAATTAGAGGTGTTCGAAGGATAGTAAATTTTTACCGTGATTGCTTCTTTGCGTTTGCGGTGCGCGATCGTGGTGCGGCACCCGGCATCTCTTCAGGTAAGTACCTTTTTCTTTTTACACTTTCTGTTCACAATAGCCCCACTATCCATTCACGTGGTCGAGGTATGCCTACGAGGTTAGGTTAGGTTCCATTAGCACTCTTTTCACCCCTAAATATGTGCTTCATCATCTAAAAAATTCCTCAGTACGTTCAATTGCGCGTATCCGGACAACATTGGTTATTCTCGATTTACTCCTTCAGGAAATTTTTGCTCGCTTTGGGATTCCTTATAAAATAAGCTTTCCAACGATATATGACACGTATTCCTTAGGAAAAGGACGTAAACTAGAGTCTTACCTTACATTGGAAAAAAAACCGCTCACACATCATCTTGTCAAACTTCCGCGTAGTTGCTACACTGTGAGGGGGTTACATAACCGAACGCATGGAACATTTGATTCACGTAGTCGACAGTAATAATAATAGGCCGCGGTGGCTCAGTCGGTAACGCATCTGACTACCATTCTAAAGGTCCCGGGTTCGATCCCCGGCCGGTTCAAATCCGGGAACTTTTCTAACGGTGGAAGCGGCCCCGGTGCCCACCCAGCGTCGAATAACATGGGTACCTGGGGGAAACCCTGGGGGGTAAAGGCAGTCAGGGGCGTGATGCTGATCACATCACCCCCACTCACGACCGAATCAAGAAAGTGTGGGGCGTTACCCCCACACCCCCTATATGCCTTCATGGCGTAATGAGCTATCGTACAACGGAGATGCATGATTGACGAAAAATACCTTATTTACAGGCAAAATACGTTGCACGATTCTAATAAACATTTTCCCCGGCTTCAGAAAGTCGCCAAGAACGCAATTCCGTAAGTACTTTCTCGTCTTTTCTCCTGTAAATTTTAAGAAATCCGTCTCCGGCTTATACTATCGTTACCACCAAACCTCACCTGCCTAACCTAACCATGAACAGACATAAATTGAAATCGAACCATGTAAAAATTGCATTCGTAGCATGATGAAATTGCAATAAAACAAAAGGAACTTGGGCCATTTTCTCCCTTTGTTCAACTTATTCGGCTGGTAAATCATGTATTTTTCGACATTCATGTATCGCCGATGCACGATACCTCTTGCAACCATTACCGTCGACTACGTGGATCAAATGTTCCGTGTATTCGATTATATAGAGCAATTCCAGATGTAACGGACTGACACATTAGAAGATTTTCTTCAGCTTTTTAAATTGTTAACCACTTGCCTGATTAACCCGAGTTAACTCGGAATTTGTTTTTGCTTTACATATTATTTACCCGAGTTATCTCGTTAAAATCGTGCAACCGCAGTGCACTTTTCTGCCTACCCGGATAGACTCGTTTGAGCTTTAAAAGGTGTTAATTCCCATTTTGGCCACTAGATGGAAGGCCATCTACCGGATTCCCATGACACTACGTAGTTGTGGTCGTTCTGTGAGTTTAGTGTCAAAACGTACAGAGCGTTTTTGTGTTGTGAATACATTCTGTTCATGTTTTAGTGTTTTCCATCGTGCGAAGAACAACAAGATGAGTAACGATAAGCTTAGACAACAGTATAGAGGAGGAGAAGGAAAAATGGATGTGAGTGGAAGTGATACAACAGTGGACAGTGTGTGTACTGACGGGACAGATACAGATAGTTGTGGTGGTGTACAGTCGCCTTCTAAAATATTTTCTTTGGTATATGATTTGTTGGGAAAGGGGTACTGTTTGACAATGGACAATTATTATAACTCCCCACAACTTGCAGATCTGTTCATTTCGAAAAAGCTGATGTATTTGGAACACTGAAACGCAGTAGGAGAGATGTACCACAGACTCTAAGAACAGCCAAATTGAAGAAAGGCGAAGAAGTAGGGTTGCAATGCGGCAAAGTGACAGTCATGAAATGGAAAGATAAGAAGGATGTGACATTGTTGTCAACCATCCATTCTGTTGAAATGATGACTGTAACACAAAGTCACAAAGCCAAAATTAAACCACGAGTGGTGGTCGATTACAACGACAAAATGGGTGGTGTTGATCAGCATCTTGCTTCATACGCCACACCAACAAAGCGTGGCAAAAAGTATTATAAAAAGATTTTCTTTCATCTGTTGGATCTGTCTCTTTGGAATTCAACATTAAAATGTGAAGACATTTTATTTTCCACAGTTTATATGCTATTTTGAAACATTTGTAGTACTTTCCATGTATGTACGAGTTAACTCGGGTTAATAATTATGGAAGTTTTTTGAATAGTTTGGTAACCTTATTTGACCCCAAAAATAGAATTTCATTACTGTTCCTTAATTGCCGATATCGGTACATTACAAACACACAATAAAAAAAATGTGTAAAATATGGACCACTTTTGGGAAAATAAAGTGTCAGGCAAGTGGTTAATTAGGCATATATGCAATATTAAATTTCCAAAATATCACCATGTTAGATAACAAAAAGAGCCTTTTTAACCCAGTAACAAACTTTCCACAATTTTGTCTGACTATCGAGAAAATAATTAAAAAATGCATGGTAATGGACTGACCCATGTGTCAACCCACCGTTTCAAATTACTGAATGTTTTGATAAAATTCTCTGAAAGTTGGACACTTTAGTACTTCTCTTTTTCAATGATTAATAGTGGAAGGTGGTACAGTAAGACAGGAAAATCTGAATGCTTCAGTTTTATTCAGTGGTTCAGAAAAAAATAAAATAAGCCTGGTAACGGACTGACACCTTCTGAAATATATTCATAAACTCAACAGACTTACATATTCTTACTAAGAAAAATGTTTTTCTTTACTATATAACTGAAATTAGTTAAAGTAACACTAAAAACTACTAACAATAAGTAACACTAAAACTATTTAAACACTGTACAAAGGAAATAAGGTATATAAATTGTGCTAATACTGTATGACAATGTTACACTTCTTGCTTCTTAAAATCCTTAAATTGTTTTTCTATTTCTCTTAAATGTGGAATTTCACAAGGACCAGCACCCTTCAATTCAACTGGACCATAAAATGAAAACTTCTTGTTTAGTTTCTATATCATTAGGTCGTGGCCAGAAAAAGCTGTTAACTGAAAGATATTTCATCATTGTCTATGGTTAATATTCTGTTAATATAAAATGTCTGATCATAAAATACTGCATAATATTTCTCAACTTCCAAAGAACTGTTTTGTAATACTTCGTAACTTCCAGAACGCTGATTTTTCAAGAAGGAATGAACAAATTTCTCAGTTGATCCTGTATAGTTGGAGCATTCAATGACATTTTTAGAGATGACTTTGAAAAGGTGAATATTGTGTGTGTTTGGAATTTGTTGAATATTAAGCCAGTGTTCATCTAGTGTTGCTTTCACGTCTTCTATGTTGAAAATTGGGATTTCTGCTACTACAATTTTTGTCTTCTTTTCTTGAAGGAATGTGATAAATTCATGTGCACAGTGAACTGAAGTCTTCCCAGTCATTACATCTTCCCTCGCCATCCTCTTTACTTCTCCCCCAATTGCATCTACAGCCCCTTTACCATGGGAAGTTGAAAAAAAAACCCACTCAATGTTGTTTGTTCCTGCTGTAAAAAAAGATGTGATGTTACATAAAGTGTACCTTTGCTTAAACTGTGAAGCTGCGCCATCTGAGAAAATATGAAGACTGGAAATTGGTAATCCAAGATTCTTTTTGAAGATAATCTAAAATATACTGTAAATATACATGTACACTGTATTTATCATGATTAAGGCAGTCAGATACACTAGCAAAATACTTCTTTTGTGATGTAGTTCCATCGTGAAACCAAGTTACAGCTGTAAAAACGGTAATTTGTTTATTGCTCCAATGGGAAGATTGGATTTCATCCTGTTCCTTGCATAGTTCTCAGAAAAGTCAATTTGTAAGACATCTTCTTCTTCATTAAGTTTTGAATCCTTCCCTGGAAAGCCATCTGCTGTTTACGTTTTATGAAAGTATGATGCAGAAAGTGTGGATTTTTTCCTGACAGAGACTTAAAACAATCTTGGGCAGTTCCAGTCTTTTCAGTTTTCTCAACACTGTTAGTAGTATTTCCCCACTCATACCACTTACAGAACTCTGAATGATCTGTTTCGCTTTTATCACTATCTGTTATGGAATTTAAGTCTGGACATATTTTGCATTTGCCAGTCATACAAGGTTCATTATCTTGACTACATCCTATCTGGTCTATAAATGGCATGGCCGAAATTCTGTAGAAAGATGTATACCTGAAGAATGGAGGGCGATTAATAACAATTTAATGTTTTCATGTGTCATGCAAACACAAACATTTTGAGGTATATTTCGTAAAAGAAACACAAACTTGGGCCTGCAATCAGCAAAAGTTGAAAAACTTATTTTTATCTCAGCATGCTTCAAGCAAAATATTGCATATGTTTCCTGAAGGGTTGTAAGTAAGTACCAAATGATTGATGTGATGAATACACTTTTGTCGGTGTTTCAATGACAGGTGTTGGTGTTTCAGGAGGAACAGCGGCAGTAGTTTCTCTTTTCCTGTCTTTCCTTCCGTTTGTATTCACGGTTTTTCTTCTTAAGCTGCTGTTTACCTCTCTCACTAAGTGCACTTCTTTTTATTTTTTGTCTTTCAGCATCTTTTCTCTTTACTTCTTCATAACAAGTCTTTTTTTTTCATACACTGTCTATAATTCCGCTGCTTCTCAACATTGATTAATCTTGCTTAATCTTAGCATCTCAAAACAAAAGAAAATATATTCTGTTAAAATATATTTAAGTATGATTTGTACAATAAAAATTATTTTATAATATATCTAACTTTATTTTATTTTTTTATAAAAATCATTTTGAGTAATGAAAGTTCAAGCAGGACTGTCAGATAGCATGTATGAAAGTTTTTTAATATTTTATATAACTTCTCCTTATAATGTCAGTCCGTTACCTACATATAATACCCTAATGCCTTAAGACATAACTGTGAAATTTTTTTGTCTGAGTAGTCTGGGTAAACCTAACACAGGATATAAAGTTTTATGAAATTGTCACTTTGGATTTTCTTATAAATAAACTTTTTCAAATATTTTGGTAACGGACTGACACTACCGCTTAACAAAGTTTAGCATGCATTACTTCTTCATACATGATATTTTCAGTATACAGTTTCTGTGCAAAATAATGTTATTTTTATGCACATTCTAGTAATATAATTAACTTTCAGGTAGATAGGTTTCTGAATGATTTTATAGGTGTTGAAATAAAACCATTTTTTATACAATGCGAACTCTGACTAGCAGTACCATCATATTTTTTTATACTGCAGCTGCAAAAATCAGTTACATTAGGAAATAATTATACTACATTAATCTACATGAAGTTTTCTTTCCAACAAGGTATAATATATGCTACTTGGTTACACTTTGATTTTCACACCAGGTTGACAATTTTCTGGAACGCTCTATAGCAAGCACGTGGTTGTTTTACAAGATGACGTGTGAACTGTTTTTTTCTTTTCTTTTTCCCAATTTAATTTTCTATGTTTGCCTAACGTAACTGAACCTAAGCTAACCTTCCATAAATGGTTTGTGGATCAATTTTTGCTTAAAACCCTTCTGTGAATAGTTTGTGCGGCATTTTTCGGTTAATAAGTTTGGAAACACTGCATATCAGCTGACGATAGACAACGTGAGTCAAGATTTGTTTGCCATATTGTGTGTAACGAAAGCAAATTAGCAACGAACAATAAATACTTGTAATGTGAAAAATTACACTTTTTCAGTGAAAAAAGCAAAAAACCCACGTTCAGAAATGTTCCGCTATGCATAACAGGTAAGTACAAATCTAAATAATTAGGAAATAAACGAGTGAAATGTGTTTTTTACTATACCATACTGTTACCGGTATGTGGTTTGTTTAAGTTTGTACTCTCGGTACAGAACATGTACACAGATCCCCGCTTGCTATCTTGAATGAGAGTTGCACTAAATGCCCTCTGCCACATATCAAATAAAAATAAAATCCTCTATTAGAGCGGGCGTGTTTCGGCCCGTGTTGCTAGCTTCACTGAGGGATGTTGCAGATCAGGCTGGCGCATCAGGCTAACATCCTTGAGGGTCGCTCTGACAAACCCTTGTCTGGGTGATTAATACAAAGTAAAGTACTAATGGAATATATGAACATATCCTGATACGTTTTTAACATATCATTTTCTTCTGTAATTTATTACTTTTGTATCACTGAAATCACGTCATACATTTATTAGCATGTAACTTCTTTAATGAAACTGAATTATTTTAAATTTGAACATGATGAAGTCTACATTGTAATTTTGGTTACATGTAAGCCTGTTATATGTATGCACACAGGCCCATACCCAGGGGAGGGGCCATGGGACTCCCTCGAAGCCCAGGATTAGAAATCAAAACTTTTAAAGAGGAGGGACTACAAAGATATTTGAAGAAAAATGCTTAGCTGTCACTAATTTGTAAGTAATATTAGCATGTATTCCAGATTAGAGTAATAATAATTTCATTAGAGAGAATGATAAACAGATAACATACTTCTGTATGTTGGATGATGGTAAAAGATATGCAAAGGGATGTTAACTAATTATTAAATGTTATAGAGCGTAATGTGTTTGTTTGAAGTCGCCGGAAATTTTGACATCAGATTAGTGAATCATAGCAGCTGTAAATTTTACTACTGAATTGTGTTTTCGGTTTTTAGAAATTGAAGAGGGAAATAGAGAACCACTATGGCATTCTAAGCAAATTGGTAACTGTTCCGAATGTTTAATGACTTTTGAAACTTTAATATTAGAAGGGGAATTAGAATACTGAAAAAAGATTGCGAGAGTAATTTCGAAGCTTGGAGAAACTAATTGGTACCATTAAAATCTTTCCTAAGTATTAATTACAGGAGAATTTTCAAATTTAAAGATTCAAAATTTAGCTTACGTGAGATGACGTCCGTGGTTTCAAGTTGACTAGGGGGGTGTAAGAGGTGCTCCTTCTACATAGTGCACCTAATAGTCAGCCTCACTTCCACGTAGTACACCCTGGACTACAGACTAACGAGGCTCTGGCCCCATGGCCAGTATAATTTTGTTTGTGTTTACCTGTGTTTTGTCCTTATTTGTGCTGGGTGCTCCTTTACAGCCTCAGCTTTAAACGAAAGCCTGAAGATTTTATGATTTTAGTTATGCAACGTTAGAGTTGTTATGTGTAACGATATGGGTTGGACCCCGTATAATGTGACGGGTGCAAAATAGCCTTAGTGCTGACGCACCCACAATTTTAAATTCAAGTTGACTAGGATGCTGGTTTTCGTTGATTTTTATTGGATGGTGGAATAGGGTTATGTGCTTAAGTCTAGATATGAGATCAGTTGTTTAAATCATACAGGGTGTTGTTGAATTGCTCTGTAAACCTGACCTAACAGCATTTACAGATAAAAGACCCCTTTGCAACACACACTTGAAGTACATGGCAGCAACTATTCATATCTAAGACAACAGGAAATGAATCGCTGCTCGCAAATGAAGAATCATATTGGAGTATGTGTAAGGGAGAAATCATTATTCAGAAAATACACATTAAGGATTCACTAACACTCTGAAGAATGTGTTACTGGACATAATTAGAAATCAAATCATGTAAAAAATGCCTGTGTGCTATGATAAATTTGGATTTAAGCAATCGGAACTTGGTGCAACAAACCTGTGTAATGTACTCACCAATTCAATTTTGAATTAGAAGGCTACTTCGTTCTATTTTCTAGTACCAATGATTATATTTTTCTTGTGTTTCTAGTTGGGATGAATCATAAAGATGACATTTAATGAGTACTTTTTCATTTTTTACTAAAAACACATTTTTTTTCACATTTACCATGATCGGAGCAATAACTTGAATACCTCCATTACATGACCTGTCCTCTTTTTACATCCAACCTTCATAACTGCTTCCCTAGTATTAGAAATTGTGTACATCTTAATCAGTTGATTTTAATCTTAACAATCTATCAGAGAAACAATTCAACACTCAGTTTTGAACATCAGACTTCAGCTTTCAATCTTTGTCCCAGGGTTTTTTCCTATCCTAAATGCAGAGTTACATTTTGAGTTAGAATTCTCTGTATGAGGCACCTGCAAGGGCATTTGGCTTCCTTTTGTTAAACAATGCTTAGCATTAACCCAGATATGCCTGAAAAAAATTTCTTTAATTTTTCTTGTTTTTTGTGTTTAATGCATTAAGAAAAATCAGATTAATGTAAAAATAGTCTTTATTTTGAAATATCTAGTTTCAACAATGCTCTAGAGGGTGTCCTTTTAAAAGGACAGTAGGCATTAAGGGGTACATTATGTTAGTGTAACGAAGTAATGCACATTTTTAATTCAGCGAAAGTGTTATTTAACATGAAACAAATACATAAGAACATATTCTAATTGTTTGTGTGGTAGCTTACAACCACGCAGACTCAGTTCGGTAAGAAGAGGAATTGTGGTAAAAACATTACCAAAGAAGATATGATAAGGGTGAGACCCAATAGATTGTAAAACATCAGTGTACATGAGCACCACGGATGGGCCAAGATGAAGTAGCCTACTCTGTATTCATCAGGTAGTTTCATTTTTGCACCCTGATATGGCTCCATCCAAACAACATACCCATTACAAGTAGCACCAACCCACAGCTTGTAGCCGTACCTGATTGGTTTGCCGTGAATAAATTGATTGCATCCATGGCGACCATAATATGTAATTTTTTGTAGGGAAGGGGGTAAACAAGACATGTTCCCCATAATGGTGTCATTCTATGAAGGAAACACTCCCTCAATGTGAAGGTACGATTTTCCTGCAATATCTGTATAGTAATAACAAATGACTGTGACTGAAATAAAATTAAATGTGTGAAATACATTCTTTTAGGTTGACATTCATTTTCCAGTGAAGGGAACATAGTCCCCCTCTCCCTGTTGCCCCACCTTTCCCATATCCATGAAAACATTATTTTAATTTGCTTTATTTGTATTTTGAAGCTAGATTCTTAGATTTATATTTTCAGAAGGAATGAAAGAGACATCAATTTTATTTCTGGGTAAGTTAGATCATGTATCCAAGTTCACTTTAAAATTACATATGTGTTGTTGTTGCACCTTTCCCTTTCAATAATAATTCAAATTTTAGTAAACCTTGTTTTCAGTGCAAATGATGAGAATAATCTTTCATCAATTTATTGGTACACTAAGATATGAATGTGATATGCTATCATGTATTTTAGTGAAATCCTTATTGCTTGGTTAACATTGTTGTAAAGTTTCAAAAAGATTGAGTAATTTATAAGGGAGATTGAATTATTGTTCTAAGACAGTACAACAGACAATTGGAGGCTCTGGGAATGGAAGAATGAGGAATCACTGAAAGTTTCATGGGCTATAAAAATTAAAGTAGACAAGTTAGAGACAAAATAATATTGTACGGTGTCACCACCATGGAAGGACTAAATGTGCCAAGTTTCATTTAGATCCGAGATCCAGGGTATCATGGTTTGGTTGAACCGACATGGAATGACCCATGATTATCATGGAGAGAAAGAAAACGAAGTTATTTCCAATGTACACTTGTTAATAATAGTAACAATTCATATGTTGTTTTGTAATTTGAGTATGTCATACCTTTGTATGTATACAAATGATGAAAGGATTCAGAACTGAAATATCATGTACATTTTTGAAGAAGTGGTGTTTTAGTTGCTGCTGCAAATACTAATCTGCAATATACTGCCCAGCTGTCCATTATGCAATACACACTGTGTCCATGATACTTACTAGCTGTTCACTAGATCTATCTTGAACACAGTCTGAAGTTATTTTGCAAGCAGGCAATATGTGATAGATGGTCTTGAGATATGTAAAATTTCAGTAACTGAATCTGTGTGAGAAAAGTATTTCCTGATTTTGACGTAACCCACCATGTGATCTGTGTGTCCTGGAGTAATCTAGCAATAATAAATATATTTCTCAACTTCAAACAATAAGAGAAATATGCTTGAAGAATTCTGAATCAGGCTAAGCAAATCAGTATTAGACCACTTTTCCACGGGCTACAAGGGAGATAAATATATGAAGATACACTATACTTCGCTTATGTGTGTTATGTACTTTTTGTCCCAAGTTAGCATGGATCTGCCACACCCAATATTTCCACAATACAGCTGAGCTACCTAGGCAGTTATTACCTGGCTGAAGTGAATCCCCATTTACCTACTGCCCAAAATTCACAAACCTGGCAACCCTGGCAGATAGGTTGTGTCCATCTACAACTCACCCATCAAAATAATTTCAGCCTTTGTGGACTTCCACCTCCTGTCTCTAGTGAAATCTCTGCCTCCTACCTCTGTGGCAACAACCACATTCTCCATTAAATCAACATCCTTCCTCCATTGACTCCATCCCTTTACACCAACATACCTGACTCCCATGATCTTCGCCCCATGGAGTTCTTCCTCAGCAATATACCGAAAACCCCCATAACCCCAGCACTAACTTCCTGATCCACCTTGTCCTCACATGCAACAATTTCACCTTTGAAGATTGACATGATTATGTCTTTATGGGAAAATTCTAACATATATTCCTGGGGATTCAACCCCTAAAACCTCTCTTCCTCCTCCATTTTGTAGACAACACCTTCATGCTCTCAGCATGTGCAGAACCATCCCTATCTACTTTTCTGGACCAACTGAACACTTTCTTCTCCCTCAAGTTCACCTGGACCCACTGCACCAACCAAATTGCCTTGCTGGATGTGCACATTGAGAGAGGTCATTTGAAAACATCTATTCATGCCAAACCCACGATCCACACGCAATACCTACACTTCTCCAGCTCCCACCCATTCAACACCAAGATAGCAATCACATTCTCTCAAGTTTTCAGGGGACGCCACCTGAATGGTACTCCAAATTTCAGGCATCTTCTCTTTCCATTTCTCCACTGGCGCAAATACAAGTTTTGCATACAATATGAGGAAACCATAGCTTATCCTGATCTCCAAGCTTCACATCAATGTAAGCTACATATGCTGCTTTTAGAAACTCAGAAATAGATTTCTTATCTACTTTCAGTGTGTACTCCCAAAAAATATAGCAACAAACATTGGGATGATTCAAGCAGCTTCATTTTGAAGTAGCCATAACCTCTATATGCTGTTCCATCTGCAGAAATGAAATGAGTGAGAATAGTTGTGAAGCAAAGGCCAACTATACATAAAATAAATGTAAGCAATTTAAATACATAAATTGCCAAAACAATTACAAAAGCTTGTTATGATATCCGGATTCTGCAGGAGAGATCTTTTAAAGAATGGACTAAAATTTTATGCATTTATGCCTATCATATCATATCTCTATAATAAACCAGAGCTGATGCAGTCTATCCAATTCAATTTTCTGATTCAGCACCCTCCAAAACCCCAGGAACAGGACTGAAAACCGAGACAAACACACACAGAGAAAGTTAGGCAGTGCTATCTATACCTTCTAAGGCCCTCAACCTCAGGATCAACAACACCTCGATACAAAAAATATGGGAGAGTGCCTACATATCATCCATGAGTGCAACCACAACCCCATTGCTTGAAAAATGCTATCCAGTCACTTTCCCAACTAAACCCTCCCTAACCATCACTTTACAATTTTACATAGCTTCCATGTCCTCCATCTTTTTCTACCACTGGAGATGCAGCTCATGGCTATGAAAATGTGAATTTTTCCATTGTCTGGTGAGCATTTCCTTTCCCCTTTTTACTTGCTACACACACACACAGGTATCAGTCTTTTGTCTTCTATTTGAGCACCATCTGATGTTTCTGTGTAAATTACATTTTCAGATTGCAAGTGCCTTACCCTCATCAACATAGATGGAGTTTCATGATCACTCTTTGTCCAGCCTACTGAAGGTAGAACCTGACCTCATGAGTTGTTCAATCAAGAGTGAACCAAATGAAGAGTCAACTGAAAACACTTGGCAGCCAGCATCATCATCATCAGTTATTAAATCTGAACCAAAGGAGGTACAAATGAAAGTCAAAGAGCCAGGGGATGCTGTCTTTCACATATACTTGAACTCTGGTGTTCGGATGAATGAATTCTTACAGGAGGATAGTAAAGATTTGGCTACAAGTGATGACATTGCACAGTTTGGTGCTTTTGCATGCAAAAGAGATGAGATTGACAATGTTAACGTAGAGCCTGATGATGTGAAAAGTGAGCTCACTATTGAAGATGAATGTCCATATGCAGAGACAGAAAGGTGAGTGCATGAAGTATTTCACATTAATAGTACCAAGTACCATAATGCTTCCATCATACTTCCTCAAAATTTCCTTGACTTGAATATTTAGTAATTATCAGAATTGCTTCTTGTGTATAGGCATAGTCATGGAGTGAACACTTTCAGTTGTAATTTATTTTACGTCACATTTCTGCCACTTTTGGCTAATCATGAAGATTTGTGATAATAGAGTTACATTGAGGAAGGCATTGTCTGATCCATCATATGATGCGGTGCCCTGGCACTGGTTGAGAGCAACCCTCATTGGATCTTCGTTGCGGTGCCTGCCATGTTTACCGGAAGGAACCCATTTGGATGAATGCCTCTACTACCATGATTCGTGTCTGAACCAGCCAACGTTCCATGGCAAACTAATTACCAGACTTGCATCTGCGTAAGCGTGGGAACCTGCGTTTTGACAGGTTTTCCAAATTATATTGGAAGATACAATATGCCCCACCCTGTACTTTCATGTTACTTAACGATGTTAGATTCGATTATGTTAGGAGTTTCATGTATTTTTGGATTCATGCATGCACATATAATGATATTTTGTTTAAAAGAAATGTGAAAATACTCTTGAATATACTGAGTTGGGTAGGTAAATGCCTGTCACATAGATTCTTTCACATATTCTTTAACATCCTTCAGCATATCACTGAATGATACACTTCTTACAGATGATTGTTTTTACCTGTTTGGGAGTGTTAGATTAAATGGAGTTAAGAAATTCATGTTTTTATGTTTTAATACTGACCACAATTTTGCTTTATGTTGGATTAGGTGTGTTAGGTTTGATTAATTTTGCATTTTGGTTAGGATAGTAATATTTGGTTTTATGGTATTTGCATTTACACTACTTTTTCACTTTTGAGTGTAGAACCAGGTTTAGGGGAGAAAAAAATAGTGCAAATTTTTGGGAATACGTTTCTCCTATGTGGGTCACATTTTGAAACAAATGTTTCTGTTGATTGTGTTTTGTGTACCTTGAAGCAAATGTTAGATCACAAGAGACATCAAAATCTATTGGTTTAAAAGTATTCAATGTTTTATTCTGGGGGATACACTTTGTTACTGGCCCTAAGTTGTTTCCCAAGATTGTAAGATTAAAGGCAAGTGTCAATTGCTTACTAAGATATATCACATAGAAACAGAATTCTGCCGAGATTCAGCATTCCATTTTAGCTTCTACTGCAAACACCTCAATTTTGTCAACAACAACCTTGGAAATGATATTTATAATAGCTTGTAAGCTAATGTTCTGTAGCTACAATTCAAGGTTAGTGTTTGCAAAACTTTACTTTTGTTCCAAATAAATATATAGCAATATTATTTATGTTGTAAACATGTCCAACAGTGTTTTAATCAACAGCAAACTTGTTTTGAATTAATAACACAAGAAAACTGATTTCGTGAGCAGATAGTTTCATGAGAAATCTTGCTATCGTGTCATTCTTTAGAATGAAGGGATCTGAACCAGTTAACTGATGGGGTGATGTAAACTACTCATCATTCATCCTCTTGATGAGACCACTCGTCATTGACATGACGAGTTATTGCTTGGCATGCGAAAGGTACAAATTACACAAAGGAATTAAACTACTGAAAAGACAATGGCAACTCGTTGTGTTTTGTGAACCGTTGAACCTGTATCATGGCTGGGTGTAGGATAATTACCTGTCTAACTGAAGTATCTGAGCTGAATCGAAAATAGTGAAGTCCTCTGTAAGCTTCTCTCTTATGCTGACCAAAGCGTGCTTCCACTATCGACCTCCTGTCTTGCTGACCTCCTCTCTCTACCAACTCAATTCCCAAAGTCCAGTCACTTCCCAGCTTGTCTCACCTCTATATTCCCTGGCCATCGAGCTCTTCCTCGATGCCGAATCGCCGAATCGTGTTTATTATAATTGCTACCATGCAAACCGCTGACACCAAACCCAGAAGTGTTACCTGTTTCCTGAATGCTCAGGAGGTTTGCATGGCACAACACAATGCATTGTAAACATGCCTAAGAGGCTTGAGACAGCTGAGAAAAACAAGTGAATGCCCTGGTCAACATGAAGCGTTCAGAGAGACTTAATAAAATAAACATACAATCTTAGGGATTGATACGTTCGCGCCTCCTAGGAAAAATTTTCTCCTTTGAAAATTTAAAAGTCAAATCGCAAAGCTTGACATGACTCAGGTTCGCCAATTCCATATATTTTCTTAAAAAACCCAAATATACAAAAGAAATACACCATAACTGTCTGTTGTTTACTGCATCCTGAAGGAAAGAAATTTTTCATTCCCTAAACTTTATAATGAATAATACCCTTAATACTAACAAATTCGTATGTTTATACGATGTAAAAAACAATAATATATACTATTATAAGACTAGAAATCACAAAAGTTCATGTCGTTAAGCGAGAAAACTCTTAATGTATCACATGTGCGTGTACGTAATGTGTATTATGTATAATTGCTCATCAACCTGCTCCTAGTCAAGAGTCTGTGATGCCTCGCCACGCGGTAACGACTCTGTGTCTCCCGCGAGGCCAACGGCTGGAGCGTCTTGCAAGATGGAAGGGAATTCACAATGTTTATTTATATTGCCACTTGATATAGACTCTTCAAATAAATAAAAAAAAAACCTTAAAAAGGTGCACAAGTAAGTACACGTAAGTAAGCATGTAAAACATTGTCACTTCTCACTGTTTTGTCCGTGTGAAAACCTGATCATATCAAAGTGCGTATGTTTTACGAACTACGTAGCACTGCACTCCTAACATCGCCAAATATATAAACTTGCATGGCTGTGTTGCACATTCCAATGTATTATTATACAATATTCAAATGCATATAGTGAGTTACACTGAAAACTGTCGCTGGTAAAACTTAATTATAGCGTTCAATTTTCTTTTCTACGTTTAAACTGTACACTGTATACACATCTATGGCGTGGTGAATACCTTTGTATGACTGCACACAAAATTAATAATCTTCCAAGTGACAAAACTATGTGCTTGAATTTAAATATCAAATAAATGTTCTGCGAACAAATGTGTCGCTTTCAATATTCCATGTTGGTGAGAAGAGGGAAAAAAAATAACAATAATACCTGCATGCGACAAACATATGCATAAAATATTGTCACTAAAGCATGCTTTCTAAAATGTTCGAAAGTGCTGGAGTTATGTTTTTTATTGCTTGCATGTCCGTTTATTATTCAAAGTGCAAAATTTCATCTTAAAAAAAAATTATGCACTAATTGCACTGGTCAATTGACACCACTGGTGCTTGTCGCTTCCTTGTAGTATAATATAAACTTGAATGCATATAAAACTGGTTCTCATGCATGGCACAAAACTGACAATGTGTATAAGGGTTATGGAAAAGTATTGTTTCCCATAATGCATGTTAAATAACCAAATAAATACACATGATAGGAGCTCACATGTATATGTGTAGAAACACTGTAGCACAATTCTGTAATTATTGTTTGTGACCAGAACTGCTGTTTGTAGAAAGTACGTTTTCTACGCTTCTTCTTCTTTCTGGATTGCTTGTCGTCTTGACTGCATGGGGCAATGTAAAAAAATGTGGTAAATTACCCGTAGAACTTGGGAGATGGGGAAAAGTTGTTGTTAGAACTGCAAACAGTGTTGAGGGAAATTCTGTCTAGCTCCATCACTAGGTGTTGTTGATAATGTATAGTCCGCTATACTGGGAAATGTATGGTTGACTACATCCTTCCTGTAAAAGGTAGTCTCCGTGTAGTAATTAGAAATGTCTGCATGTCTCCCTCAAATTGGTGGTGACGAGTCTCTTCTTGAAATAGTACTTAAAATGTCTGCATGTCACCCTCGTAGAATGATACTCAGTCTTTCTGCCTGGTAATAGTAGACTGCCTGCGGATGTCCGTCATGAAAAATGCCCATGGATGGTTTAGGCATTGCTTGTCCATGGTGCTCCGTATAGACAGGTTAGGTTAAAAGGAAAAATTATGACAAAGAAAGGAAATTGCAATAGGATGGGTATATATAATTCAAGTATGCATGTACACAAAACCAACTTATTTCCACTGCCTTTTCTTTAAAATCAAATTAAATTGTCTCATCAAAATAAAATAAATAGATAAAATAATTGCCATAACTCTTTGAAAATAAATAAGGAAAATATAAATAAAATATCCAACTGTAATTAAAATATTAATGTACATGATTAATGTGTTGCCTTAACCTATTAATTATTACTGCGCTGCTCTAAATGAATCTGTTTCGCAAGCTGATGATGCTTATAAAAATAATATCCTAGGGTTGCGGTTAATAACACATTCCAAATAACAAAAACTAATATAGACATGGGCAAAGGGTTTAAAACTAATTCTTGAAATGAGATGTTCTTACTAATTGATTGATTAAGTTGCTTTAAAGCAAGTTGAAGCGGAGTCCATTGGGGAATAGTGAAATCAGATAAATTCTTGGGAATATTAGGTAGTAACTCAATTTCCTGCATTTTGACTTGTTCGAAAGCTAAAATTCTTGTGTGTAAAATTTGTTGATCCACAATAATTTGCGAAAAATCCTGATAATTAAAAAATAAAGATTGGCCTTCGGTAAGCTGAACTGATCTGTGCGTGTTCAAATTATTATTCAAATTCTGAATCACAATAAATTGACCTGAACCTGATATTAAAATACCATTGCGTGTTCTAATAAACTGAAATAATTTATTGTCAGTAATAGACTTCACTCCAAAATTACAAAATGTAGAATTAATAAACAAAGATAAGTGTTGCAAGCATGTTCTAAAGTCTGTTGAAAATTATAAAATAAATTATGTTGTGAACCCTTAAAATAAGTATACAAAATTTGTGTTGCGCAAAGCAAGCTATTAGTATCTAAAAGGTTGCTTTGACAAGCCTCTAATGGCCTCCTAATAAACGATAGGCCGGTGCAATTTGCCGTGGTTCATTAATATGCAATGTAAAACAAAAAAATCAGTAAAAGCTACTTCTGACTTTTGTTGAAACTCCAGGTGGTAACAAATAAAGCATCAGGGAATTAAAAAAGTGAAATTCAAATTTTAAACACAATAAGAATAATGAAAAACTTTCTCAATTTCAAATTTCCTTTAAACAAAAGAAATTTATCCACTCAAAACTTCTTGAGTCCGCCGTATACCTCAAATCACTTGGCCGTGTAAACAGACCTGCCGCGGAAAAGTATACTTGACCCATATAAGAATAGTGTGTCAATTCCTTAGGTATGTTTAAACAAAATAAATATAGAATAGTTATGCAATATATTAAAATATAAATACAAATTAATAGTTATTACCTACTGTACTAACATTAACATGAAGTTAATCAGTAAGAAGTAATGAATTTATTGCTGCATTGTCGAATAAGGTGCAAATTGGGTAAGTGAGCTAAATTTCCTAATAATAATTATTAATAATAATAATAAATTCTCAAATTCTAACATTTGTGGCAAACCACACTGTTTAAATTTGGAAAGGCTAACGATGCCGTGGCGACTTTTGCTGCACATGCCTGTGCCAATCACCGAGGCTTAGCCTGGCATGTTGCTAATAATCTTGATTACTCTAAGTGCATAAAGTGCTAAAATTGCCCTTTTGTAGAAATTTCCCTGATTTTTTCGAAATTTTGTTTATGTCTATCCTGATCCTGATGAAAAAAAAAAATACGTCGATTTCCCAAAAAATTTACTTACTATAAATATCTCTATGAAAAACGGGAAAATTTGGCGAGAAAAACGCAAAAAAAAAAATATTTCGTCTTGTTGTTCCTTTGAAAATTATTAGTCGTGATTAGTCTGAAGTGCATAAATGCGACGTTTTACGGAAAAAAAAATTGTCTATATAGAACAAAATATCCCTAACATTGTTTACATAACGTTCTATCGTAAAAATCAAATTCTGATGGCTATATGCATAACTAAACTGTTCCCATAAAATTTTAATGAATGAACGCCCCTGGTTGTTGTAATCTCCATGCTAAGTGTTTTCTAAGCTTCCAGCGTGTTCAAAGTACTCGGGAGAGAGCTTCAGTGCGGAGAAAGGAATTTGCTGATACCAGACAATCTAAATTGTGCAAAGTTGCATTAGTGGTCGCTGGACGCAACTGAAAATTTCTCTATGGCGACAACGAGAGCTCTTGCAAGTTCGCTGCCGTGATCGGCGACTTCGGGTACGTTCGGGGAGCGGTCGGAGAGGTGGAGGGGAAAAAGTCGCTGCTCCAGGCAGCGGGCAAAGGAACAGAGGAAGAAAATGCAAGCTCTGATTCGCTGACCACCAGCATGACGCGTTAAAGTTTACAAAACTTTAACTTACTACAAACAAGGTTTAGTAAGCGCTGCGGGAGTTCGAAATAAAGTCAAGGACTTTTGAAATGACGTAATAAATGGGATAGAAAGAGAAAAAACTTCGTTGCGCTTGCGACAGCGTGTTTACTTGAACACTTCCGCGCTCGTAAAATAACAGCAATTGGGAAGCTGTTAGCAAACTAAATGACTAATAAACCTTGCATAAGGTACAATCAAACGTAAAAAATGAATTATACTTAAAATTTAAAACGTAATTAATATAACATTTCTAGGCGAACATGAAGTCGTAGAAAATATGGTCTGTAAACGATACAACAGGTTCGAGAACCTGAGAATTTGGTTTACTTTCTGCTTTAAAAGTAACACTTGAAACTTTCTCGGCTTTTACTGGTGACTGATTCGCAAATAACTCTTTAATTTTTACAGCTGGCTGAACACAGGGTGAAATAGGCAATTCACTTTCCATTTTGCGACTGTTTTGAACAAAATTAGGACCCTTGCTTACGGCAAATGTCTGAACTCTATCTTTAACGGATAAAATATTCTTCGGCAAATCTATACTGTCGTCTTTAGTGACTAAACTATTTCTGGATACGTCTTGAACTTCTTGTTATACCCTAGGTTGAATAATAATGGACTGAGGCAGTGGAGGGGGAATTGGCGAGCGACTCGTTTTCAATGGTACCACTTCAACAATCGGTGCGACATCGTCGTAAATCTGACCAATGGGCGGTGAATCATTATTAAGTTTGCTTAACTGTAACTCGTTGGTACACTCATGGTCATAAGTAATAGATTTCTTGCGCTGACATTGAAAATAACAGATTATGAAAATTATAAAAATACTAATAATAAATGTTGTTAATAATAAAATTGTAATTATATTATAAGGATAGTCAAAGGACTTGTTCAACAGATAAATAAAATGAGAAGCTTTTACGTATGGAAGAAATCCGTTTAAAATAACTAAAATCGCAATGATTTTCATGTTGCTTAGGCAATCAAAACAAACAGTTCTTCAGAGCTAATACGTACTTTAAGCTTGCCTAGTCTAAGTAGTAGATATTTTAACTCAACTTTTAATTATTTCTGACTCTAGGCTCAATTTATCTGCGTAATGTATTTATTTATTTATTCTCTAAATTTATTAGCACTGTTTGACTTATCTTATTTTGAATTTTACTGCAAACTTATCTTATTTAATTTCAGGTGTTAACTTTACGTTTAAATTCTTTGAAATCAATCGAACCGTAAAAAATTGAGACTGATTTACTCCTGACTACCTGAAATAAAATAATAATTATTATTTATGCGATCTTTAAATGCATTAAAATACTAACATCACTAAAACTTGAAGAATCTTTAATTCTCTCTACTCATTCTAAAATATGCTTAGCATATTATTGTGGCAAAGCTTTAAACTAAAACCGTTGTGGTTTAATCATAATCATTCTGCGATGGCAGAATGGATTTCCAGGATTTTGGTCATGATCCAATATCCGAAGGAAAATACTTGTTAGTGGAGCGCAATAAAATGTTGACGTCGACGTCTACATATTCATATAATATAAATATTCTCATAACTGGCGCTTAAAATAAACTTTGCTAATATAATCATATACCTTCTTCTGAAGAGTAACTATAAAATTCTAGTGATGTATTCGCTGAGCTAGTATTATTACATACTGCAAAAAAAACTTTTGTGCGTAAAGCACATTATTAAATAATAAGTCTGCTTTTAATTGTTAATATTATTAGTGCTATTTTATTATAAATTATTATTATATCACGCGAGTGGATTTAAAATATTAGACCTGTTTCACTTTAATAAATGCCGTAACTCAGAGCAAACTTGCAATATTTATATTTAAACTTTTAAAACAATCTGCATTTTAAAGTTTTTAACATTCGAAGCTACAACGTGCTAAGGATAAATATTCAACTGTTGGCTGTGCCTAACTTTGCTTAAAGCATATAAGTATATGTATATCTGAGTACGGACTCATTCTCGTCACTACTGCTTACCTGTGAACGGACATCTCTCGTCACTGCAGCCTAATTATACATCTATTACTTCTCAACTAGAACTTTTAATTAATCGGGCGGTTTATACCCTAAATCACGGTACGCCACTCTAACTATATACGCTTGGCGTAATAGCGGACATATATGTACAGCGTGTTGAGGAATATAATTAGTGTTTCGTTTCTTTACATATTAGCATGAATTAAAATTTTCAGGCAATGTATGCGTAAGTTAAGGTAACGTAAGGCAAGTGACTATCTCGTATAAACTTGACTATCTCCTTAATCTAAGCTCCCTTCATGAGGTGCTAGGAGACTTCAGTCATTAAGAATATAAATGAGTGGTCCTCGGGGCCTTATACGTTCCCAAAACTATATATGTATAAAAATGTAATATCCTCGTTGCAAAAATCTTAGCAGTCATAGTTCAAGCATTCTAAATCCTTTACAAGTTACGGTCAGTTTTAAACCAAATTTAAATTAAACTTTTAAAAATTTCAATTAATAATAATAACAAAATATTGACTCAAACAAGCATACTCTGTGCCATAACTCGTTAAAATGCACCATAGTGCCGATTAACTCTGACTCGGTGGCACTAATTTATTTTCCTCATTCATAAATAACTTTAAAATCCACTTGTAATCCATGTTATTAATTAATTAAAATGTTAAGGATAAAAATTCGTTTACTGTTTACTGTAGCTTACTGCATCCTCATAACCAACGTTGTAATAATTTTCGTATTCAAGATTATGTAAAAAAAATTCTAAAATCACTGTCAATGCAAGAAATCATCAAATCTAAATGCCTTTTCCTTGTTCCTTATTTAAAATTCTGGATGGTAAAAATTTCCCAGGTGGGAATTTGTCATAGCCATGGTACCGGGTTCGTGAGTGAACCACAGAGCTACCAGGAGCAGATTGATAGGAAAACGTCCACAGACGTCCCTGGCCGACCGCATTTTTGGCAAAATGTGGCTGCCTGAAACCCGACATCGAACCTTCCGCCACGCGGACTGCCGGACGCTCCTGATACCATAGCGCCAGCCCAACGCGGGTAACCGCGACGGAACTAGGGCACAGTTTCCTCTGCATTTTACATTTTGCTGATTATCGACCCAGACTTGAAGTCGATAAATTTAATCAAATTCATCCTCATGTTAGACTAAACATCTATCATGGCATATATAAATTCTTCTCCCCCCCATTAATGCAAAAAACTTTAAGCCCTATGTATTTTCAAAATTAATTTTGGCAAGGACATACTAACGAAACTAAATAAATGAGCAAAATTTTGGGGTGGGATTGAATTTAAACTGGTTAAAAATTTCTTTTCATTTCTACAAAAAAAATGAAAAGACCCGCAAATCTCCACCACGTGTCAAAATTTGGGGTGGGGTTGAATCCTAAACTGGTTAACAAACTTTTTTCTCATCGCATTTCCGAAAAAAATGCATGAGAAGCCCTAGCAAATCCACCACGTGTCAAAATTTGGGGTGGGGAATAATTCTAAACTGGTTACAAAGACTAATCTTTCAATTTTCATTTAGTTCATGAAGAAATAAATGAAAATCCCAGCACCTCGACCACGTGTCAAGCTAGAGATAGGGGGAAATTTCTAGGCTAACAATTAAATGTAACTCTTTTCATTTCCGAAGAAAATGAAAAGACCCAAAGCAACTCCACCACGTGTCATTCTTTAGAATGAAGGGATCTGAACCAGTTAACTGATGGGGTGATGTAAACTACTCATCATTCATCCTCTTGATGAGACCACTCGTCATTGACATGACGAGTTATTGCTTGGCATGCGAAAGGTACAAATTACACAAAGGAATTAAACTACTGAAAAGACAATGGCAACTCGTTGTGTTTTGTGAACCGTTGAACCTGTATCATGGCTGGGTGTAGGATAATTACCTGTCTAACTGAAGTCTCTGAGCTGAATCGAAAATAGTGAAGTCCTCTGTAAGCTTCTCTCTTATGCTGACCAAAGCGTGCTTCCACTATCGACCTCCTGTCTTGCTGACCTCCTCTCTCTACCAACTCAATTCCCAAAGTCCAGTCACCTCCCAGCTTGTCTCACCTCTATATTCCCTGGCCATCGAGCTCTTCCTCGATGCCGAATCGCCGAATCGTGTTTATTATAATTGCTACCATGCAAACCGCTGACACCAAACCCAGAAGTGTTACCTGTTTCCTGAATGCTCAGGAGGTTTGCATGGCACAACACAATGCATTGTAAACATGCCTAAGAGGCTTGAGACAGCTGAGAAAAACAAGTGAATGCCCTGGTCAACATGAAGCGTTCAGAGAGACTTAATAAAATAAACATACAATCTTAGGGATTGATACGCTATCACGAAATTAAGGACTCTTTGTAGTTGTACAGTTTGGTCGAGAAGTAACATTTAAGCAATCTGAATGAAACTTAATGGACATATACACTATGGAATAGGATTACATATGTGCATACAAATTTCACAATATGATTGTTTTGTTATATTTTCAGTAAGATGACTAACCACTTGAACACCCAGGAGCATTTCAGATTGCGGCATGCTATGAGGCATGGAACTGAGTGATTGCTGTGCAGAGGTTGTGGAGTACAGTGAAGAGTAGAAATGGAACTATCCGGCTAGACACAAGAACTGTCTTATGACCACAGGCTCGGTTGCACAGCAATTACTGAATTCCATGACTCGTAGCTTGCCACGATCTATGCTCGCCCCTGGGTGGTCAACTGGTTAGTCATCTTACTGAAAAGATAAGAAAACATCAACGTTTTGGGATATTCATATGCATAATGAATCCTATTCCATAATGTATAATGTATATGTGCAGAAAGTTTCACTCAGATTGCTTAAATATTACAAACTACAGCAAATTTTGAATGCCTAGTTACTTTTCTCCCACCCTGTACAGCTGACCGCTGCAGAGAAGATCCCTGATGGAAGTGAAGTGACGTAGCAGCAGGCGACTCCACTATTAAGGTCCGGGATATGCACCCTGACTGAAAAACACATGTGGGCTCGCTGTAACCAGTGCAGCGACGCAAGTCGTTTAGGGTTACCAGAAGTTCTCTTTTACATGGACAAATCCTGTTTTTCGGGTACAAAAAATGCTCCAGGCAGGTTTTTAGGAAAATTTGGAAATATCCTATTATTTGGGGCATAGACAGCTGCTTATCTTCAAGATTATTAACAAAATGTTATTTGTAAATAATTGTTAATATTGTTTCAGTTTTGAATTACAAAGTAAAGAAATACAACACTCTCAGTTGAAAGCGCAAAGAAAATAAACTTTTCTTGCAACAAAGAAAAATCGTTGGACCTATGAGTTTCTTCTGTTGTCACCGCCGCGCCACGTGAGGTTTTGATTTCAAACCATTTGTGACATCTACCACAGCTCTTGGTGAGCAACAAGTTTCTGACAATAGGTAAAGGGTATGCAATTCGCCGCAGCTTACTTTCTTACTTTGATTTGATTTCATGACAGAATTCAGAAATAAACAGTATTTTTTTAACTCTTATTTGTTACATGGGAGTGGAGAAGTGAAATTCTGTCGATCAGCAATCTGAACCATGCCAAAATGCAAATGTGTTTTTAGTGACATCTTACAAAATCTGTTTCCTGACTTTAGGCATGGAAGAAAAAACTCCGAGGCAGAATGTCAATTTATATTATTCTTTTAATGTACGAGACCAAGCTTCACAACCGTATAATATTAGGAGCATAGTGAACAAATATTAGAATATTAAGACATTTGCCTACTATTAGTTATACAGAAATGGTGTAAAATTATTTTACAGGGGTGTGTGATCTATAAGCCCACCAAAACACCAGTAAGCACAAAACATGTATCTTGGTCTAAAGTTAACAACATTTTGCTATCTAAAAATGCCTTCTTTTTTCAAAGTTTGTCATCTGGTAACCCTAAAGTCGTTGCTGTATATGCTTTTAAAATTCTTTGAAATACAGTAAATAATGCACAGGATAAGCAATACAAAACTATTCTGGCCACTGAAAGAAAAGCAACAAACTGTTGCTGCGGACACACGCTCTGCATGATTGATGCAAATCAACTCCCACGCACTTCAGAAAGCCACAGAAGAAAGCTTTCTTCTACCCCTAAAATCTGCAAATGGACCTGTCCTTTCCTTCACACCCGCTCCTCGTTGGGGATCTTCTCGTGAGCAGTTAGCTGTTGTCCTATCATCCATATGTTGAAATGTGTGTGTATTTTATTTGAAAATCTCTTGTGTAGGCTGTTTGGCATAGTCTACAACATTACCCAGTTGGCAATGGCCCACTAGTTTCCACAATGGCTACACCATGCTTGAAAGATTACATTTTTTTGCAAATGCAAGAAAATACATTGAAGTTACAAACTATGTATGTTACTATAGGGAATGAAAGTTTGTGATCGTTGAGTAGATACTTATATCGCTTCCACCAATTTCCTTATAATTGGGAATTCTGCAAAGTGAGTCTTTTACTTGCAGAATGCAAACTAAGACTCAATCAAGCATTAATCTACCCATTGTTCGACTATTGTGATAATCTTTACAGCCCTCAACTCTCGCAAAAGCTCAGTAAAAAAATACAAGTGGTGCAAAATGCTTGCTTCCGATACGTTTTTCAAGCAATAACATCTGATTATATTCTTCCATATTTAAATATTAATCAGGTTCTTACCGTGGCAAACAGAAGGAAGTTGCACTATCTCTGTTTCATCCGCCGTATAGTGACAGAAGGTAAACCGCAGTACCTGTTTGAGAAGATGCATTCCCGTAGGGAAATCCATCAGTATGTTACCTGCACCTGGCATGGGGACCCTGACCTCTACCAGGTGCATCCCTCGGGTGGCGAATGAGGGATCCCACCAGATATGGTGGGGTGGTCCAAATATAGAATAAGGACCCGTGGACCAACAGGGAGCCCAGTGCCTGGGGGCTTAATACTGGGCCATCCTCTCTCTATGGATTAAAATATAGAGAGCCGGCCCGGACGGTGAAGACCAACGGTTCCAGAGGCGGAAGAGGATCATAGAGAAAATCCTAACGGCAATGGAAGCGGAAGAGTTACGACCTTAGTGGCCAATATGAGCCACTAAGAAGCGGATTGGATATCTCCGTCAAATATCCAAAACCAACTGCTGCCTTGCAGGGGTGTGGGAGCACCAAAGGATATGGGAGAAAACCCTGAAAATAAAAATCAGCCTGGTCGTTGGGCTAATCCCCCACACCAGACTAAAACTAGTGGATTCAGAGAAATAAAGGTAGCCTCGGAAAGGATGGATTTAGTAGAAGACGACAAGCAAGGAAATGGAATATCCGAATTGGAACTTGGAATATGAAAACAATTAATGGAAAAGAAGTGGAGATTGTAGGAGAAATGGAAAAGTATAAACTAGCAGTACTAGGACTAAGTGAAGTAAGGAAGAAAGGCAGTGGTATAATGTGCCTTGAAAGAGGATATGTCCTGAGATATGTTGGAGTAGGTAGAGGAAGAAGAGCTAAGGAGGGAGTTGGAATAATAGTTAATGAGCAAATGGAAGAAAGGGTGGAATCATGGGAACCAGTGAATTCAAGGATAATAGTAGTTAGACTGAAAATGGAAGAAAGAATAACAATAATACAAGTTTATGCCCCGACAAATGATCAAGACATATTTGAGAAAGAAGTTTTCTATACTCAATTACAGAGAGTAGTGAATAAAGAGAATGAAGAGAATAGGAAGGTAATATTGATGGGAGATCTTAGTGGTAGAACTTGAAACAATAGGATAAGGTCACATGATTGTATGGGACCATATGGAGGGAAAAATGTGATAAAAGAAAATGGACAAAGATTAATAGAATTCTGTGTAGAGAACCAATTGCTACAAGGAAACTCCTTTTTCCAGCATAAGAAAATTCATAAAATCACTTATGAAGCTGAGGGAAGGGAGGCAAAGAGTATAATAGACTACATAATTTACGCAAGAGCACTTCGATATGCCTTTATGGATGTAAAGGTAATTCGAGGTGCTGAATTGAGTACTGACCACAGACTGCTAATAGCTATAACAAGATTTAAGAGGAATAATAGAGAAAGAGATAGGAAGTTTGAAAAGATACAAGTAAAGCAGCTGGCTAAGGAAGAGAAGAGAAAACAGTATAAGGAACTAGTAGAAGAAAAATTGAATGAATTGGAAATAAGAGGAATGGAAATTGACAGTATGTGGGAAAAATTTAAGGAAGTGATACTATATGCAGCAATTGAAGTATGTGGCAAAGTTAGGGTGAATACAAAAAGGAAAAGAAGTAATTGGTGGACGGATGAAGTAAAGAGGAAAGTGAAAGAGAAAAAGAAAGCATGGAAGAATTACCTAGAATTAAGATCAGAGGAACATAGGTTAATATATGTGCAAAAAAGAAATGAGAGTAAATTGGCTGTAGAGGAGGCAAACCGAAAATCATGGGAGAAGTTTGGAAATGATATTGAACAAAGTTTTGTCGAACATAGAAAGCAGTTCTGGAATATGGTTAAAAGCCTGAAAGGAAAATGGGGAAAAGCAGCAAGAGCTATAAGGAATAAGGAAAATGTACTAGTCATAGGAAGGGAGAATGTGATGGAGGAATGGAGGAAATACTATGAAGAAAAGTTCAAGGATAGGAGAAATAAGCAAGAACAGGAACAGGAGGAGGATGAGAGAATAAGAAACAGAGAAGAGGAGGAGCTTGTAGAAGATATGATGATAACAGAGAATGAAGTGAGAGAAGCAATTAAACGGATACAAATTGGGAAAGCAGCAGGATGGGATGGAATAGCACCAGAATTTATAAAATATGGAGGACCAAGAATGGCTGAAATACTACTGAATATATTAAGGGAAGTTTGGGGAACTAAGACTATACCAGAAAAGTGGAAAAGGAACACAATTGTGCCAGTACACAAGAAAGGGAGTAATAAGGAATGCGATAATTATAGAGCAATATATCTATCATCAGTGGTATATAACATGTATACGAATATATTGGAAAGGAGGCTGAGAAAAATCATAGAGGGAAAACTTGAAGAGGAACAAGCTGGATTTAGACCTGGGAGACAGACTCAAGATCACATTTTTATATTAAGAACAAGGATGGGGAAAATGCTGGACAAAAATAAACGAATATACTTAGCATTTCTAGACTTGAAAGCGGCATTTGACTCGGTACCTAGAAAATATCTATGGGAGGCATTAGAAAGTAAGGAAGTACCTAAGGAACTTATTAAAGCAATAAGAAGTGTATATAAGGATGTAAAAGGAATAGTAAGAATAGAAGGAAACGAGTCTAAGGAATTTCAAATAGAAAAAGGAATTAAACAGGAAGATAGTCTCAGTCCTTTACTTTTCATTAATGTAATTGATGAAATAACTAAAATTTGCAAAAGAAGAACCCCAAGAGTACAAATAGGATATTGGAATATGAGAGTAATACAACTGCAAGTACTGCTATATGCTGCTGATATAGTCTTAATTGCTAGCAGTGAAGAGAATTTACAGAGGAGCGTAATAGAATGGGGAGAAGAACTTGCGAGAAAAGGGATGAGGATTAATATTAAGAAAAGTAAAGTTATGCAGGTGGCAAAAGGAGAAAAAGATCATGAAATAGCAATTAGATATGGAAACGAGAAGTTGGAAGAAGTAGATGAATATGAATATTTAGGAACCATCATAACAAGTGATGGTAGGTGTGATGAAGAAATCCTAAATAGGAAAAGAAAAGCAAATACAGTATATTATCAGTTCAGTAAAACAATAATGGGAAAGAAAGAAGTGGCAGTAAAGACAAAAATGCAGCTATACAAATCAGTATTGGTCCCTACATTAACATATGGAATGGAAAGTTTACCACTTCAAGATAAACATCTGAGTAAAATTCAGGCTAGTGAAATGAAATACCTGAGAAGAGCTCTTAATAAGACTAGGAGAGATAAAGTGAGGAATGAAAGAATAATAAGAGAAGTGGAACAGGAGTCGCTAGAGAAAATAATTGAAAAGAGACAGCTAAAGTGGTGGGGACATGTATTCAGAATGAATGAAGACAAAAAGGTAAAGCAAATTCTAGAAGTAAAGGTGGAAGGTAGGAGAGGTAAAGGAAAACCAAGGATAATGTTTGAAGACAGAATGGAAAAGATTGGAAGAGAAAGGAATAAGACAATAAATATGATGATGAGAAACAGACAGGAATGGAGGAGATGGATCGAGGCAACCAACCCTACTCTATGATGACAGAAGGGGACTAGAGGAAGATGATGTTACGTGCAAGCGGAACAATTTCGATTTACCACATCATTCTACCCCGGCATACAAATCGTCTTTCTCCTTTTCGGCTCCCAAAGAATGGAATGCATTGCCTGCAAACATCGCAAGTGTAAATAACCTAATAAATTTCAAAGGTAAAGTAAAAGATCTGCTGTTACTGGCACAATGGCAGAGTTGGGCACATATTGAAGGTATCAAGTCACTCACTATATGGAATTGTATTTTTATTACTATTGTCTTTTGTATTTGTAGTTACACTTTTTTTGTATGCAATTAATTTTTAGGTATTTTTTTTATTTTCTTGTATCTCTGTATTATTTTACATTTAACTTACTGCTCCATATGCAGTTTATCTCATCTTATATCCATTATCATATTGACAAGGGTTAAGTGGCAGAGCAGCCCTCGGCTGAACACCACCCACTTAATGAAGAAAATTTATTATTATTATCTCTGGTGAAAAATTGTTCAGAATTCTAGCACGAGTTTGTTTCCACTGTGACGAACATGTTTTACAGAGTTTCTCCTTAGTAATCTCATGGAGCAGTTTGGTTAGTTGCCCTGTTATAGTTTTTCATCAAGAATGAAACATCAGAGGTTCAAGTTCTACCCTCTCCTGTTTATTTTTTCTTGTTATTTACCAAGTGCAAAGTGTTGTAATAATATAATGTAAAATTATGTTAAATCACTGCAAGTATTTATGCATTCCTCGAGAAATGCTTATCCTGAGCTTGCTTGCTTTTTCTCTAGCACAGTACTCATCCCAAGTTCAATGATATTCAGTGATTCACCCGGATTTTAGGCTAGACATTTTTTTTTACTCAGCTGTCATAAATTACGTTAATACACATTAAGAATTTGTCATAAATATCTGTTGTTAAGAGCTATTATTTTGAAATTCGAACAAAGTGAGATAATTGTATTTTTTGTTTGGCGTAATTTTTTTTTATATGTTGAAGTAGGTAATGACAAATGAATATTGTACAAATTTGAAACCGTGAAATTATTTTCCCTCTTCTATTGAAAGTGTTAAAGTTCAAGGTCATATCCTCCATATTTCATGAAAAGTGAAATGTGATTAACTTTCGAGTGCTGTAACTTTGGAAAGCAACATCATCCCAAACTTTAGTTTTGATATACTGTTAATATAAGACTGTTTGCTTATATACATTCAATTGTTTTGATGAGGCATTCTTGCTTTCCATTGTTATGCAGCAACAAAGGGGGTCCAAATGCAATTTTTTCCTGTTTTCGGCACTTAATATCTTAAGCAACAGTACCCCAAAGATTTGTTTACTCGACATTGAATCTCACTATTAGAACAGGCTACCTGGTATAGCACATTACTTGGATATTGATGCTGTTAGCAGATATAACCCTTTAAATACTAAAAAATTGTGAAATCCACAACTTTAGAATTAGGCTTATCTCAAAATAGCATCAAGCGAAAAATGAACGAAGTGTGCCGTCTTGTAGCTGAATATATGTACTAACACATGGGAATGGAAAGAGAAAAAAAACATTGGGGCCTAGTCCCTTTCCCAAGAAAAAAATAAATGCTAAGAGATGTCAATGTAAATTATCACACTTTCTCCCCTATCAGAATGTGGGACAGTTTTCATTTTTCTTCCTTTGATGTATAGCGTAGTGGTAGTGGTACAAATCAAATAGTCCTGGGTTTGATGCAAAGTTGAGGTTCAAAATATTCGAATCTCACTTTAAAACTGCAAATCCCCAGTCCCGATCAGCCTTCTTGTGCATAAAGTTGATTTAAAGACAAAGCTCTACCAAAGTTATTATTAGTTTTTATGCAAATAGTATTTTTTTTTCATTCTTCATGATTTGTAGCATTTTGAAATGTCGAATAATTGTGTTATACCTACTAATTGGTAATTTCTATTGTGAAATTGCTATAATAAATTTCAAAACCATGTGAGTTAGTAGCACACTTTTTCTGAAATATCCTCTTATAAATTGTCTTTAACCCTTAACCAGGTGTGCTTCTTTCGTCACCTTAAGTACTCACTGGGGGGTAAATTGTCTCCCCAAACATAAGATAATATCTGTAATTCAGTAAGATTCATATGGATAAAATATAACATTTATGTTATTAAATTGACAGTTTTCAACAAATTAAAATAGTTTTTAAATGTAAAAAAAAGGTAGCAATTAATTTAAAAAAGTAATATAGACATACATTGTGTTTTCAGCAGTACTTAATCTTTGATTTCAATAGTTAAATCAAATAATATTAATGAGGAATTCAAAAAAAAATTTCAATGCATATCAATTTTTACAATCATCTTTTTCTACACAACTAACTAAATGTGACCATTGTATTTGGTCTAGGAATTAATTCGTGCGCCTGGACAATAGATGGCGTAATGAGCGTATCGTCCCACAGTTCTGTGTATCCACACATGCATTGAAAACTCCTGTCAGCGCACATCGTTCGTAGTATAGGGCAGTTGATTGATGCGTCAACAACAGCATTTTGTAGTCAACTGAACATGGCGCAGTTCGTGCCAGATAAAGTGTTTTTGCGGGGTGTTCTGCTTCATTACTTTAACATGCAGAAAAGTGCTACCGAAAGTTATTGTATTTTGGTGGAAGTGTATGGTGACCATGAGTTAGCTGAGTGAACGTGTCAGAAGTGGTTTGCACAGTTTAGAAGTGGTGATTTCGGCCTGGAAGACCAAGAGCGACCTGATCAGCCAAAAAAAATTGAAGACGAAGAATTGAGAGCATTGCTCGATCAGGATTCGTGTCAAATGCAGGAAGAACTTGCAGAAGCATTAGGCATTGATCAAACAACAGTTTCCAAATGCCTCAAAGCCATGGGAATGATTTAAAAGATGTCACATTGGGTTCCACATGAATTGAAAGACAGAGACGTTGAAAGACGAAAAACCATTTGCGAATTGCTGCTTCAAAGACAGAAAAGAAAGGGGTTTTTGCATCGCATTGTTCCTGGCGATGAGAAGTGGATCCATTACGAGAACCCGAAACGAAAAAAGGCCTGGGTGAAGCCAGGTGAACCAGGTCCATCGCAACCGAAACGAGATATTCACTGTGCAAAGGTTATGCTGTACATATGGTGGGATATGAAAGGTGTGGTGTACTATGAGCTGCTGCAACCGGGTGAAACTATTAATGGAGAATGTTATCGACGACAATTAATGCATTTGAAGCAAGCTCTGGCCAGGAAACGACCAGAATGGGAGAACAGACATGATAAACTTCTTTTTCAACATGATAACGCTCGCCCACATGTCGCAAAACCAGTGAAAACCTATTTAGAAAATGTCGGATGGGAAGTTTTACCAAACCTGCCGTATTAACCAGACGTTGATCCTTCGGACTACTTCTTGTTCGATTGCATGAATAACGATTTGATTGGACAACGGTTCACTTCTTCAGAAGATATCGAAAAATGGGTCTCTGACTGGATTGCTTCAAATAATGAGGACTTCTTTCGCCACAGAATCTGTAACTTGCCTGACAGATGGGCGAAAGTGGTGGTTCGCGATGGACAATATTTTTCTTAAGGTATTTATGTATTTTGTGTTTGAACTGCAGCTTCAATGTGTTCGTAACAACCGCACAAATTAATTTCTAGACCAAATATTATTTTCCTACATCATATATTGTGTCACATAAACATTTTTATATATATATATATATATAATTCTGTTGCTTTGGTCCCTTTGGCATCGTTTTTCCTTAAATTCTCTCTCCATATTTTTTCTAGGTACCTATTTGCATTTTCTACAATGATTCTCACAGTATTGCCATTTATGAAAAATAAAACTTCTTGATAGCAGATTTATCATTTCTGGCAGCTGCACATGGTACAGGATGCCGTAAGAATGTTAATGCTTCTTGTGCAAACATTTGGACATGAGTGGGAAACTTTCTTGCATCGAGTTATCCTGTCGATTTCCAGTAAATAATGTCCATCTTCTTTCAGGATATTATTCTTTTCAGCACCACTTGTCTCATAATTAGTATAATGTTCTCTCACTTTTGCATGATTTCTTTCATCTTGATCTGCTTCTCCAGTCAATTCTCCATCTTGAAATGCTTCACATGAAGTATGTCCATTCTTGTTCGAAACTTTCTCCTTTTATACTCCATTGTTTTGATCAATTTCTTAGAAAATGGAAACATCCACTTTAAAATCTGGTCACGAAACACTGAGCAAGATAATACTGCTAAAATATTTCACTCATAAAGCACAATAAGCAAACGTTTCAAAAGTATTGACAACAAAAGATCACACATGTTACCAGGTGCACAGGGGTAAATTTGACCCCAGCAACTTTGGAATATTTTCCCTTGCTTCAGTTACTTACATATTGGAGGAAGTGATCTTGACATTTGAATCAGACTGTTTTAGGAAGGTACTGGTAAGCTAGCAGTGTGACCAGCCCACGAGTGTCTGGGCATAAAATATACATCTACCTGGGGGTCAAATTTACCCACACATGCCTACTTTAGAGTTAATAACATATGGCTCCATCCAGGTTATCACTTGTGTGTGTGTGTGTGTGTGTGTATATATATATATATATATATATTGATTACATGTGCTCTTTTATAGAAATTGTTGAATAATGTTACACATTCGTAATTATAGACTTATTATGTTTCAAATCAAAACTTCAGACCCAAATCATTTCCAATGGGTTTTCTTTCTTGCAGCTCAACACTAGTGACAACATTCTGCTCTGTAACAAAGAATAGTGGAACTAATCTAGAATCTACAAGGGAAGAAGAATCTACAAAATCTTCAAATTCTGAAGGTTTTGCTATTTGGAATGATGGAAGTAATTTGTTTAATTATAAATGTGAACTTGCGGTTGACGTGCAAAATCATACTAGAACAAAATCTTTTGAGTGTTCAATGTGCAAGGAATCATTTACGGAGATGAAATGTCTCACGGAATATACAGGAGTTCATAGTGGTGAAAAGTCTTTTGTGTGTTCAACCTGTCTCAATCCTTTTGCATTGAAACATAGTCTTAAAAAGCATTGGAAAACTCATAGTGTTACAAGCAAGAAAGATCTTTGGAATCATTCCAGAACTCATACTGGAGACAAGGCCTTTGTATGTTCAGTGTGTAATAATACATTTGCATTTAAGTCAAGTCTTACGAAACATTTAAGAATTCATACTGGAGGGAAACCCTTTCGGTGTCCAACATGTAACAAATCATTTACACGGAAGGAAGGTCTTGGAAATCATTTAATAATTCATTCTGGAGAGAGACCCTTTGAGTGTTCAACATGTAATAAATCATTTAAGCGGAATGCAGATCTTACAAAACATTTAAGAATTCATACTGGAGAGAGACCCTTTGAGTGTTCAATATGTAACAAATCATTTTTACGGAATTCATATCTTGCAAAACATTTAAGAATTCATACTGATACTGGAGAGAGGCCCTATGTGTGTTCAACATGTAACAAATCATTTTTATGGAAGGAATATCTTGAAAAACATTCAAGAATTCATACTGGAGAGAGGCCCTATGTGTGTTCAACATGTAACAAATCATTTACACGGAAGGAAGATGTTGAAAGACATTTAAGAATTCATACTGGAGAGAAGCCCTATGTGTGTGCAATATGTAACAAATCATTTGTACAGAAGGGAGCTCTTGGACGACATTTAGAAATTCATACATCTTAAAAGCCCCATGTCTATTCCATATTTAATAATTTTTTCAACAGAATTCAATTATTTCAGGGTTTCATACTGGCCACAAACCTTTTGTCTTGTGGCATGTATTTCATGTGCAATAAAGAATATGATAAATTATAAATTTTCAAAATATTTTGTAGTGAAATGAATGTTGTGACAATCCGTTTTTTCACCTTACTGGGAGGTTGTTCTTTCATGAGACTGCAACTTACCTTGATTTACCAGGACCACTCAAGGATAAACAGCCACTATGCCACCATAAGCATGGAACCAAAAGTTCTCGACTGTCCTCATTTATACCTACTACCACACCTATGTGATGTCTTAGAATTGTATATCTTCAGATTAGGAAACCTAGTAAAAATGAACTCTTAATCTAATTTAACAACTCGTACATAGTTTAGATTATTAATACATTTTGTGAATGATACATAAGTTGAGAAACACGCAGGCTTCCATGAATCAGCTCTTTTCATATTTACATTATACTTTAATACTTCCAATATGCAATTGATTAAACATTGGTTTACAATTTTTTTTCACACATGGTTTACAACTTTTTTTTTTCTCCCCACACATTGATAAGGGCTTATATCTGTGGAACATTATCATAATATGTAGGTAAAAGTACCTACTATACCTTCCTGTTTCTGATGACATGCAGTTCATGTGTACTAAACATTACATGTTTTGTAGACTGATAAACATGATCGCTTCACTAGTCAATAGCTCAATATTTGTTATGTTCGTAAATGCATAAAACTGTGTTATATATGCATAATTGAAAATAGCTTAACTTAGGCATGACTCCTGAGACTCAGATTGCAAATCTGAGGTTGACACTAAGTAAACATATTGAGGACATATTAGTAGGCCTCAAAACTGACAGGAAACTTATGAATTTAGAAATAAATTAAATTAGACTCGCTGTTCATGTTGTTAATGAGCCTTTTTGTGGAAATCTTTATTTTCTTAAGCCATGTGATGTAGAGCAGGGTTTCGGAGCAGAGCGGTTCAATGCTCCAGCTGTTGCCCATGCTCCGGAGCGAGGAGCGAGATTCTAAGAAATGGTTTGCTCCGAAGCGGAGCGATGTCTTAGCCTGCTCTACTCCGGAGCGGAGCAGTGGGAGTCGGAAAATTTCTCGCTCCGCTCCTGAGCGAGGAGCGAAATTTTAGAAAATGGTTCACTCCACTCCGGAGCGGAGTGCTACCTTGACACGCTTCACTCCGGATCGGAGCAGAGGAAGTTGGAAAATTTAGCAAAATTTTTGGGGAACTGTTCACTCCGCTCCGAAACGATATTGAAAGAACTTGCCCACTCTGCTCCAGAGCGCTCTGAGGTTGGATAATACGAGTGTATACAGGAAACTAACGATCAAAGGTTCCCAGTACATTAGTAATTTTGTTTCTGGAATTTGTAAGGCAAATGAACATCACCCATTATTGTTGTTATAAAACTGATTATTACTAAAGCTAACACCAAGGAAACAGTCCAGACAAGATTACGTCACTCACCTACAGTTTTGCCAATAAGCAAGTAATAATCCTTACACAATGCACCAGGGAAGGCACAATGAACCGCATACGTACAACGTGCAATGTGTCAACTGTGAAGCGTAGAAGAAGTGTGACTAACCTGTAGGGTCAGGGGTGTGGAGGAGGCAAGGGGAAGCTTTGATCTTCACTGTATTGTTTTTGTGAAGAGAGCCATATTATTATTATTATTACATTTTCATTATCACTTTTACTACTCTACTACTACTTCTGGGGACAATACGAGGGTCACTATTTATATTTTGAGCCTAACAATGAAAAAACAGGAATTTGGCATTGAAAACTGCTTTATTGTTTTTCGAAGTATTCTCCTTTATGGTCAATACACTTTTGCATTCGTTCGAACCATTTGTCAAAGCAGTTTTTCCAATCTTCTTGAGACACTTCCATAATATGGTTTTTGAACGCATCAACGGCATCTTCCGCCGATGAAAATTGTTGTCCACGCAATTTAATTTTGACATTCGGGAACAAGAAGAAGTCATTGAGTGCCAAATCAGGACTGTACAGCGGATGACCCATCAATTCGATTTTTTGACTGTTCATAAAGTCGGTTGTTAGACGAGATGTGTGACAGCTGGCATTGTCTTGATGAAGAATGATCCGACGGCGTTTGTTTGTTTTCTGTATTTGACCGAAGACCTCTGGCAAACAAATTGTTGTGTACCATTCAGAGTTGACTGTTCTACGTTCCTCTAAAGGCACAGTTGCCACATGACCAGTTTTCCCGAAAAAAACAGGCGACCATTTGTTTCGATGTGCTTCGAGCGCGAACAACTTTTGTTGGATTGGATTCATCTTGAAACACCCATACAGTCGACTGCTGTTTACGTTCCGGCTCATATGCATATATCCATGCTTCGTCACCTGTTAAAATCTTATATACGTCTTTTGAAGCACCACGATTGTATTTATTGAGCATTTGTTTGCACCAATTGACGCGAGCGTCTTTTTGAGTTTTTGCCAAATTGCGTGGGATCCAACGAGAACATACCTTTCTCACAGCTAAATGATCATGTAATATTTTATATATGCTGGTGGAACTAATGCCTATGGTTGCCTCAATCTCAGAGTATGTCACATGACGATCTTGCAGTATTAGGTTTTGCACAGCATCAATGTTTTCTTGAACAACAACTGATTTTGGACGACCTTCGCGAATCTCATCTGTGAGCGAATGGCGGCCACGATTAAATTCGTTATACCAGCATTTCACAGTGGCAAAGGATGGTGCTTCATCGCCAAATGTGGAAGTAAGTTGATCGATGCACTCTTGTCTTGATAATCCTCGTCGAAAATCGTAAAAAATCATTGCACGAAAATGTTCACGAGTTAATTCCATTTTCTTGTTGTCGCGCAATCTCCAAGGCAACATAAACAACACAAATGGAGCTATTGACAAAACATTTGAAGTACATTATGGTCAATAATGCCAGACGATTCCGTGCAAACGTCAAATCGCGCCTAACTTCAATCAGTGTTGCCAAGGCTCAAAATATAAATAGTGACCCTTGTATATTTCAATAGCAGGTGTGCCACCTGTGGCTTTATAAGTTAAGAGAATGCAACCACTCTCTCATTTCCTGCTACCAGGGATCGCGACTGAAACTCATTTCGGTTCAACTTCTGGTTCGGGCTAAGCACTTCGGCATATCGGCCCTACGTTACAGTTCATGGAATGGGAGAAGTGAGTTATTCCGGAATATTGGTTCGAGTAACACTGGCGAAACTACTGCAGAGAATCCATTCGACCTTCTGAAGGCCAGGAGCACGCAGAGGAAAGGCGAAGCAACTTGTACGGAGGAAGTTAAAAGGCAGACAGATGTTCATGCAAAACACTCACTGGTGCACGATTGCCATATCTCACTTTCTTTTATGCTGGTTATGTATGATACTTTGAATGTAACAAAAAGGGAAAGTTTAAAGTAATTGAAAATTCAGGTTGCTCATTTTAACTTTTCGATTTTTGAATGTATGAAGTTGAAAATCGGAATCGTGTTTATTAATGTAATGTAATGTAAACACGGGCAATTAGGAAACGTTTTAATTTGAAATACATAGTTTTCATATCTAACATTTTTAATAATCCTGACACTAGAAAGTTGAAAACCGGCTTAACCAAAAATGTAAGTTGCCACATTTATTTTAATTTTATGAAGGTATAAAGTAAAAAATCGGGATGCTGTTTGTATATAGCCGAACAGGGGAATTTAAATAGTATGAAATACAGGGTTGTCATATTGATTCTTTTTCCCAATTTTAAAGGCAGAAAGTTGAAATAGGTATTTAATGGTATACTACTGCAAAAATTACAAAATGTCTGGTTTCCATATCTAACATTTCAAGTTTGTAAGCAGTAACCTGGAAATAGGCAAGGTGGTTATAATAAAATTGCAAAAATTTTGGAAAAACAACGAATGGAATGTTGCTATATTTAACTTTCCGAGTCTAGAAAGCGAGAAAACGTATATGTATAAAATTAATATTTTTTTTGTATTAAGTACGTTGTACACAGGAAACTGAAAGCAAGTTTTCAGTAATGAACAATGTGTAGTCAGCAGATAAGTCGAAACAAGATGTTTAAACCTTAATAACCGTGATAAAAACAAAATGTAATATTATCTACTTGGATAGGGGCATGCCCTGAATTTTATGGTTTCATTTTGGAAAACAGGGCTGCGAGCAATACGTGCCTTCCTCACTGATGGCATTTGATTTGATTTTTGTTACTTAGCTTTGAATTTTTGGATAATCGCGACTATAATAATGAGAAAATTGATAAATGTGTACTAAAAAAAAAAACAACAGAAAAATGTAGCACGCTGTAACCCGATAACATAGTGGTAACAACGTCACCTCGTAATGAAGGGGCACTGGAATCGATACCTGATGGAGGGACATAGTGGCTCGAATCCCACTTTAGGTAGGATTTAAACTAGGTCTATTCTCGATAGCGTATTGTTGAGTCTTAAATCCACCAAAAGTTCATAACAAAAGGCATTGTTTCAACGTATGTTGAATGTATAATGGCAATGTATATTGCGATAAATTAATCCTTGAGCAAATATACATTTGTAATTCTGTTTAACAATAAGAGACTTCACTTTCCTTTACATCTATTCACAAGAGCATAAAAATACAACTTGGAAATTAATTTCCAAATGAACAACCTCTTATTCATATCTTTTACGTATGTGTGTGTGTTTTTTCTGAAATCTGGCAAAGTCCTAATAATGTATTCACTTCTTAAATGTCTATTACATAACAGAAAGCATCATTGGGTATTCAATATCAGACGATTAACGAATTCCATGGGAATATTTCTGCGAGTTCGTGGATGTGAGTTCAGCTCTCAATGACAAATCGTGTTGGTTTGACCTGCGTTAATGTCATTGGTGTTTCCTTTACGTTTGTTTCTCTATCACAGTATATTTCTTTTCCATAGTTTCGGTGTCCTATTTTTTTACCGACTTATCTAGGATTTGTTTAAAATTACGGATCATGAGAAATATACGATTAAAGGCAAGGCAAAGGTAATAGTCTGGAAAAGACAAATTGAAACTTATACTTAGTTGAAAGGACAGTTGTTCATTGTTGATTACAATTATAGAAATAACTTGATCGAAATACTTGGTTTTTTACATACATTTTTGTAATTCTTTTTGTGCACGTTTCCATTCCTACTTGAACAGGTAGACTATAAATAAAAACTCGGCATGGTTTCCTTCAATTCATTATTAGAGTATAGATCTTCCATGATTCTCGTGGCTTATGATGTATAGAATTAACAATTACGGATTTTTCTTTGTTGTTCTTGTATATTGGTTTAACAAATCTAGTCACCTTATAATTCCATTAAGGTGGCCGCGGTGGCTCAGTCGGTAACGTGTCTCACTACCATGCTCAAGGTTCCGGGTTCGATCCCCGGCCGGTTCAAATCCGGGAACTTTTCTAACGATGGAAGCGGCCCCGGCACCCACCCAGCGTCGAATAACATGGGTACCTGGGGGAAACCCTGGGGGGTAAAGGTGGTCAGGGGCGTGATGCTGATCACATCACCTTCACTCATGACCGGATCAAGAAAGTGTGAGGCGTTACCCCCACACACCTTGATGGCATGGTGCTAAGCACAGGGGAACACTTTACTTTACTTTTTATAATTCCATTAACCGAGACTTTTTGGAATGATTTCTCCATTTGCATGGACGTCTGGAGGGTAGGGGGCCACGCCACCAGGAAATGAAAGTCAATCAAGAAGTACATATTTCACACATATAATTTCATTCCAGTCACAGTAATATATGTTAATTATTGCAAGGGCGTTGCAGGAACATGATAACTTCAAATTGTAGAATTTTTTTTAAAGGGAGTAATATTATTTTGGGGAAATTCTGCCTCATTCTGCCCCCTCCCTTGGAAAAATACCTTGCTTGTCCCTTCCTGGCAAAAATCCTGAAGACGTCCATGTATCAGCGGTGTTAAAAATTTCATTAAATGTCCATACACCACCGTTGACAAGCGCACATAATATGCATGTAATGATACAAGAGAACACAGCTTTTAAAGGCTTGTGTTTATGACAGTGAAGAGAACAACAACACGTGCAAGTAATACTTTTAAAAGACAACAATCTAGCCAGAATTGGTGTAGCATAATTCTAGTACAACTGGCAACACTGGATCTGTCTAGCAAAGGCGATGTCTCTACGATGTACGGATAAGTCTGTGACCGCCTACCTATTCTCATAGCACTTCTGGCAACTGGAGAATGGCAGGGGACCAACTTCCTTACTGGGATGTTTACCTTTCAGGTTTATGTCACATGCACTAACTCATGCAAAATGTCAAAAACAAGTCTCGGGTTAGTAATTTCAGGTTTTTATTAATTTTCACATGCAAATATGCTTGAAATTTATTAAAAAACAATCCGATTCACATGCATCGCAAAACTTACAACCACGGCTTCCATTCAGCTAAGCCACCGAATATCTCCACACTCCAATTCCTCTATTTTATACAATGCGATTGCCAGTATGACTTTTCTTTACATTGCTGTCAAAGTTATAATTCATAGAGCGTGATTGCCATTGTAGTTTTTTACACATTGCTGGCAAAGTTGTAATTTGTACAGCGTGATTATTTTTATATACAACATTTTCAACTAGAGAACTTATGATCTGTCATAAATTCCCCGGGGTTGGGAAATTTGACTTTCTTACTGAGAATCAAGAAGAAATGTCAAATACTTCATGCATTACTAAAATTATGACATTGTTTACATGCAAGAAGTTAGTTACAAAACAAACACCACATAAACAAAAATATAACATGTAAGATTATGACAAAATGTCAGATTCATATATTAAATAACCTAACATGCATAAACACAAAACAGAATACACATATGTACAGTGTGTATGCATAATCGCAGAACCAAATTGTACAATTTTTATGCATAAACACAAAACAACACATGTGCAGTTCACATGCATCAGTAAAAAAAAAAAAAGAGAACACATCATGTACAATTTGCATGCACAGATAGAATCATCACATATGCATCTCGCATACATAAATAAGCATAATTTAGCATGCATACATTTAAAACATGCAATAAACAACATGTATGCACAAACTCCACATATCACAAATATGGTGCCACTAAAATTTACAATTTGTTATCATGCTCTCATTAAATATAGTTAGACAGCATCATACAACTGTTCCAAACCTAACTCATGAAGTTACAAATCATTACGCATGCTTAAAAGTTTGTTTATCCAAAGTTTTTGTTTGTCCAATGAACAATGCCAAACTTCGATATTTTTTAAGGAAATATTTCCAATGTCTTTTCCAGTGTTGCAGCATATGGCTTTCACTGTGTTATCATCATGAATTTGCATACAAACAAAAGGACCTTGGTATAAATTACAATATTTTTTTTATAATGCAAGTGATAGTGTCACTTTGAGGATGCAGTTTTATGAAGATCAGATCGCCTTGCTTTACTGGAATTTTTGTTGCTTGTTTTTCATGCTGTTTTATAATATGTTTTTGTCTCCTATTGAAACTACATGTTTCTCCCATAAGTAGCTTATTTTTCCACGTCTCTACATCAGGAATGCGATCCGTTAGTACTTTTTTACAGATATTTTGAGGTTCAATATTTAGCCTGAGTTCTATAGGAGCATAACCTGTACTGGAACAAACTGAATTATTTAACAGATGTAAAATGGCAGCAACATGGCTAGACCATTGCTTATGTTTACCATTGCAAAATATGCGCATCAATCTATTTATTTCCTGGTGATATCTCTCCACTAAGTTGGCACTTGGATGATAACTGGGTATGTTAAAAATTTTTACATTGAGAGCATTCATACCTTTTGTAAAATGTTCTGCACGAAATTGTGGACCATTGTCACATAAAGTATAATGATTGTTGGTATTCCCAAATGGATGAAGTAAGAACATGTTAGTTTTCTAGTTACGATGGAAGCTGTACTATTGCCAATATGATATGCCACAAGATAACGGCTAGCAGAATCTAATACTGTTAGTAAATATTTTTCACCTTTGGAAGAACGTATGAATGGACCTTGTAAATCAATAAATAATATTTCACCTGGTTTTGATGGTTTGTGCATGATTTCCAGATACTTAGGAGGATGTTTATCTGGTTTATTTTTCATGCAAATTTCACAATCGGTGATGTAAGATTTTGTGTCCCTTTTCATATGAGGCCAGTAAAATATTTGGTAAATTTTACCGAGTGTCTTGTCTGTACCAAAATGACCACCTTGATCATGATACTTGTGCAGTACAAGATTTACTAATGATTGAGGCACGCGTATTCTTATCCGCTTTGGATTGTGAAAATCTTTGATGGTAAGTAGATCATTGTGAATAAGGTATATATTCTTCCAGTTTCGATGTTTGCTCTGTTGTGAACTTTCACAACCAGCGAGAACAGATTTAACACCACTGCAATACGGATCACTATTTTGTTCATTAACAAAATTGTTTTTATCACATATTAATGACTCATCAAGATACTCAAAGTTATTCATGAATATGAGTTCATTATTATGGTCATTAAAAGATCGGCTCAACAGGTCTGCCAAGAGGTTTTCTTTACCTCTACAATACTCGATATGGAATGAGTACTGTTGTATTTGAATAAACCATCTAGTCAGCCTATTGTTCCAAGTGAGTGCAGATTCTAACCACGTGAGGGATTTATGATCTGTGATAACAGTAAATTTTCTACCTAACAATAGTGATTTAAATTTGTCCAGTGTAAAGAGTATTGCTAATACTCCTACTTCAGTGGATGTATATGATTTCTCAAAAGGTTTCAAAATCCTTGACACGAATCCAATCGGATGCATGTTGTTGTCTACCAGTTGAAAACAATATCCTGCAATGCCTATATTTGATCCATCAGTTTGAACAAAGAATGGTTTGTTCAAATCTGGATGGTAAAGCATTGTTTCTGCAATAATGGACTGTTTCAACAACCAAAGGAGCATTGTGCACTTTCATCCCATTTCCACTTTTTGCCTTTTTTCAATAACTGGTACAAGGGATGTGCCATGATGGCATAATCTTTAACATATTTTGATAGCCAATTGAAACTTTCCAAGACATGCTTTTGACAATTACATCGTCTACATAACATACTGTAAAAGATTCCGTACCTTCCAAGGTTCGTGTCAGAGCATTAATGAAAGCAGACGTTCCATGGATTGACCCGAACACTACCCTTGTGAACTAGTAAAGTTTTCCCTGAAAACTGAAAGCAGTATACTTTCTTGCTTTGGGGTGTAAGGGGACCTGCCAGAAACAGAAAGCATTAACCAAATCTAGGGAGGACAAACATTGACATCCATGGAAACTCATTAAGAGTTCATTTATGTTCATAGGATGTAATTGCTCAAGCTTAACATGTTTGTTGATATTTCTTTGGTTTAAGCAGAGACGAATACCTCCTCCGGGCTTGACTACAACTAGGAGAGGACATAAGTACTCTGATTCAGAATATTCAATAATGCCTAAGTTGAACATTTGTTGTATTTGCCTGCCAACTTCGTCCCTATATGCTAATGATATTGGATAGTTTTTGTTAACTATTGGTATGGAAGTATCCAGTTTTATTGTGTGTGTATACTTGTTACAGAGACCTGGTAATTCAGAAAACAATGTTTTATATTGTTTTAACAACTTAAATAAAGCTATCCTTTGTGACTCATTTAAATGTTCACTCTTTAACCCTTTTCCACAAGTCTTCATCAGAAGGATGTGAGGATGACTGTGGAGATATGTTAGATACAGAAGGTCTGAAATCTAAGTCTTCTTCAGGACAACTTTCATTAAAAACAGCAATAAATTTGGAGAATTTGCTTCCTTCACTCGATTCCAAGAGTAAGCCTCACTGGACAAAGTCTAAAGTACTGTCAATATTGTATAGGACATCTAAACCGAGAATAATGTCTACTTTTAAATGTCTGACTACCAGGAATTTAATGTAAAAGGAAAGTCCACAAATTTCAACGTTCAAATGAGTGGAACCTATTAGTTTGTCTTTCCTTTTCCCTGTATAGTCAACTAATTTAATTCCCGTAACTGGCAATAGCCGTGGTTTAGAAGCCAGAATACAAATAAGACTTCCACAGGATTTCCGAGAGAACACTGACCTCAGCGTCACTATCGAGTAAAGAAGTATATTCATTAATGTTTATTTTTTACTTTTATGTGAGCAGAAGGTTTAAGCTTGCTATTAGTATTTATGGGTTGCTTACAATTTTTAATTTCTGCACTGCAATCTACTTCATCACATTCACTTAAGTTTATGAAATGAATAGCAGGATTTATTGTATCACTCACATCACCTGCTTTTTGACATGAGCTCGTAACTAGTTTAACGAGTTGAACTGGTGTATGTCTGCCTGAACTGTGATTTCATTCTGATTGACATCATTGAACAGACCCTTTTGTTTCAAGAAATCAAAAACTACATTCATCCCAGACTTTGACCAATGAATTAAATCAATTCGGCCATTCCTTGGATTTCCTAAGTGTTTTTCAAATATATCCAGTTTTATACTAGAATCTGATTTCAAAAACTGGTCACTAATATTCACTACAATGAGATTCTCATTATCTAACTCCACTAGAAAATTATTCCACTGACTCCACTTACTCCACAAATCAGGATTGTCAGCAGTTAATAATTTTGTGATTGGTGGTAACGTGAGCAATATCAGTTGATTAGTTAAAGGTAATAACTTGTGTATTAAACCTTTGAGGTCACTTTTCATTTTGTGTAGCTCTCTATATCTCAATTCACTGGTGCCAATAAGCAACCACTTTTTTACCAACTTTGGTATCTGGATGGATTTTTTTATATAGGTTGGAAATAGTTTGACCACTAGTACATAACCCTATTTTCCGTTAGCCTATTGAATCATATGAAACAGTGTAGTTTGCCAAGGTTTCAGCTACGCGGATCATCATGGAATCACCTAGCAAATGAACATTGTTGTACAAGGGTTGAATGACCTGTGCTTCGGTATTGGTTTTGACTGAATTATAAAATTTTTTGTGTGTATGATTTAGATTACTAGAGTTGGGTTGTTGCAAAGGAGGATTAGTAGGTACATTCATGACACCTCCCTCTCGACATGAGCGACTTACTCGTTTCCCGAAAAAGTAGACTTATTAGCATTGGTGATTACATTTCTTTTCGAGTTACGCTGTGTGCTGGCATGATCAACAACCTCGCACTTGAGTTTGTCATCTCTGTCTTTAGACTGATCAGTACATTTAGTTTGAATAACTGCTACGTTTCTATTATCATCAAAGTTTTTAATTCTACTGTTAAATACTGCCTGTGGCCTTTCACGTAATGAAGCTTTGCTAAGGGCTTCAGAGTTTTCTATTACCGTGATGGCTTCACTCAGCTCAGTAACAGGTTTCTTAATGAAAATTTCCTTGATTTTCAAAGGCATCAAAGTAGCAATTTGAGCTAGCCTTTGTGCTTCATCCGTGTTAGGTTGAACAATCTGCAAAATTTTCCATTGGTCCATGAAAAATGTTAGCAGTGACCCATGAACAGACTTTTGATACTGGGAATTCTAAATTTTGGTGAGCATCGTTGTTTTCCAATTAGAATTTTGATAATGATTCAGAAACTGAATCTTGAAAGATTGGTAATCTGAAAATTTTTGCTTTGAGGTCTTGTACCATTGCTTAGCATCCTTTGTTAGCAGCGTTGGTACATAAGTCATAAAATCTGTTTCTGCTATTTGAAATAACTCGAAATTCTCTTCAACATCATCTAAGAATTCAGATGGTATTAGTTCACTAGAAATTCCAGAGAATTTCGGAAACCTATTTAATTGATCTGACTTTAAGTAATTTCTTTTAGTAACATGTGAGGAAACTTGATTTTCTTTGCACCTAGAAACACTCTTACTTGTTCCATTAGGGAAAAGTGTTGTTACACTATCATTATTATTCACATTGGCTAAGGGAGACTTTTTCGTAGACCTATTCTTTTTTCTACTTTTAAGCCTAGATGAATGACAGCTAATTGTGCTGGGTGAACTATCTGAATCACTTTCCCGAAACCTATGTAGCATGGTAGTAGTTGAATTCTGTAGAACTTTAACTTGTTGAGCTAGCTGCACCTGACAAAACGGGCAACACTGTATTGTTCACAATACCCACTAAATGTTCTACCTCATGGGAAACATTACCATTTTGTAATTCACTAGTTTCGATGGGAATATTTTAACTTGTATGGGATTTACCAGCAATAAAATTAAACCATTCTTCAGCTTCTGATGGTTCTTCAGTAGATTCTTGGTGATCTACAGTTGAAAATGCAGGCTTCCTTTTGACAGACTCTGGTACTTGTACTTGACGATGACACCATACAGTCTTGGCTTGATTGTTTTCTATTCTTTCTTCCAGTTCAACAAGTTTGTTTTTCACAACCACCAGTTCCTGATGCAATTCATCCTTTTCTTCTATCAATTTTCTCACTTCCATGTCAACTTTCTGGGTTTCACTCCTAACCTTCTCATTCCTAGAATGCATTCTTGCCTGTATAGGGACACATCCTTCTGCATGACATTCAGTCGGATGTTCAGATCAGCTCTTATATTTTTTCTAGATTCATTAAATCACTCTTAAATTCTGCTTTCACTTGTCCTAACTCCTGTTTAAGTTCCTCTTGTGACTTCGAGATAGCTCTCAAGTCAGCCAATATTTGCTCCATATTTCTTATTTTTCACGTAAAACAACTTAAAGTTCACTTTGCACCAAGCATAAGAACAAGTTGAACACTATCACAATCGTGGAATCACTTATTTAGTTTTTGCAAACTAGTTGCGATGATAATGTAAAAAATTTCACATTCTAATCTTTAGACGAAAAGTCTTTGAGACAGCGTACTGAGTCTCATAAAATCTTTTGTGACTGCCTACCTATTCTCGTAGCACTTCTGGCAACTGGAGAATCGCAGGGGACCAACTTCCTTACTGGGATTTTTACCTTTCAGGTTTATGTCACATACGCTAACTCATGCAAAATGTCAAAAACAAGTCTCGGGTTAGCAATTTCAGGTTTGTATTAATTTTCACATGCAAACATGCTTGAAATTTATTAAAATAAATCCGATTCACATGCATCGCAAAAATTACAACCATGGCTTCCATTCAGCTAAGCCATCGAATATCTCCACACTCCAATTCCTCTATTTTATACAATGCGATTGCCAGTATGACTTTTCTTTACATTGCTGTCAAAGTTATAATTCATAGAGCGTGATTGCCATTGTAGTTTTTTACACATTGCTGGCAAAGTTGTCATTTGTACAGCATGATTATTTTTATATACAACATTTTCAACTACAGAACTTATGATCTGTCATAAGTCGAACGCAACGTATAGCACAGCGAACGAATTTCTCAACCCCGAAAGCACCCTTCTACTCCATTGAAACGGCCACAAGACCAATGCGCTAGCCGATTGCACTGAGTCATCTGCAAGGAACATGGAATAAGGCACAAAACGAAGCTGTCTGTTGCATGGGGGAGGTGGGTCGGACAAATCCGCAAAGCAGAAAAACGGATTGCTTGAAATGATTTGTAACCCATTCAACACAGAACATTCAAACTCTTATATCTAAGAGTCACAATACAAAATAGTACATCTCAATACAGAAATACTATTTACGTAATTCATATTTCAACTTACATCAATTGGACAATTTATGTACTATAGCTCGCTCGCTCTCTATTGAGCCGAAACGGCATTCTTGTATTGTTTTACCAATGTTTAATGTGCATGATTGATTGATTGATTTAGTTCATTTTACTTCTCTTCTCTGTCGCTTTTGGCTAATCGCGAAGATGCAGATGATCGATGTTATGATTTAATTGATGAACGATACACACAAAGATTGTACACTCGCCTCACTTAGTACTCTGGCAGTTTGTTTCTTTATACAACATATTTGCAGAAGATACAATTCAACATACAAGTGTATCAATGTAAGCTCTATAAAACAAACTTATTACTAACTTCGTTGACCCTGTACAGTCACGGACACTGCTGGGTTGTAATGACCTTATTGAAGAAGCACTGAAGCAAGCCATCCATGTCTGACCACCAAGCACCTTGTGACTAGACAACCCAACCAGCATTGCAATTCTGTGGCTTGTATACCAGTCACAGGTATACATCTATGTAAATTGAGTAGTGATGCCAAAGAGAAATACGAGATGAAGATTGTCGATCGTAATGTCTCGTGTTCTCGACATGGAATAATACTCGGTCCACGTTACGTTCCATTATTTAATGTTGTTTGACAATGAACCTGACGGACTGGGTTTATATTTTCACTCCTTGCATTACAGTAAATTCCATATTTTACAATTATATTAATGCTTTGAACGAAAATAATACCTAGAACAACATCGAACACACGTTCACACCACTCTTCTCACACACATGCACGTGAAAACGCACACACAAAGCTAAGTTTTAACTTCCAAGTGAATGTCCAAATGACAGTAAACGGAGAAGCATGATGTGCGAAACATGTGATATTTCACAGAAAAAATGCATCTATTTTTGACATATGTGGTTTCTATTAATAGAGAATGAGACAATTATCAGAAATAAGATGCATTTGCTTTTTCATGTGCTGAGGAAGGAAACAGACTGACTGGAAAAAAGAAAATGTAGTGCTATTGATAGTGTGTTGGTTAGCGTGCAGAGCTTTCATCAGTGAGGCCTGGGTTCGATCCTCACCATGGGCAAACTTTTTTTAAAATTTTCTTGCAGTGAACAAGTTTATTATATTGTTTTCTAGGCATTTTAACGAAAGAATACACATCAAATTTAATATTTTAATCTGTCCTTTTATTCTTCTAATAGGTTCACTATCACAAGGGATATAGAGATTCTCTATCTTGGCGAAGGTTATTTTCTCAATAGTTCCTTAGCTACGATTCTCCAGCCCCTTCCACCTACTTATTTATTTACTTTCTTCATATCTACTCACGAAATACCATGAATCTAACGGAAACACACAGATATAGTTAGAACAAGAAACACACCTCGTGTCGAAGGTTCCAGACTCGAGTTGTGGCTTTTTTTGCGAGGGTGATTATTCCTTTGTGTATGTTTATCATCTTTGTCAAAAAAATATTCCTCATTATTGCCGTGATTAACCTAGGGAGAGACCAAAGTGACTGAAATAACAAAAGTACAGAAAATGTAAGACACATCTAGCCTAGGCATGTTTTACCTTGGGAATTAGTAATCTGAAAATTAACTTGTGTTTCAGTCGACTACTTGCAAAAGAGTTTCGCGTTGTCTCATTTGGAGTGTTGGTTATCGTGTCGGACTAGCATGCAGGCAACCCGAGTTCAAGCCCAGTGTAAGGAAAGTAGGTTTTTTATTTTTTTATTATTTTTTATATATAAATAAAACTGAGGTTTCTGCAAAAGTTTTGAATTGCATGCCACTTCGTATGTTGGTAATCTGAAAGCAGCAAAGATGAAAATTTGATGTTCCAAAGCGACAATGTATTTGTGTATGTGTTGCAAAAAGCAGTTATTTATTAGCGAAAAACATGTAGCCACGTGATCATTGAGAACGCTTCCTAGTTGTCAATGCTAATACGGCAGTAGCTACAGTCTGTCAACACACTCCAACTTTCACGTTTCCCGTAAAATGATTACCTTTCCACGTTTCAAAATCATGAGTGCTGTCTAAAGCAATAAAAACTTTGATACTTGCATTTGCATGTTCGAATCTAAAGTAATACGAAGCTTGTTTTCCCAGCAAATGACATTGAAACCATTAATAACTGTTTGCAATGTGATATTGATATCATATATGTAAAGAATAAAAGTGGAGAATTTCGCTTAAAACAAAACCACTTATAAATATATTAAATTATGTGGATACCTGATGTGAAACGTACGATGCACGATCAGAGAGCCTCAATGTTGCATTGAAAACTGCAGTTGGTATGATGAACTAAATTGTAATCTAAAAGTTTTAATTGAAGAAACAAACCACGTTCACAGTCAAAAATAGGGCATTCAATTTCAGGCACATTACACTAACATGAAGAGTATTTTCAAACTTTTCCTCAGTTGTCACACATGTCAATTTCCTCTATATTCTCTGTATTCTCATTGGGACAAACACCCACATTCATGCCCAAACTGAGTATTGGTAATATCGCACGCTAGCCAACAATTCCCGAGGAAAAGTTTGATACCCGGTTTAGGCACAAGTCGTTGGAATCCCACTTTAAACTATAGATCCAATTTTCTTACTGTGCATAATGTGGACTTAAAAAGAAGAAAAAATCGAGGAAAAGCGCTTGAAGGTTTCGATGAGTTCCAAGTACCTTGATGAGGCGAAGCTATTACATGATTTTCAAGTGATCAAGTGGCCCCGTGGTAACGGATAAGTTTCACGTAAAGAAGGCTTTGAGTTCGATTCCCATTCTATTGCCCTATTTTTTAAAAATAATTGGAGCAACTAATTATTTCATTTTAATTAATAATTTATTGGAGTAAAAGTTAAATACATTTTTACTTTATTTTTGGGTGGAAATGTTTACTTTACCGTTTTAAATTTTATTTGTGAAAATTATTTTTACGACAGTTTTTTCACATTTCTCATCATTTTACAAACATACTCAATAAAATGTTATGCCTGGCGAAAAGTATACATTTCTTTCGAGAAAATGATACAGAAATACATATAATACTATTCACAAGAAATTATCGTAATCGTTTGGAAAACAAAATTAAATTCAAATTTCAACAATTCACACAGCAAATAAAATAAGAATGTTCGCAATAAATAAATTGAAATATATAGTCGGTCGAGTTAAGAAAACAAATGGAGGCAATCAAACGGGAATCGAAACCAGTATCTCCTGCATGTCAAACTAACACGCTACCACCCCACCACCTGGTCTTCTATCAGTTGGGCAATATAATCGTCTTGTGAGTAATGCTTGCTAAGTTTCTAATCTTTGAAGAGCTTGTAATTGTTGTTGTGTGTCACGGAGTTATTTTTACTGCAACATTTGAGCACACAATCCAAACATACGTAAATTTTATACACAGAAAACATGGGTTTTCTGCACATAATTACGGAGCATGCGCACTGTCAAGGACTAGAAGGAACCTCGCAAAAGTTACCGAAGCTTCTCTGCGGTTCTGACAGTTGGCCCGGGAGTCACGTGGTATCTGCTTATCAGTCGACATGACCGTGTGCCTGCAGAACCAGCACACTGAAGTGAACGAAGGTATTTTACGTGATTTGTAAGCTGGAAGAAAACATGCCACACTTTACAACAGACAGAGGTTTGTCTTCAGCTTTGGGACAGACAAACCACACTAGGCATACAGACAGAGTATAATGTAAGATAAAAGGAATTATTTCTCCATCTCCTCACACTGACAATTTAATTGCCTTTTTTTGGAGTTATTTGACTACAGAAATGGATTATATTACTGAAGTCGTATCTAGTCTTTTATATCTGCTTCCTTCATCATCCGGTATAATGCAGACAAGCACATACCACAAATATGTAAGAGAACTATTGCTAATTTGGTAACTTGTCTTGCAATTGAATTTCTGTCATGAACAGCTGCAAAGAAACAAAGGCTTTCCTTTTTAAATATTACACTGAATAATTGTTATTTGATAAGGAAACTAAAATGACTTCAGTATTCCCATGCAGTAGGCTACACAAGAGATTCTAAACACATTCTAAAACATACTACTTTTGTTTCAACTTATTATTTCAACAATCAAGACACAAAATAAAGGCCATGGTCAAGAAAAATTATGTTTCTTTGATTATCAAGTGCATTACGTGGTTAACATCAAGTTTGTATTTGCCGGTTATCCAAATATTATTAATTTTGAAAATAGTCTTTCAGTTAGTGTAATGTGCCTGAAATTGAATGCCCTCTCTTTAACCGTGAACATGTATTGTTTCTTCAATTAAAACTTCTAGTTTACAATTTAGTTCATCATACCAACCTGTGTCCTTCTTCATTATTTATATTTTTTTAAAGAAAACAACAAGAACAACTTTCCTTACGCTGGGCTTGAAGGTTGCCTGCATGCTAGTCCGACACGATAACCAACACTCCAAATGAGACATCGCGAAACTCTTTTGCAAGTAGTCGACTGGAACACAAGTTAATTTTCAGATTGCTAATTCCCAAGGTATAACATGCCTAGGCAGATGTGTCTTGCATTTTCTGTACTTTTGTTATTTCAGTCGCTTTGGTGTCTCCCTAGGTTAATCACGGCAATAATGAGGAATATTTTTTAGACAAAGATGATAAACAGACACACAAGAATAATCACCCTCGCAAAAAAAGCCACAACTCGAGTCTGGAACCTTCGACGCAAGGTGTGTTTCTTGTTCTAACTATATCTGTGTGTTTTCGTTAGATTCATGGTATTTCGTGAGTTAATATGAATGAAGTAAATAAATAAGACAAGTGGGTGGAAGGGGCTGGAGAATCGTAGCTACGGAACCATTGAGAAGATATCCATTGCCTAGATAGAGAATTTCTATATCCCCTTGTGATAAAAGAAATTATTAGAAGAATGAAAATACAGATTAAACGAACAAATTTGATGTGTACCCTTTCTTCAAAATTCCTAGAAAACAATATTACATACTTCTTCACTAATAGAAAGGAATAAAAAATTATCCTTGGTGGGGATCGAACCTAGACCTCACTGATGAAAGCTCTGTACGCTAACCAACACTCTTATCAATAGCACCATGTTTGCTTTTTTCCAGTCAGTCTGTCACCTGAAGACGAAAATGCATGTTAATTTATCTCATAATTGTTTCATTGTCTATTAATAGAAACCACGTATGTCAAAAATAGACACATTCTTTCTGTGAAAAATCCCATGTTTCGCACATCGTGCTTCTCCATTTACTGTTATTTGGACATTCACTTGGAAGTTAAAACTTAGCTTTGTGTGTTTGTTTCCACGTGCATGTTTGTGAGAAGAGTGGTGTGCACGTGTGTTCGATGTTTTTTTTGGGTATTATTTTCGTTCAAAGCATTAATATAATTGTAAAATATGGAATTTACTGTAATGCAAGGAGTGAAAATATAAACCCAGTCCGTCAGGTTCGTTCTCAAAACAACATTAAATAATGGAACGTAACGTGGACCGAGTATTATTCCATGTCGAGAACACGAGACATTACGATCGACAATCTTCATCTCGTATTTCTCTTTGGCATCACTACTCAATTTACATAATAGTATACCCGTGACTGGTATACAAGCCGCAGAATTGCAATGCTGGTTGTCTAGTCACAAGGCGCTTGGTGGTCAGACATGGATGGCTTGCTTCAGTGCTTCTTCAATAAGGTCATTACAACCCAGCAGTAACCGTGACTGTACAAGCGCTTGCCGGGATTTGAACCACCCCATGGATCCCTGACGTCATAGGGTGCTGTGCTGTAGAGCGAACACAAACAAAAAAGCTTCAGCCAAAAGTCCCTGCACACCTCCCCCTTCACCCGTTTGACTAGGGCCATAAGGAAGCATGATCCACTCTGTCCCTCCCCTCCAAGCAGGGGGCAATCATACAGACAAACAACTAGAGTACGTGGAAACAGGGCTGCAGGCTCTTTTCCATTTGGTTCTACTATAACCACTCCATCACGCAAGTCGGCTTTAATGTGCACATTCTTATTATTCATAGTTGCATTACAGCATTCGTGTAAAAAAAAACTCCTAACCGGATCAGAGCGTGCTGTCAAAAGCACCACGCTCCGGAGCGGAGTGCTGTTGTCTCACGCTCTGCTCCGGATCGGAGCGTGCATCTAAAAGATCTGAACCACTCCGCTCCTGTGCGGAGTACTGCTGTATCACGCTCCGCTCCGGATCAGAGCGTGTGTCTCAGAAAGCTGAACCACTCTGCTCCGGAGCGGAGTGCTGTTGTATCACGCTCCGCTCCAGATCGGAGTGTACGTCTCAAAAGCCTTTTTGTTAACAAGACATATTTCAAAACCAGAAACTCGAAATCTCATTGTCAACACTTAATTCTGCACCATAATGCATAGCTCCGGACGGGGCCACACTCCCCCATGTAAAATGCATGTTACCGTAAAGTTACACATTATATTTCATTTCAGTCACAGTAATTTTGGTAATTGTTGCAAGGGTGTTGAAGGATCCTTATAATTTCAGTCCGAAAAAGTGTTTTCTTTAAGGATACACTATTATGGGGAAAGGGAATTATGCCTTGTTTGCCCCTCCCTAGAAAAAATCCTGCGAATGTCAATCCCTCTACACAAGTAATATATAATATAACCTGCACATTTCTGGACACCCAGATTTCAACCAACTGTTAAATACATTATTTTAAAAAAAATGTTGAGATTCATCGTCCTTTACTTGAATACTTGTGTGAATTTCACTTGCACGTGACCAAATGTTTCAGATGTTTTGCTCTGGCCTAGCACCTGCTATGCATGTCTACAATACTACCTACAAAAATCATTGAAAATTGTTTATTGTGCATGCTGTTAGCAATTTTGCTAGGGAATTTGATTTAAAAAAAAATGGATAAACAATGCCTTCACTAAGAATGTACATTTTGTCTAAAAAATACCTGCTTCATTATACTAATCTACGATCACTTTCTTCAAAAGAAGAAGAAGATAGAGTGCGATACCTGCTGAAAAAACTACACTGCATAATTTCATTTTTCTCTCCAATTACACTGCAATTTCCACACACACATATATATATATATATATATATATATATCACGCATTTCACCCATACTCATCATCCTAACAGTCCATCGTTTTCTGCAGTATGGAGAGGCTTCTGGTCTGTGCTTTTTGGTTCAGCACATGTTGTCGCTCATTTTGGCAACTAGCAAACAATTTTAATGCAACTAATTTGCCTCCAAGCCTGTTAATTTGGTGAAGTTCATTTTCGCATGAAATGCATGGATAGCAACTGTAGGAATGGCATAACAAACCCCATGAAATACAAAAGCACTTATGGAATGACACGGGATGCACGGCACATGAAGCCGGACACATGTAGGCAAGCTGCCGGTACACCTGACACATGGTATAATGAGATATATGTAAGACTCACAAACGAATACTGCATCAGTTTCTTAGGAAATTCCGTGCTCGCAAAACTGAACAACCTAGATTAGATTAGATGAACGCCAGTGTTGCCCACAAGTTTTAGATAGGGGGAGAGGGAAGTGGGGGGAGAGGAAAGTGAGGGCTATTCAGGAGGCCATCCAGGGCCGGGATACGAGGAACTTGTGGCAGATTATTTGCAATTTGCAAGGGTTCGGTACACTGTAGGCAGTATCTCTGCACGGAGTTTGGAGGATCATTTTCTCAAGCTGCTGGAAGGGGAAGGGGGGTCAGGGTTTATTCCAAGCGAGGTCCAGTTCCTGGCCACACTTGTCCCAATCCTTGATGGAAGTATTTCGAGGTGGAATATGATGCAGCTGTTCGCTCGTTGAGGACTGGTGGGTATTAATGGAATCAGGCCAGATCTTGTGAAGGCATTGAATTGTAATGAACTATTGGCGGAAACTGGAAGGTGGAACCTTCCCCAAAAATATGGTCTCTGTACAAGGAAATAGGGTATGTAAATGACATTAATATTTACAGAGGGATTTCTCTCCTTCCCATGTTAGGTAAGGTATATTGTAGCATTCTATACAACAGGTTAAGAAATTGGGCCAATATTTTTGATGAACTGACACCCTTGCAGGCTGGTTTCAGGTCCAATTTTAGGACTATAGATAATGTTTTTGTTGTGAACACAATGATTCAAAGAAAATTAAAGGAGAAATTGGGGAAATTATACAGCTGTTTCTTTGACTTTGAAAAGGCATTTGATTCTTATCAAAAGGCAAATGCTATGGGGAAAGTTATGGGACATGGGGGTTTCAGCTAGAGTGATCAATACGCTAATGAATATGTACAGAGGGGTCAAATGTGGGCAGGGGGGTGGTGTCTGTGCAGCAGTAAGTGTCAAAGAGGGTTGCATTCTTTTTATTTATGACGTTGCTTGCTAGGTGGGAGAAGACTGTGCCAGAATGCCGGAGATGTTCACCACTCCAATAGCATACTGCTCTATATGGATAATCTCTTTTTAATATCAAACCAAGTACAGGGATTATGGCAGGGATTGAACAGACTGAAACAATATTGCACAATCTGGAAGTTGAAGGTAAACACACAAAAAACTAAAAGAATGGTGTTTAAAAAGCGTATGTCTTCAAAGCAGAGGAGAGGTGGGCATATGGGAACTCTGAGCTTGAAAGAGTCAAATGCTTCACCTACCTAGGCATCACGTTGAATCTATCAGGGGAATGGACAAAACACATTGAGGGCAGAAAAGGTGGAGAAGAACGTTGAAAGAGAGTTACTACAAAGGAAAAGTATAAATTAGAACTTAATTCATTTCATTTTATGTAATTCAGGGTGTCCAGAAAATATTGTACCTATTTCGATTTACGTGACCGGTATGTGGAAAGACCTGTAAGAAACACTGATTTCAACTAAACTTCAGAATTTTCACTTGATATACTCACCGTGTGCTTGTAAAATGTTTGTAAAAAAAATTGGTGCTGAGTAAAGAGCAGAAAACCCCTCGTGTTGTAGAGTATGTGAAATCATCTATGATCACAGTTTAGGGGCTTCCCCTGTGCAGTGGTAGTGTCATTTCCTTGTAATCAAGGGGTCCCAGGTTTGATACCCGGTGCAGGCACAAGTGGTTCGGATCCAAATTTAAACTGTAGGTCGTCCCGATTAGCCTTACTGTGCATAAAGTGGACTTAAAACAGCAACTCAAATCAAATGATCACAGTTCAACACAGTTTTCGACATCCGATTTTAACCATTTTTGTCAGTATAATTCTAACTCAGTATCAGCACAATAGGTAGTAGCTATGGTGCTATATTGGAAAGGAAATTTAAATTTACATATACTGATAACTTTATAATTATTATATTGATAAAAATGAAAGAAAAAACTAGAAACAACCAAAATTACAATAGCATCAAATTATGCCTTTGTTTACAAGAATATTTATAAGATATCAATGCTATACATAAGAAAATATATATATATATATATCTTTGTTATCTCCTTCCAGGATAAAGCAAGTCTTTGTATCTACAATTCTGAACTTTAGTTTTCGAAATTCATCATCTTCTCAAATCACCTCCAAACGTAGAACATATAAGTGTCACTCTATGCGACCTTCCTCCAAGCACTCATTTGAGGAACTGTAACATTCACAAGCCAGCCCCTTAAGGAAGATGAAAACAGATACTTATTCACTGCTTCCAATTCAACATGGCATCTATTATACATATCAGTGTCATTCCACAACTTTCGAATCTTTATCAGATTATATCATGATCAAAGTTCATTCAAGTCATAAAAGGCTTCTATATAACTTAAGCATCCAAGTTATTATCACATTGCCAAGTTTAATGCTTTAAAAGCAACAATTATTGTACAAATATATCCCCATTCCATAATGCTAAATTTGTACTTATCTTTGTTCCATCTTGAGCTCTACCAAGTCACAGACAACTAGTATCAGAGCTACTAGTTCAAGCCAGATTTTTTAGTATGTGCAATCTTCAATTGTTTTTGTTTTATATTTTTGTCCCTAAGTGCTTAACAGCTTGAATGTTTGTGTTGTAAATGTACATATTTGCTCTGTTTCAGCTATTTTACTATGTATATGACAATATACTTATCTATTGATCACAATTACCATTTTTTGAATGTTGATACAAAATACCAAGTATGACATCACAATGTACACTGAACAATTTTTAAAGAGTTGACCTTTGTATATAAACCTTGAAGCCAATGCAAATGTACACAATTTCAATAAATTTAATTATAAATTTGAATGTATCATATCTTTCTTGTCTGAAAGAACACATATGATTGAAGATATTTGTTTTTCATATTGCCAGTCAAAAATAATTGTTATGACTAAATTGTTATAAATATTGCACAAATGTGGAACTTTGAACTTAGCCTAACCTTTTTCAAATGTTGTTATGACAATATATTATTTTTATTGTCATACTGGCGCTCAACAAGGGACGGATCCACAACAACAGACCTGAGCACTACTGAGACTTTTAACATATAATAATTAATATAATTCCTCTATATTTACAAACTGTTTTCATGTTTAGCATTATAATCAACTGAGTATAACTGAATATTTTTTTTTTTTTAATGAGTATAACTGAATATTTGTTTTCCAACAATAGAAAAAGAACATGTTCATCATGAACCAATACAGTGCAACTACACATAGTGAGTTTTTAGTACATAATAATGTTGAAAAACAAACAAAAAAAATCAAGTTCTACAAACCAACAATTATCTAATGAAGTTCCATATGAACCATTTTTACATAAAACAATGTGGCTACATAACATTTTTATTTATTATGAACCAATAAAGCACCATTAAGAACTTCATTCTTAATCTGAGAGCATTATTTCTATATTAATCTTTATTTAGCCAAAAATATATTAATTATAATTTTCTATATGTAGAGTAAGTTACCTATGATCCAACTAAGTTTCCCATTGTGTATTCATCCATTTGTCTAGTAACATCAGCTAACAAGACAAGAATCTAAGTCCCTGCATCAAAAGCAAACATCCTCAGATTTACAGAGTGTCGAAACTAAGATTTCTTACATCACAAATCAATTCATGCAAGAAATGTATAAATTATGATGTGCGCACAAAAATTATAAATCTCAAATAACTGTTGTTCCTGAACTCACAGTGTCACGGCACGAATTTCCTATTCTGCCCTTTGTGAACACATTTTGGAGCCATAATGCATTCTAGCATTTTAAAGGAACCTACTACTTGACTTAAGCTTGGATCAACACGTCTTTGCTTCTGGTCAAGTTTATTTCTATTTGAGCCTACAATTCAACTCTTGGAATCTTAGAGCTCTAGAAAATGTTTTTAAGCCACAGCTAAATCTTAATATTAAAATCTATTATGCACATGCTATCACATTATATTATACATTTTTTGCACCCAAAATACACATAACAAAGAATATTTGTTATATTGAATTTTTCCACCGCTAATCACAACTAAGGATCAAGATATACGAATGAGGACCAATGTCAGATTACGAAGATCAACTTAAGGCAAACTCTACAGATGAATACTTCATACCTGAACTAATGTTTCAGACTCAAGGAAAGAAGCACGAAAAGTGAAAAAAAATTGACATTGACATCTGACAAACGAAAAATTATGCATAAAGTACTGTGACTCACAGTACCTCCCTTAAGCAACAGTCTAAGAGAAGAACTTAACAACCAACCCTCATGGGTATGGTTGTAAAATGAAGCAGTATTTTTTTGTTCTTCAAACCAACAAAATAAACAATATGTTATCAGTTAAGATATCATTATCATGTTTTGTAATGATGAAGAAAATATTACATTATACATTTATGAAGTATGAACATAAATATTGGATATATAATCTCAGATGTATAACACTGTCAAATATATACATGGGTGTATTAAAAAGAATTTACAACCATGAATCAATTTTCGATTATCAGAATAGCTTTGAGTTTGCAATTGAGAAAATACTATCTGAAATTGTCAAATAATTAATCAATCTGTGTCTACTCTTAATATAGATCACACTTATAGAGAATGACATCACACTGACAATACCTTGTGAAAGCTCATTATTATAATATCTTCAAGTGCAAATATATTATATGATCATGTCAAAGTCCTTTAATAAGCTGTCAAAATAAATCACAAATTAATGTTGTTATTCATTTAGAATAAAACAACTAAAATATACCTCATACCAACAAAATTTCATCCTAGTCTGTATAAATATTTTATCCTATCAAGTGCATTGATAAAATAACATATCTCTGAGGCTTAATTGACTAAAACGTTTTTAACGTAGTCATGTGTGATTTCAGAAGTCATCAAAAATACATCTAACATAGTTTTAATCCAAAACATGTTAAGAATGGTTATCACAAAAGATACTTGATACTTACGATGATTATCAATATAAGACACATGGCTCAGAGTAATCACTTATTTAATTAAGTACATTTATATTATAACATAAATGGAACATTACATTCCCTGAAAAAAAACTAGTGTAACTGGTCTTAATATGTATTTTTCCTTCATAAATTTATACCCCTAAGATGTGGAAATAGTCAACCTTCAATCATCATATATATATAGCATCATCGTGTGGCTTAGCTTGATAAGTGTATTTGAAATCATAAATACCTAACCTATCAGCACTACCTGATTACTATTGGAAGAATCCAAACTTGATAAAGCACCAAAGATACATGTGCATCATAAAAATAAATATATATATTCATATAATAAATATTTCTACATTTAGTGTCACAATAGGACTCACTATTGCCTTTACGTGAACACTTCACAATGCTTTCATGCAACTGTGGCATGGAATTATGAGTGACGAGCTTGGATCATCTAGTGGATGTCTCTGCTACATGTCAACTTCATAAAATATACGAGGAAACAATTCATCTTCAGGAATTATTGACTTAATTCCCTAATAGCAAATAAAATAATTCTCGTATATAAGCATTTTAAATGCACTTACATTCTTGGTACACTACCAATGCTTAACTAACATCTTGGGTAACATCTTTCACCAGCTATTCAAGTTTGTTATATAGATGAACTATTAAAGTGTTTTAAAATTTGCTTTTGTTGTGCAAAATAATGCCAAGTTTCCCACAAACGTGTGAAGTTATATTTAAGTCTAATAAACTTAAATATAGTGATCATGCAACTAAATTGTGCATAAAATAAATCACAAACTTGTACTTCAAAATATTATATTGTAATTTTGTCCATCAAAATGAACAGTAGTACTGTGGCCAAATATACCTCCCTAGACCAACAGTCTAGAAGATACTCCCAACCAACCACCCTTGTATCACATGATTGTTTATCATGCTGCTGTTGAACTCCATTACCAACATCAGAAGATGTTTGTTCGTTATTATTAGAAAAAGTCCTAGAATTTCTATAGAATTTATTAGAATATCTATCCTTATTTATACTATTATTTCTATTGTTTCTTTCATTTAAATTCAAATTCCTATTTTGATCCTTAGCACGTGAAACATATGCTACTCTAGCCTTATTCTTTGGATTATAATTATTTCTGTTCATGTCATTGAACCGTGCAGGATTATTTCTTAAAGATTGAAAATTTTCAATTACTTGCAACGTTTGGTGCAATGTACGTACGTTATTAATCACCATGTGTTCACTAATCCTGTGCGGTAATAATGAGGCTAATTGTGCTATCAAATGAGGTTCTTCAGCATGAGGCTGAGTAGACTTCAAAATTTTGTAGTTCTTATTCGCATATTGTAACAGGCTTACATTACTCTCTTTTGTAAAAGGAGAATTCAAAGTTTGAGTCAACTTTACTGATTTCCAGCGGTCATTCTGATAATGTGCCAAAAAAGCCTCTTTAAATTCAGAATAAGTGGTAAACTGATTCTTTACTTCTAAGTACCAAGTTCTAGCACAATCAGTTAGAAGTTTTGGTATGTACTTCAAGAATTGACTTTCTTTGATGTCATAAATATCTAGGTTTTCCTCTACTTTTTCTAAGAATTCCGATGGTGCAAACTCTAAAGATATCCCATCAAAATGAGGGAAATGCCTCAAGTCCTGTGGTTTAATGAGAACTTTAATTTGACTCTTATTACAATTAGTCAATGGAACATCTACTGAATGACTAACATTAGTCATATGACCAGCATCATGTTGTGCGTATGAAATTTTGTCATCAACATTATTATTAGCAACTGATTTGTTCTTCCTCAATTTTCGACGCTTAGATGCTAATCTTGTATTTCGGTATGGACCACTAAGCATACTTACTCTATCATGATCTGAATCTGTACTATTATACATCTCAGATTCAGTATTCACTCCTATATTATGTCTAACAAGACTACTTTTTGGTGAACCATGACAAACTTCATCTTTATTCCCAACTGTATGTTGTCTCTGATTTACAGTGTGAGAACTCATTCGAGGTGTAAATTCACTCTGTGCTTTAGCTGTATTTTTAACTGCTATTATATCATGAGTTGATAATGGTGTTAATGCATTATTAACTACACTCATGATATTGGTTTCTATTTGTAGAAGTGCATTCTTAACACCTAATTCCAAAGAAGAGTTGATATTGCCTTTATTATTTACATCATGCAACTTATGCAATTCATCATCTCTATAATACTTGTGCCTTGTACTAATATCCACCGACTTATCACTATCAACATCACTCCTAATTGCATCATTCTCTGGAACGCGAGTGATAATAATATGCCTTGCACTGCTAGACATAACTTCTTTATCAACCTCATCATGTTGTATGCCAATAGATTTGACATCAACCTGTGGTTCAGTTGAATTAGCATACTTGGTTTCACTTCGTAACTTAATTAGATCATTACTTAATGTACCAAGTGATACACTACACTGAGCACAAACCTCAAGACATTGGTCCAGTTGAGAAGTAAACTGTTTGGATAAATTACTAACTGTATCGTCTAATTTTTAATCCATATCCGCAGCAAGATAAACTAGCTCATCATTCATCCTTTGATCCAGTAATTGAACTTTCTTTTCTAACTTTTCTGTTCTATCTAAACACTCCTTACGGAACTGTGAAATATCTACCTTAATTTCTCTAAGTTCCTTACTTTGAGCTTTACTGGCTTCAATGCTTTCTTTCATCTGACTCTGCACAGCACAGATACCTTCTTTCATTTCACCTTGCACTGCAGAGATACCTTCTTTCATTTCACCTTGCACTGCAGAGATACCTTCTTTCATTTCCGCCTGCTGCGATTTGAGCATCATCACAATGTCAGCCAATGTGATCTCCTTCTCCATAATGTTAGGTATTGAAACTAATATCAGAAAGAAGAATATTCACAACTCAATAACTTATTCTTTCCTATCCAATAATTGTACCATTTGAGTCCTCATAATCTAAGTTTAACCATTTTTGTCAGTATAATTCTAACTCAGTATCAGCACAATAGGTAGTAGCTATGGTGCTATATTGGAAAGGAAATTTAAATTTACATATACTGATAACTTTATAATTATTATATTGATAAAAATGAAAGAAAAAACTAGAAACAACCAAAATTACAATAGCATCAAATTATGCCTTTGTTTACAAGAATATTTATAAGATATCAATGCTATACATAAGAAAATATATATATATATATATCTTTGTTATCTCCTTCCAGGATAAAGCAAGTCTTTGTATCTACAATTCTGAACTTTAGTTTTCGAAATTCATCATCTTCTCAAATCACCTCCAAACGTAGAACATATAAGTGTCACTCTATGCGACCTTCCTCCAAGCACTCATTTGAGGAACTGTAACATTCACAAGCCAGCCCCTTAAGGAAGATGAAAACAGATACTTATTCACTGCTTCCAATTCAACATGGCATCTATTATACATATCAGTGTCATTCCACAACTTTCGAATCTTTATCAGATTATATCATGATCAAAGTTCATTCAAGTCATAAAAGGCTTCTATATAACTTAAGCATCCAAGTTATTATCACATTGCCAAGTTTAATGCTTTAAAAGCAACAATTATTGTACAAATATATCCCCATTCCATAATGCTAAATTTGTACTTATCTTTGTTCCATCTTGAGCTCTACCAAGTCACAGACAACTAGTATCAGAGCTACTAGTTCAAGCCAGATTTTTTAGTATGTGCAATCTTCAATTGTTTTTGTTTTATATTTTTGTCCCTAAGTGCTTAACAGCTTGAATGTTTGTGTTGTAAATGTACATATTTGCTCTGTTTCAGCTATTTTACTATGTATATGACAATATACTTATCTATTGATCACAATTACCATTTTTTGAATGTTGATACAAAATACCAAGTATGACATCACAATGTACACTGAACAATTTTTAAAGAGTTGACCTTTGTATATAAACCTTGAAGCCAATGCAAATGTACACAATTTCAATAAATTTAATTATAAATTTGAATGTATCATATCTTTCTTGTCTGAAAGAACACATATGATTGAAGATATTTGTTTTTCATATTGCCAGTCAAAAATAATTGTTATGACTAAATTGTTATAAATATTGCACAAATGTGGAACTTTGAACTTAGCCTAACCTTTTTCAAATGTTGTTATGACAATATATTATTTTTATTGTCATACGATTATGCTTGGTCCACCTGATATGAACTTCATAAAGCATTGATATATGCAATTTCTGGAGAAAGGTTTCCTGTGCAACGGCAAAAGCATTAGTCGACCGACATGTTAGATGGGGGCAGTGGATAGAGTTTGACAAAGCCTTCCAGGGCAATCCCAGGAAGTTGGTTCGAAAGGTGAGCTATGAATTTGAAATTCCCAGTTCTATGCTATAGGATGCGCTTCATAAGCATTTACAATGAAAGGTTTTCAAGGTGCAACTTCTGCAGGCAGTCACTGAATGACACGAAAGCACCTCTCTCGTTCTTCAACGTGAACATGCAGGGTTTGCTTGAGAATGATGATTTCAGAGAAAGGATTGTGTTCAGTGACGAGGGTACATTTCATATCAGTGGCGGTGTGAACAGACATAACGTTCAGATTTGGGGTTCCAAAAACCCTCCTTCAGTCAATGATTATTATTATTCATTATTTTTATACAACCTTGGTGACAATTAAGTTCGACCAGAAAGGAATACGTGATTAAATGCACAGAGGCATAGGCGGTGGAATGGGTGACCCGCAGAAGTGACGCATATGTGTAAGAGGGGGCGTGTGAGAAGGCAAGAATCGTGATCCCAGCATGTTGCACCCAAGGTCACGTAAAGAACGAAAACGGGGAACTATACGCGTGACATTGAACTTCGACCAGGCACCAGACCCATACGGAAAATTCCAGATAGTGGCACATTCGACGGAAGCATGACGTCACGGACACGATAAGAGAGTCCGCCGTATATAAGCGAGTGCTGTGCACCGAGGATCCGCAGTGCATCATGACCATGGCCAGGGGCAAACCTATTGACAACACCGTGAGGAGAAGAGTGGTGGAGTTGCAACGGGATGGACTCAGTGAACGGGAAATAGGGCGCCAACTGAACTTACCCAAGTCAACCATCCACTGCATCATCAAACACCACCAAAATACGGGTACTACAGAGCCAGGTAAGACCCCCAGTCGAAAACGCCTGCTGAGCGTGCGTGACCTACGGATATTTAGGTGCTATATCCAGACCAACAATCATGTTTCTGTGGCCGAATTACGACTGTGGAATCGAGAACGCTTTCACATGTAAGTGTCAACCAGAACCATTCGCCGTTACCTACAGTGATGTGGTTACAGAGTGTACAAGGCGAAACGTTTTGTGGACGGACGAATCCATTTTCAATGTTGTGTACAGGAAAATACGGAAAACAGTCATTTGTCGGAAGGAGGAACAGAATGAAGCAAAATGTTATGCATGTCGGGTACAGAAACTTGCGTCAGAGATGGTATGGGGATGCATGACTGCATCTGGGGTTGGCCCACTACACGTCTGTGAGGGCATTGTGCATGCACACTCCTATACACGCATACTGGAGCGGCATCTTCCCACAGTTGGAAGGCACCTGTTCCACAGGCGGCGTCTCATCTTTCAACACGACAATGCCAGGCCTCATACAGCGCGGCTGACAAGAGAATGGTTGACTTGCCATCACATGCGAACTCTGCCATGGCCACCATCGAGTCCCGACCTCTTGCCCATTGAGAATGTGTGGCATGTTCTTAAGCGAAGTGTGCAACAGAGGGGACCCACGACAGTGGCTGCTCTTATCGCCTGCCTGCAGGAGGAATGGCACCGCATCGATGTGGAATACCTTGAACGACTTGTCTGCAGCATGCCCCGACACATTGCCACAGTTATTCGCCGACGGGGCAGCGTCACACCATGGTAAACAGGATCCCCTCTAACAGTGGTCGAACTTCAATGTCACGTGTAGATGGACGAAAATGTTTTATTTTGTGTGGACACCATACATTGCTGCGTTGCAGCAGAAATTTATGTTTTTCTTTGTTCCATGTAGCCTGCTGAATAAAATATGTTCAGCATATGCATGTGTTCTCCTTCTTTCACAAGGCACTCTTATATTTGTGACTGGTCGAGCTTCATTGTCACTAAGGTTGTAGTATGTTTGCAATTAAGTTTACAATTTTCTTTACATAGAATCTGTAACTACAAAAACAGCTTTTTGCCCAATAGCACCACTACCATCAAGAATTGACAGCATCCCACACACCTTATCTATGTCGACACACAAGTTGTACTTGAAGGAGTAGATTCTTGACTTCTTCTGTAGGTTCTTCCAAAGGATGACATGCCAAAATATACAGGTGGTGGACAAATTAATATGAACACCCATATGGAAACAGGTCACAATACATCCTTGCAGTACAACCAATCCCCCTGATTCAGAAATCTGCCAATTAGGGACCATGAAGGTAGTATCAGTTTATCAGCAGCAGTCGTATGGGTTGTACATGAACATTCTGCTACCAGCCAAACACCATTATGTACGACCTCTCAGGCTTTCAATATGGCATGATCATTGGAGTGCACCTAGCTGGAGCCTCATTGACTAAAACAAGCGAACCTTGTGGGGGTTGCAAAGAGTACGGTGTCAACTGTGATGACAGCCTACAGTAAAGAAGGTAAGGCATATTTTTCGTAAAGAACAGCGGTTGAAATTTTGAAGCTCGCCAACAAAGATAGGTGGATGTTGAAGTGGATAGTTCTCCAAAAGGACAATACCAAAACTATCCAAACGGAATTGCATACTGCGAACACTCATGCCAGAGCGGCTATTTGAAAACCATTGATTACATCACGCAATGCTGTGTAGGGTTGAACATGTTACCGAGGGCACAGAGGCTGGACACAACAGCAGTGGGGTCTGAGGAATATGCATTCACATTATTCTAGACCACCAGGCATGCTTGGGTGTGCAGAACGCCTGCTGAAGCCTTTCATGTTGACTGCCTCCTTCCTACTGTTATGCATGAAGGGATTTTGGTGATGGTGTGGCGGCAATATTTTAGTGTGGTCTTCAACACTTGTACTCCTTCATTGGTAGAGGAATGTTGCACCGTTTTGGGCAAGCGAACATCTCCATCCTATGATCCAGACTGTTTTCCCTGGCAAACGACCTGTGTTTCAAGATGACATGACCCAATTCACACTCCTCGATGCACCAAAGCATTGCTCCATTATCACGACGATGAAGTGTAACATCTCATCTAGGCTCCTCAGTTGCCTGGTCTTAACATGACTGAGCATTTGTTAAATATTTTTGGTTTTCACCTCCAGCCACACTTCCTGAACTAGAGTTTTGCTCGAGGAATGGATGCATATTCCCTTCAACATGGTGCACGATCTGCATTTGTACATCACACGTCGGATACATGTTGTAAATTCAGCCAAGGGTGGAATTTTCCTAAGAAGAATATAGTTTTTATCATATCAGAGTGTTCTTTTTTTCCACCACCTGTATTCGAGCGTAATTGCAACGACCAGCTGCTTATTTCTAATAGCCAATTACGGCCAGTAGTAATTAGTGATCTTTAGTCTCAAGATCATAAATGGCAGTACTGTGCCCATAACAATATCTTCCAACAATCCTTGGACCTCCGAGTGCTTCAGACCATGCTTTCCTAAGCATATTTGAAACCACCAAATGTTGACTTCAAAATTTATTCCCAACTACTTCCTTGTATTCAAGAACCAATGCTAACTACAAAGGACATCAATACGTGCATCATTCTTAGTCTACGTTGTTCCACCATTGAGGATATAACCATTTATTTTTCATAATTTTAAACTGCATATTAGGAGAGAAGTGAATGAAGTTCATAGCGTGCTTTTTAATAATATGGTTGGTTGGTTGGTTGATTTGGTGTTTTAAGTCCACTTTATGCACAATAAGGCTAATCTGGACTGGACCTACAGTTTAAAGTGGGATCCGAACCACTATGTGCTTCCACCGGCTATCTTTTTAATAATATGTGCTATGTTACATATTTAGTTGTAAAAACTGTGTCTATATTGGAAGGAGCTACATATATGAGTGGACCAAACATACAGAGGACCTCCCTGATGGCGTATACCCTGTCCCAGCTAACTATAGAGCACGGCCACGCATACCGGCAGAGGAAGAAGAAAATCGAGTGGTGAAAGTGCAGCGTTGCCAACTGTATGGTCCCCACCGTACATGTACGATCCAGACCTTAGTCCGTATGCTAAATTCACGGCTTGTGCAAATTTGCTCTTGCATTTTATCCCTAATATTTCTCTAAAAAATTCTTAAACCAATCGTATGGACCTGGAGACAAAAATACGGTCCGTTTGCCATGTGCGTTCGGTTATATCCTTTTCAAAAGTTTGCAACGCTGGAGGAAATGGGAAAAAATTTGGGAAAACTTCCGTTGCCCATTACACAATCCTGTTTCTCTCACTGTTCATTGGTGGAGCCGTCTCGCGTCACTACTTGCACAGAGACTTGTTCTCGTTCGTCTGGTCTACAGTTAGCTGGTATGGATAATAGTAGTAATATTGTCACCTTGTAATCAAGGGATCTCGGGTTGGATACCCGGTGGAGACACACAGTAGTTCAGATCTCACTTTAAACTGTAGGTCCAGTCCCAATTAAACTGTGTGCATAAAATGCACTTAAAAGTCAATATGTAGCGTTGAATAACTACTAGAAACATTACCTTCTTGTGCTGCCAGTCAACTAACATAATTCGTATCAATCCCTAAGATTGTATGTTTATTTTATTAAGTCTCTCTGAACGCTTCATGTTGACCAGGGCATTCACTTGTTTTTCTCAGCTGTCTCAAGCCTCTTAGGCATGTTTACAATGCATTGTGTTGTGCCATGCAAACCTCCTGAGCATTCAGGAAACAGGTAACACTTCTGGGTTTGGTGTCAGCGGTTTGCATGGTAGCAATTATAATAAACACGATTCGGCGATTCGGCATCGAGGAAGAGCTCGATGGCCAGGGAATATAGAGGTGAGACAAGCTGGGAAGTGACTGGACTTTGGGAATTGAGTTGGTAGAGAGAGGAGGTCAGCAAGACAGGAGGTCGATAGTGGAAGCACACTTTGGTCAACACTTAGAGAGAAGCTTACAGAGGACTTCGCTATTTTCGATTCAGCTCAGAGACTTCAGTTAGACAGGTAATTATCCTACACCCAGCCATGATACAGGTTCAACGGTTCACAAAACACAACGAGTTGCCATTGTCTTTTCAGTAGTGTAATTCCTTTGTGTAATTTGTACCTTTCGCATGCCAAGCAATAACTCGTCATGTCAATGACGAGTGGTCTCATCAAGAGGATGAATGATGAGTAGTTTACATCACCCCATCGATTAACTGGTTCAGATCCCTTCATTCTATAGAATGACACGTGGTGGAGATACGCGGGCCTTTTCATTTTTTTTTCACAGAAAATGAAAAGAGTTGCAGTTCATTTTTAACCAGTTTAAATTAAACCCCACCTCAAATTATGACACGTGGTGGAGTGCTTGAGGCCTTTTCATTTTTCGGAAATGAAAAGAATTGCAGTTAATGTTAACCAGTTTAAAATTAACCCCCTAGCTAAATTTTGAAACGTGGTGGATTTGCTAGGGCTTCTCATGCATTTTTTCGGAAATGCGATGAGAAAAAAGTTTGTTAACCAGTTTAGGATTCAACCCCACCCCAAATTTTGACACGTAGTGGAGTGCTAGTTCATTACCCACCCCAAAATTTTGCTCATTTGTTTAGTTTTTCATTATGTCCTTGCCAAAATTAATTTTGAAAATACATAGGGCTTAAAGCTTTTGCATTTATGGGGGGAGAAGAATTTACTTGTGCCATGATAGATGTCGAGCTTTCACCTTGCTGATGAACTCGACGAAACTTTAGATCAATTATTAAATATAGCACGAAGGACTACAAGTTTTAATTTAGATGTCAGCGGTCCAGCTGCAAGTTCCACCCCCAAGTTTAAACGTAGCCCAATCTTAACTAGACGCCTTCAGCGAGAATTATTGGAAAAACAGATATATGAACCACAATTAGAGCTACAAGATCAGGATTTTAGAGATTTAGACCAAACACAATTCGCAACAATGGCTCAGTCGCAGTTTGTTCCCCCAACTATTTTAGAGGGTATCCCATTTCAGGGGATAGCCGGGGAGGACGTTTCAAAATTTTTAGATAAAGTGGATAGCCTTGCCATATTAAATGGATGGAATAATGCCCGTAAACAGGAATTATTTCCAGCCCTTCTGGCCGGGCCAGCATTACGATGGTACCAGACCTGGAAAGATGGTACAGAACATCAGGAAGTTACTTACGAGGAGATACAGAAGAAATTTAAAGACGAATTTACAGGGTCCTTGGATCAACTCCAGATCGAGGAGCAAATTCGATATAGATTACACAAAGAAACTGAGCCAGTTACGAATTATGTTCGGGACAAACAATTACTTCTACTCAAGGCAGACCCTAAAATGAGTATTCAACAACAGATCAAACAGATCATATTGGGTTTACAGGTGGATTACATGAAAGATATCCACCATAAAGAGTATGAGTCCGTGCATGGGTTGCTTAAAGATTTAAAATCCTTTGAGAAACTCCAATTTTTGATGAGACAGCGCAAGCTGAAGGAATTGAGGTACGAAGATCAAAGAGAGAGTTTATTCTCTCCTTTGCATAATCCATCAGCACTTTCGCAACAGCAGCAGATTTTACTGCAGAGTAACAATCTGGTTACTGCTGAGTCAGCGCAAGCGCGACCCACTGCAGACATTGAGGCAAAATTCAAAGCGTTGCAAAAGGAGGTTGAGCAACTAAAGTTATTTAACAATCCTCACAATACCAAAGCTCAAGTCCAGGCTCAGGAAACTGGTCTGGAAGCGAGATTAGCCAGTCTCACTTTGAGATTGGATAGCATGGAGGATCAAAACCAGAACCCTGGCACCGACTCATCTACTCCAAAACAATTTAGAGAACATTATAATAAGGATAATTATCGGTCAAGTAATAATTATAGAGGCTCCTATCGGGGTAATAATAATAGACAACAATTCAATAGGGGGTACAGGAATGGACATAATAATAATGGTAACAACACAGATCGCAATAGGCGATACGGCAATACCCAACAATGGCGAGGACGTGGAAACTTCCGCGGACAGAACTCGCGGGGTTCCTCGTCTTCAGCAGGGCGAGACCAGGAAAACAGGGAAGAGCAACGGGGGAGACCACGCTGCTCAATTTGTAATTACCCTAATCACACAGCAGCCACTTGTTTTCAGAACACGGAGGCTTTAAACGAACAATGACTGCCCATAGAAGAGACGTATGCGCAGATTTCGTTGGCAAACAGATATCAGTCTCTACTTTCCCCTATGAGGAATTAATTTATATTAACGCAGTATTAGGGGGACAACGTCAGAGGTTTCTCGTGGATTCCGGAAGCCAAGTATCCGTCACCAGTGATCGAGGCATTCCTTCAACCGCCAAACGATTTAAAATTCATACGGCCATAAGGGGAGTAGCAAAAGAACAAATTGAAATTAAAGAGATTGTCCTATTAACTTTTGCAATAAACGGCCGCAATTTTACCCATCCTTTTCGGATGATTCCAAATTTTGAACATGGGACAATCCTGGGAAACGATTTCTTAAGAGCTCATAAAGCAAATTTGGATTTTGATCAAAATCGACTCACATTGAGGAGATTTGGTACTCCTCCGCGAAACCAGTTAAGGACGGAACACCGAAAGACCTTTGACGTTTCCATAAAAGTTGCTAGTCTGATCAGGGATTTATATGTGCCGGAATTTGTAACTTCCAGACAAATTAGAATCAAACCTAGATCTCATTTGTGCATTCCTGTCAAATTGACAAATTCTAGTAATCAAAATTTAACTTATTTGGAGCCAGATTTACAGTTTCAAATGGACACAGGCTTAATGGTGCCTCGAGCCATTGTAAATCCGGAGTCATTTTTAATTTGGATTACTAATCCAAATTCTTACAAAGTTAAAATTAGGAAAGGGGCACGCTTAGGTACCGCAGAGGCATGGCAGAATCCAGTACCAGCTTCACGTCATATTGCAGACGACGAAGGACCTAACGTTATGGTGACCAAGGAGACTGGCACCGTGACAAAACCAGTGCACGACATTACTAAATTTGACATAAATCCAGCATTAGAACCCGATCAGAAATTGCAACTTAGACAATTATTAGAGAAGTATGTAGATGTATTTTCTTGGTCTGAGCAGGACTTTGGTTGTGCCACTAATTATACGCATCGTATAAAGTTAAAGGACGATTCGGAATTTCACGTCCCAGCTTACCCTATACCAGTTCACTTGCGTAAGGAAATTAACCAGCAAATTGACAACTTGCTAGAAGCAGGGGTCATCAGTCCTACAACATCACCGTACAATTCACCAGTTTTTCTTGTCAAGAAGAAATCAGGAGCTTATCGCATGGTGCAAGATTTTCGTTTGCTGAATGCCAGGTCCGTTTTCGATGCAGTTTCTATAGGAAACATCTCAGAGATATTGCACAATATGGCCGGTAAGAGCTACTACTGTAGTGCTGACTTGAAACAAGGATTTTTTCAAATACCATTAGAAGAACAATCGAAAAAGTACACTGCCTTTACTATACCAGCCAGGGGACAATTTGCGATGAACTTTACACCAATGGGACATGTGACTTCTCCTGCGGCAATGACCCGATGTGTTCAGCTCGCTACAGCGGGTATGAATGACAATAACTTTGCCTTTTATATCGATGACATGTTTGTTTTTGCCAATACTTTTAAGGATATGTTGGTTAATTTAGAGAAAATGTTTCAATGTTTACGATCTGCCGGATTGAAATTGGCTGTACCTAAATGTTCATTTGGATATTATGAGACAATTGCCTTGGGCCACAATGTGGGCAAATATGGCTATCGTATAAGTGATAGAATACTGTCATCCATTAAGAATTATAAGGTTCCCACCACCACGAAGAAGGTTAAAATGTTTTTAGGTCTTTGCAGCTACGTGAGGAAATATGTCAAGAATTTTTCTGATATTGCATCACCATTACAGGGTTTAATTCGTAAGGGCAAGAAATTTACATGGGGTCCTGAACAACAATCGGCATTTGAGAAATTAAAGGAAGCTCTAATTACTGCACCTGTTTTGTTACCGTACGATCCAGCGAAGAACACCAAGGTTTTCACCGATGCTTCATCTCATGCGGTCAGTGGCGTATTAATGCAGCACAATGCAGAAGGAGAGTACTTGCCATGTGCGTACTGCAGTAGAACGTTGACCGACACTGAAAAAAGATTGAGTGTTATTGAGCAATAATTAACAGCAATTTTATATGCTTTCAAATCATTTAGATTTTATCTTGTTGGCCGCCATTTTGATTTATACACAGACAACAAAGCAATTACGTACATTAGGACATCCCGTAATTTGAGCTCAAAGCTTCTTCGATGGAGCAACCTTTTGGAGGATTTTTCATTTACACCGATCCATGTTAAAACTACGGAGAATATCGCCGATCCCCTCAGCAGAGAATGTGGAGAAAACGTAGAGGATGTCAACACTGAAGAGGACATTCCCGAACCCAGGACACTTACTTTATTTGAGGCAAGCACAGATGTCGCAGAACATCAGAGACAGGATTCATTTTTTGGCCCTATTATTAAAGTCTTGGAGGACCCAGACAGGGACGATGGAACATTACCTTTACACATCCAGAGGCAGGTCTATCATCATGTGTTGGAAGATGGATTATTGTATAGACAGCAGAAATTAGGAGCTACTACCAAGAAATTATTATGCATTCCAATGACGTTACGTGATTCTGTGATTGAGACACTCCACGCTTCACCCATAGGAGGTTCTCATCTTGGATTTACCAAGTGTTACAATGTGGCCTTACCAAGAATTTATTTTCCAAATATGAAGTTATTTATACAGAGGAAAATTAGGGAATGTATAACATGCCAGCAGAATAAACGCCGTCCAGGTCTACCAGCAGGGGAACTGTGCACTTTTCCCGCACAGAAGCCATTTCAGCGGATCTGCCTGGACTTTTCAGGTCCATATCCTCCTTCATCCAATCTTCGTCATCGATACATAATCGCTGCCACAGATTTTGGGACGCGCTATTTAATAGCCAAACCAGTTGCAGATTGCACGGCCAGTACAGCAGCAGAATTTGTGTATGAAGAGATAGTGTTACGCTACGGAGCCCCACAGGATATTTACACGGATCGCGGATCTGCATTTAAATCTAAGCTTTTCCAGGAACTTGGCACTAAATTGGGAATCACCATTAAGTTTTCACCAGTCGGTCTTCATAACTCTATAGGTCTTTCGGAACGTAACCACGGGGTCTTACAGAGTATAATGAAGTGTTACGTCAACTCAAAACACACTGATTGGGTCCAATATTTACAGCCAAGTGTATTTAGTTACAATACTACCAGGAATCAGAATTTGCGGTATAGCCCATTCTTTTTAGTACATGGATTCCAACCTACTTTGCCCTGGGAGCTTGCATTACACACACCAAGCTGTGAAAATGTGGAGAATGATGTACGGTTCCGAGTATTGGAGAAAGCAAGAACCAATGCTACGGATAACTTAGCAAAACGACATGTTGAAGTGAAGAAATATTATGATCAGAAGAGGAAACAGATCAAGTTTCAACCAGGCGACCAAGTATTAATTTTTGACAGCACCCAGAAAATTGGAACTGCACGGTGCTTTTCAGGTATTTATAAAGGCCCAGCCACAGTTATTCGAGAAGAAAATCCTAATACATACCTGGTGGAATTTCAGAACAAGCGCGGAAAGACATTAGTGGACTCTATTGCCGTCCAGAGACTCAAAAAATATTATGCGCCAGATGACGGTGAAGGCGAAGAGAATTTGGCAGGTGAAGATGAAAATCGTCAAGAGGACAACGCGGACTCACGCACGGATAATGGTCACTAAAATTGAAAAGTCATATAAGTAACAGGTTTAACATTTTAATTTCACTTGCATGACATAATAATAATAATAATTTATAATAAAATAGCACTAATAATATTAACAATTAAAAGCAGACTTATTATTTAATAATGTGCTTTAGGCACAAAAGTTTTTTTGCAGTATGTAATAATACTAGCTCAGCGAATACATCACTAGAATTTTATAGTTACTCCTCAGAAGAAGGTATATGATTATATTAGCAAAGTTTAATTTAAGCGCCAGTTATGAGAATATTTATATTATATGAATATGTAGACGTCGACGTCAAGATTTTTTTGCGCTCCTATAACAAGTATTTTCCTTCGGATATTGGATTGCAACCGATAATCCTGGAAATCCATTCTGCCATCGCAGAATGATAATGATTAAACCACAACGGTTTTAGTTTAAAGCTTTGCCACAATAATATGCTAAGCATATTTTAGAATGAGTAGAGAGAATTAAAGATTCTTCAAGTTTTAGTGATGTTAGTATTTTAATGCATTTAAAGATCGCATAAATAATAATTATTATTTTATTTCAGGTAGTCAGGAGTAAATCAGTCTCAATTTTTTTTCCTTACCTTGTACCTTAGTACGGTTCGATTGATTTCAAAGTATTTAAACGTCAAGTTAACACCTGAAATTACAATAAGATAAGTTTGCAGTAAAATTCAAAATAAGATAAGTCAGACAGTGCTAATAAATTTAGAGAATAAATAAATTATATTAAATAAATAAATCACGCAGATAATTTGAGCCTAGAGTTAGAAATAATTAAAAGTTGAGTTAAACTATCTACTAATTAGACTGGGCAGGCTTAAAGTACGTGTTAGCTTTGAAGAACTGTTTGTTTTGATTGCCTAAGCAACATGAAAATCATTGCGATTTTAGTTATTTTAAACGGATTACTTCCACACGTAAAAGCTTTTAATTTTATTTATCTGTTGAACAAGTCCTTTGACTATCCTTATAATATAATTACAATTTTATTATTAACAACATTTATTATTAGTATCTTTATAATTTTCATAATCTGTTATTTTCAATGTCAGCGCAAGAAATCTATTACTTATGACCATGAGTGTACCAACGAGTTACAGTTAAGCAAACTTAATGATTCACCGTCCATTGATCAGATTTACGACGATGTTGCACCGATTGTTGAAGTGGTACCATTGAAAACGAGTCACCCGCCAATTCCCCCTCCACTGCCTCAGTCCATTATTATTCAACCTAGGGTACAACAAGAAGTTCAGGATGTATCCAGAAATAGTTTAGTCACTAAAGACGACAGTATAGATTTGCCGAAGAATATTTTATCCGTTAAAGATAGAGTTCAGAAATTTGCCGTAAGCAAGGATGCTAATTTTGTTCAAAACAGTTGCAAAATGGAAAGTGAATTGCCTATTTCACCCTGTGTTCAGCCAGCTGTAAAAGTTAAAGAGTTATTTGCGAATCAGTCACCAGTAAAAGCCGAGAAAGTTTCAAGTGTTACTTTAAAAGCAGAAAGTAAGCCAAATTCTCAGGTTTCCGAACCTGTTGTATCATTTACAGACCATATTTTTTACGACTTCACGTTCGCTTAGAATTTTATATTAATTACGATTTAAATTTTAAGTATAATTCATTTTTTACGTTTGATTGTACCTTATGCAAGGTTTATTAGTCATTTAGTTTGCTAACAGCTTCCCAATTGCTGTTATTTTACGAGCGCGGAAGTGTTCAAGTAAACACGCTGTCGCAAGCACAACGAAGTTTTTCTCTTTCTATCCCATTTATTACGTCATTTCAAAGTCCTTGACTTTATTTCGAACTCCCGCAGCGCTTACTAAACCTTGTTCGTAGTAAGTTAAAGTTTTGTAAACTTTAACGCGTCATGCTGGTGGTCAGCGAATTAGAGCTTGCATTTTCTTTCTTCGTTCCTTTGCCCGCTGCCCGAACCAGCGAATTTTCCCCTTCACCTCTCCGACCGCTCCCCGAACATACCCGAAGATGTCGACCGAACACGACAAGCGAGCCTACGATTTTCCTCGCTGTAGAGAAATTAGTTCAGTCCTTACAAGCAACGTCGGAATGCAACGATAAGCAGAAATACATCGCAGCTGAATTTGCAAATTCCTTTCTCCGCACTGAAGCTCTCTTCCGAGTACTTTGAACACGCTGGAAGTCAGAAAACACTTACCATAGGCTTTGCATATTTTCTCGAATCAGTGGCGATCGTCCATTAAAATTTTAGGGGAACAGTTTAGTTACGCATATAGCCATCAGAATTTGATTTTTACGATAGAAGTTCATGTAAACAATGTTAGGGATATTTTGTTTTATATAGATAAATTTTTTCCGTAAAACGTCGCATTTATGCACTTCAGACTAATCACAACCTATAATTTTCAAAGGAACAACAAGACGATTTTTTTTTTTTTGCGTTTTTCTCGCAAAATTTTCCCGTTTTTCATAAGAGATATTTATAGTACGTAAATTTTTGGGAAATCGACGTACATTTGGATTAAATCAGGATAAAGTCAAACGAAATTTTGATAAAAAAATCAGGGAAATTTTACAAAAGGGCAATTTTAACACTTTATGCACTTAGAGTAATCGAAATTGTTAGCAACATGCCAAGGCTAAGCCTCGGTGATTAGCACAGGCATGTGCAGCAAAAGTCGCCACGGCATCGTTAGCCTTTCCGAATTTAAACAGTGTGGTTTACCACAAATGTTATAATTTGGGAATTTATTATTATTATTAATATTTATTATTAGGAAATTTAGCTTATTTACCCAATTTGCACCTTATTCGACAATGCAGCAATAAATTCATTACTTCTTACTGATTAACTTCATGTTAATGTTAGTACAGTAGGTAATAACTATTAATTTGTATTTATATTTTAATATATTGCATAACTATTCTATATTTATTTTGTTTAAACATACCTAAGGAATTGACACACTATTCTTATATGGGTCAAGTATACTTTTCCGCGGCGGGTCTGTTTACACGGCCAAGTGATTTGAGGTATACGGCAAACTCAAGAAGTTTTGAGTGGATACATTTCTTTTGTTTAAAGGAAATTTGAAATTGAGAAAGTTTTTCATTAATTTTATTGTGTTTCAAATTTGAATTTCACTTTTTAATTCCCTGATGCTATATTTGTTACCACCTGGAGTTTTCAACGAAACTCCGAAGTAGCATTTAGAACATGCTTGCAACACTTATCTTTGTTTATTAATTCTACATTTTGTAATTTTGAAGTGAAGTCTATTACTGACAATAAATTATTTCAGTTTATCAGAACACGCAATGGTATTTTAATATCAGGCTCAGGTCAATTTATTGTGATTCAGAATTTGAATAATAATTTGAACACGCACAGATCAATTCAGCTTCACGAAGGGGAATCTTTATTTTTTAATTATCAGGATTTCTCGCAAATTATTGTGGATCAACAAATTTTACACACAAGAATTTTAGCTTTCAAACAAGTCAAAATGCAGGAAATTGAGTTACTACCTAATATTCCCAAGAATTTATCTGATTTCACTATTCCCCAATGGACTTCGCTTGAACTTGCTTTAAAACAACTTAATCAATCAATTAGTAAGAACATTTCATTTAAGGAATTAGTTTTAAACCCATTGCCCATGTCTATATTAGTTTTTGTTATTTGGAATGTGTTATTAACCGCAACCCTAGGATATTACTTTTATAAGCATCATCAGCTTGCGAAACAGATTAATTCAGAGCAGCGCAGTAATGATTAATAGGTTAAGGCAACACATTAATCATGGACATTAATATTTTAATTACGGTTGGATATTTTATTTAAATTTTCCTTATTTATTTTCAAAGAGTTATGGCAATTATTTTATATATTTATTTAATTTATTTTATTTTGATGAGACAATTTAATTTGATTTTAAAGAAAAGGCAGTGGAAATAAGTTGGTTTTGTGTACATGCATACTTGAATTATATATACCCATCCTATTGCAATTTCCTTTCTTTGTCATAATTTTTCCTTTTAACCTAACCTGTCTATACGGAGCACCATGGACAAGCAATGCCTACACCATCCATGGGCATTTTTCATGACGGACATCCGCAGGCAGTCTATTATTACCAGGCAGTAAGACTGAGTATCATTCTACGAGGGTGACATGCAGACATTTTAAGTACTATTTCAAGAAGAGACTCGTCACCACCAATTTGAGGGAGACATGCAGACATTTCTAATTACTACACGGAGACTACCTCTTACAGGAAGGATGTAGTCAACCATACATTTCCCAGTATAGCGGACTATACATTATCAACAACACCTAGTGATGGAGCTAGATAAAATTTCCCTCCACACTGTTTGCAGTTCAAACAACAACTTTTCCCCATCTCCCAAGTTCTACGGGTAATTTACCACATTTTTTTACATTGCCCTATGCAGTCAAGACGACAAGCAATCCAGAAAGAAGAAAAAGCATAGCAAACGTACTTTCTACAAACAGCAGTTCTGGTCACAAACAATAATTACAGAATTGTGCTACAGTGTTTCTACACATACACATGCGAGCTCCTATCATGTGTATATATTTGGTCATTTAACATGCATTATGGGAAACAGTACTTTTCCATAGTCCTTATATACATTTTCAGTTTTGTGTCATGCATAAGAACTAGTTTTATATGCATGCAAGTTTACATCATACTACAAGGAAGCGACAAGCACCAGTGGTGTCAATTGACCAGTGCAATTAGTGCATAATTTTTTTTAAGATGAAATTTTGCACTTTGAATAATAAACGGACATGCAAGCAATAAAAAACATAATTCCAGCACTTTCGAACATTTTAGAAAGCATGCTTTAGTGACAATATTTTATGCATATGTTTGTCGCATGCAGGTATTATTGTTATTTTTTTTCCCTCTTCTCACTAACATGGAATATTGAAAGCGACACATTTGTTCGCAGAACATTTATTTGATATTTAATTCAAGCACATAGTTTTGTCACTTGGAAGATTATTAATTTTGTGTGCAGTCATACAAAGGTATTCACCACGCCATAGATGTGTATACAGTGTACAGTTTAAACGTAGAAAAGAAAATTGAACGCTATAATTAAGTTTTACTAGCGACAGTTTTCAGTGTAACTCACTATATGCATTTGAATATTGTATAATAATACATTGGAATGTGCAACACAGCCATGCAAGTTTATATATTTGGCGATGTTAGGAGTGCAGTGCTACGTAGTTTGTAAAACATACGCACTTTGATATGATCAGGTTTTCACACGGACAAAACAGTGAGAAGTGACAATGTTTTACATGCTTACTTACGTGTACTTACTTGTGCACCTTTTTAAGGTTTTTTTTTATTTATTTGAAGAGTCTATATCAAGTGGCAATATAAATAAACATTGTGAATTCCGTTCCATCTTGCAAGACGCTCCGGCCGTTGGCCTCGCGGGAGACACAGAGTCGTTACCGCGTGGCGAGGCATCACAGACTCTTGACTAGGAGCAGGTTGATGAGCAATTATACATAATACACATTACGTACACGCACATGTGATACATTAAGAGTTTTCTCGCTTAACGACATGAACTTTTGTGATTTCTAGTCTTATAATAGTATATATTATTGTTTTTTACATCGTATAAACATACGAATTTGTTAGTATTAAGGGTATTATTCATTATAAAGTTTAGGGAATGGAAAATTTCTTTCCTTCAGGATGCAGTAAACAACAGACAGTTATGGTGTATTTCTTTTGTATATTTGGGTTTTTTAAGAAAATATATGGAATTGGCGAACCTGAGTCATGTCAAGCTTTGCGATTTGACTTTTAAATTTTCAAAGGAGAAAATTTTTCCTAGGAGGCGCGAACGTATCAATCCCTAAGATTGTATGTTTATTTTATTAAGTCTCTCTGAACGCTTCATGTTGACCAGGGCATTCACTTCTTTTTCTCAGCTGTCTCAAGCCTCTTAGGCATGTTTACAATGCATTGTGTTGTGCCATGCAAACCTCCTGAACATTCAGGAAACAGGTAACACTTCTGGGTTTGGTGTCAGCGGTTTGCATGGTAGCAATTATAATAAACACGATTCGGCGATTCGGCATCGAGGAAGAGCTCGATGGCCAGGGAATATAGAGGTGAGACAAGCTGGGAAGTGACTGGACTTTGGGAATTGAGTTGGTAGAGAGAGGAGGTCAGCAAGACAGGAGGTCGATAGTGGAAGCACACTTTGGTCAACACTTAGAGAGAAGCTTACAGAGGACTTCGCTATTTTCGATTCAGCTCAGAGACTTCTGTTAGACAGGTAATTATCCTACACCCAGCCATGATACAGGTTCAACGGTTCACAAAACACAACGAGTTGCCATTGTCTTTTCAGTAGTGTAATTCCTTTGTGTAATTTGTACCTTTCGCATGCCAAGCAATAACTCGTCATGTCAATGACGAGTGGTCTCATCAAGAGGATGAATGATGAGTAGTTTACATCACCCCATCGATTAACTGGTTCAGATCCCTTCATTCTATAGAATGACACGAATTGGACTAAATCATTCACTGGTAATTGTTTCCAAAACTACAGGAATTAACCATATTATGTGTTTCCAAGTGGGTGACTATACCATCAATTTTCATGCCGTCGAAGGAGGTTGAATTATGCTGCATTTCCGATTACTTCAGTTTCCGAGATCTATAATATATGGATTCATACCTTCAATCGAACTCTTATTGTGTCTGTGTAACACTATGTTATCATTGCACACAAAAATATTTTAAATTACTTCAACATTTCTTGAAACATTTATGTTTTTCCTGGCCTTATGAGGATATATGGTCATTTTTATGATGATATTTTAACGCCGTCATAACAAAATGATCAAGGATGGCAGGGTGGCATCATTCAGTTACTGAGTCAGTAAATAGTGTTTGTCAAATAAAATCAATAAAATAAAAACTTTATACTCTACTTGACGGTTCAAGTTAAATTCTGCCAGACTTAGAACTTATTACACGTTGGGCAAGGTAGAGCAACTGCAACGAAAAGTCCCTAGAGTCAGTGTGAGATTTCTGGAGCAAATTTATGAAGCAGCGTTGAAAGCAAACCTATTTTACGGCACGGAATTATGAGGGAGGGTAGGGAGCAAGTTGTAAATCATATACAAGCATGGTTTTTAAAAGAACTACTGGGAACCAGCAAGAGTGCAAGCACATGTGGCATCCTGAGGGATATGGGGAAACACAAGTAGGATGTTGAATCCAATATGAGATGCTTCAAGTACTGGGTGAAGCTGGAACAAGGGGACTGGACACTCATTGAAGGAACAGTGTCTGCGAGTTCAGATTGGGAAAGGGTTCTCACGCCACTGTGCAAGAGGGATTAGAGAAGACCTCTACAAAATGGGTCTGGGGGAACTGTGGGAAGAAGTGAAGGGCAGGAGGGGCGAAACTGGGATGTTGCAAATGATAAGGGAGAGGTTGGTGGACAGCAGCAGGCAAGACATCATTGCTGAATGTAGAGAGAAGGTAACGCTGACCGCTGCACAACCACTAGGGGTGTGGGTGGAATTGGAAAGTAAACTATACATTGATATGTGTACGTACCAGCAAAGAAGCGGGCTCGCCTTCCTTCAAGAAGCAAGTTCACGGTGACAGTGAAAGTTACCTCCCTCCTTTCTCCAAGGTGCTTCGTGGTGACAATGAAAGTACTTCTCCTCCCTCCGTCCAAAAATCCCATAACTCTCAACATAAAAAAAGCATCTATACTACAAGTACAAACGCAAGGATGAAACAAATTGCTATATTTGCAAACAGCCACGGACGAATCATACTCATAGCCCCAATAATCAGCAAACTCGACTCAAATAAATTGTGTAGTGCAACTGTGAAACCTGGTGCTTTGTCACAAGAAATGACAAGCACTCTCCTGAAAGACTCCATAAAATTAATCTCAGACGATCATGTCGTCATTATATCAGGTGCAAACGACTTAGCCAGAAATGAAGGAAATAATGTGATTAAAGCTCTAACTGATAAATTGGAACATCTTCAACACACTAATGTAATAGTTGCAACCATCCCCCACGGCCATGACCTCACTGAGGAATCTTGTGTGAACAAAGCAATAAAGATAACCAACAAGAAAATAATCATCCTAACCAAAGTCTTTCAAAATGCAGAAACACTAGTACTCCATACAGTGCAAAGAGCATACCATACAAATCATGGCATGCACCTAAACAAGGGTGGAAAGAGACTAATCTCTTCATCAGTTCTGGGCATGGTGCACAAAAGCACTGACGAGAATATTGTGCCCATCCCCCTTCACTGGAACGATAGCAACACCCACAAAAATGATACGCAGATGTCTGTTACCGGAGATTATTGATAATTATTGATAGTAAGTCATTTGAAGGTAATTATTTGTTTTCTTTCCTAAAAAAAATGTTTTTTTTGTATGGGGAACCTTGTAGTGCAAAACAGTCTAAATTAATCCTTATTCACCTGAAATATTACACACAATCATTTTTGTTCCTATAACTTACTTTATTCTCTCATTCTCAGCACCTGCTACTTAGTTTGTGAAGTCAATTTTTTAATTTTCATTATTTAATTTAAGTGAACGACAACACTTTGCGGGAATTAAAGCCAATGAAACTTGTATTTATAACGTCAAGATCTTTTGACCAACTGGATTTTGGTTGTGGCATTTTGCAGCCAATAGGGGAATAAATAGTTCGTTGAGAAATGTTTTTGCAATACTAAGACATTTTTTTTTCTGTTAGTGAGGAAATTATATTTCCCATAGTAACTTGTCTGTTATGAAGGTAAAAATATTACCAGGCAGTCGACAGAAAAAAAATGACAGGCAACACAGCAGGATTCCTTGGAGGGAAGAAATAAAATATGATTACAAGACAGTAGCGTAAGCTTGATTTCATCATGGGAGGTATTTCTAAAACTGTTTGTCCAAATTCGCATTATCATCGTTCGTCGATGTTTCATACTTACACACTTCCGACACTGATAGTACTCTGTAGCCTAAACTGCAAGCTTTACGCACCTCGGCGATACCCCAAGTCCCTGAAAGTGCACGTTGTTCATCGGAATGACGGCATGTACCTTCACATTTTAATCTGATAGCACATTCCTTAAACAATACAAACATTAGTTTTGCATGCAGAATGTAAAAGTGCTTTTGGTGGCAGAATAGTACATTTGATGAGTCCGTCCATGTTCAAAATCTCATTTACCTAAGGAATAGAAGTTCCTAGAAATATGGTAGGATGTTCGACAGGATAGGTACAGTATTTGTTCACATAAGGGTACAAATTTGTAAAATCGTTGTACTGTAATTTCTCATTTTCCTTTATCTTGTAATAAGTTATGACAATTTCAACTCTTCCTCCATATAAGGCGTCTTGTGGATTTAATGGAATGCAGCAAACGATAGGATGTGTCGATAGATACCACTGTCCAACAATGGTTTTGTTAAAAGAAAAATTTCAATGGTTCTTTATGTTTTGCCACCTGCTGATTCCGAAAATGAAATGAGAAATTGTCAATCACCCACCATTTTTTTGTAACAATAAAAATATAATTCTGCATTATTATTGCAGCATACAGACCATAATAAGCTGATTGGTAGGCAATATTTAATATATTTTTATGTCTTTACTCCAACAATACACTAGTAACTTTAGGCCATTGATGTATGCATGAATGACAACAATTAAACTTGTTAAACAATCCAACTGAAAAATTTGACAACAATGAACTTTTCAACACAATGCTGTGATTTAACTGTCATGTCTACTTCTCATATCAGTAGCAAGTTGTCTGGAGGAAGAAGCTTTTCCTGGGTGTTGTTCAGTTCCAGTGAGTGTTTTGAAGCAAAGACAGAATCATGTTAAGAAGTTGCGTAAACGACATGAACAATTTCTGTTATATCTGTGGTGAGTTAACCTTAAAAACAAGTATAAGAACATTTACTCCTCGTGTAAGAAGAGCTTATGAGTGTTACTTCGACAATAAGATAGACGATTTTTGATGGATTTAGTTATTTTACTTCGCATATTGTGCCTCTTGGCTAATTTGCGAAGATGGGGATGAGTGATGAAATGATGAAAGGACATTCACAAACAACCAAGCCTAAGTGGGATTCGAACACGGGACCCTTGGCATCGTAGGGTGATGTGCTAACCACTCAGCCACAGCGTTCGGCAATAAGATAGATGAAAACAAGAAATGGGCCCCTTATATCTGTTGTGCGAACTGTGTAAAGCTTTTGAGTGGTTGTCTGACAGGATCTTGTCATATGCCTTTTGGAGTTCCTATGACACGAGTATGGCGGGAACCTAAGGATCATATAACAGACTGTTATTTTTGCTTGACAAATATATCTGGGATAAATTCGAAATCAAGGCATACAGTGAAATATGCATCACTAGAATCAGCAACTCGACCGATGCCTCATGGACCTGGAGTTACTATACCTGCTCCACCAGATGACATAAGTGTGACGGAAGAAAGTGAAAGTGTTCCTAACAAATGTAGTGAATTGCATAATAATCCTGATTTTGTGGGGAGTGTTTCAACAGCTGAACCTCACTTAATAACTCAAGAGGATCTTAACGATATAGTTCGAGATCTAGAGTTAAGTAAGGGTAAAGCAGATCTGCTTGCAACGCGATTAAGAAGATGGCTTTTATTGGAGAGTGACACTAGAGTTACTTTTTTATGGCAACGCCAAAAAGACTTTGTAGATATGTATGCTGAAGATAAGGACCTTGTTTTCTGTTGTAACATCGATGGTCTATTAGAGTCACTAGGTGTTGTCCATAAAAGTGAAGAATGGTGTTTGTTTTTAGACTCTCCGAAAACAAGTTTGAAAGGAGTGCTACTGCACAATGGAAATAAATATCCAAGCATTCCCGTAGCATATTCCTGGGGCTTGAAGGAAAGTTATGAAAACATGAAACTATTATTAACAGATATCCAGTACTGTAAATACTGTTGGCAGATATGTGGAGATTTAAAAGTTATTGCGTTCCTCTTAGGATTGCAACTATGTTACACCAAATTTTGCTGTTTCCTGTGTAAATGGGACAGCAGAGATAGAAAAAATCATTGTGTTAAAAAGAACTGGCCGAAGAGAGATTCACTCATCGCAGGAGAGGAGAATGCTGTCCATCCACCACTTGTAAGTTCAGACAAAATCTTACTGCCTCTTCTCCACATAAAGCTTGGTCTGATGAAGAATTTTGTAAAAGGAATGGACCGTGAGGGTAGTGGATTTATGTTCCTCAAAGAGAAGTTTCCACGAATTACTGAGGTGAAACTAAAAGAGGGAATATTTGTTGGCCCGCAAATCAGGAGACTAATGAAAGATAATGATTTTGAAAAGAGCCTAAATGAGCTGGAATTGTCTGCTTGTCAATCTTTCAAGGAAGTTTGAATAAATTTCCTCGGAAACTACAAGTCAGAAAATTACAGAGAACTTGTCAGTAATTTGATTTAGAACTATCATGCTCTTGGGTGTAATATGTCTCTGAAGATACACTTTTTAGACTCACCCCTCGATTTCTTCCCGCAAAACCTTGGGACAATGAGCGACAAACATGGAGAACGTTTCCACCAGGAAATTGGCGAAATTGAAAGGCGTTACCAGGGAAAATTGACTCCAAATATGTTGGCAGATTATTGCTGGACACTAAAAAGAGATGTTCCTCAAGCAAAGTACAGCCAAAAATCAAGTTCGAAGACATTCTAGATATGCCATTGTAAATAATATTGCATCGTATCACTATGAGGCTATATATGATTTGTATATACCTGATATTTTGTATGTACCCTGTTACTCAAACTTCATGGGTGATGGAAAAATTCTGTAATTAGATTTGAAATCAGCACATCAAATTCAATTAGAATCACCCCCAAATTCTCTTTTAACAGACAAAAACTTCAATTTTGTTGGACAGTGTACTTACTGAGTTCCGGATCTGCTTTCAATATTTTGTTGAAAACGCATTCCCACATTGTGACGACATGGTATCCTTCAGAACGTAATGCCGCAAGTTTACGACATGTTGTCTCATATCTGAAGGCTGCAGTGTTCAACATGTCACTATGTCTGACTATGACTATCCTGATCGGTTTCATCTTCGTCGTTGACAACCATACCAGTAGCATCCAAGCGCCTCGTACACTGTCTGTCTCTCCTCATGATAATCGTTCACTCTGTAAAGTTCTCCTATGACGTATTATTCACGAGTACGTCCACCGTGAAGAAGTATTACATCATTTTGTTCTTTAACATATGTTAACCATTTAAATGCAAACTTCGACATCTGATTTGTATGATGGTAACCTCCTTTAGGCATTATTCCTGTAGTGTTAGCTGGCATAAATTTCTGCCTGTAATTTAGTGAACAGGCAGATGCTATTGTGAGGCAATCCTTGAAAATGTCTATTCTGTATATCTCTAGAAAAATCTGTCTTAACTTCAAACATCCTTGTCTCAACAGGGTATAAACTTTATGGAATTTGTGCATCAATGTCACAACATCACACTCCTCAATTATCATATATTTCCTGTGACACTCAATCCAGTACAAACGTGGAATTTCCCCATTTAACAACGCCTCCAAATTCTCATACCTTATCATTTCCAACCCTGTCACACCCGTGTTCATTCTCTCGTCAGCCACCATGAAGTATTTCCTAGCCAAACAGCCTGGATGAACATGCAGACATGTTATATCTACATGTTCCGAATTTAATTCACATTCCGTTTCCATGCACATACATTCCATTGGGGAAATTCCGGACACTGCAATAAAAGGTCCTGCATGATAACCTCGTGTCGCCATCTTACCGGCTACACGACCACTCCATACACGGTGCGGCAGATAACCGTACACAGGCACTCTCTAGAACTGGTAATGCATTTCGCATAAACCCCTTCTTCGACTATTAATACAATAAATGCTGGTCGGAAAACCACGATTCTCAATCTGCATGCAAGTTTCCCCGGTAAATCTCTATCGTAATATGTTACCAGAAATGATTCCCTGTATCTTACTGGGACGTCGAATATCAATAATTTTGAATTTGCACTCTGAATTATTTTCCTTTTGCAACTTTTCATCTTTTTTGATCCAGAAATCATTGCAGGATATTCGAGACACGTCCTTTCGGGAAAATGCTATGTATACCCGTACAGAGGATTACACTCCACTTTCCTGTCAAAACTCTGTTTCCATTTCCTCAACGTTTCACCCCCACCAACGATAGTGTTTTTCCTGCCACGTTTTACTTCTTCATACTCATGCTGCGCAGCATTTTTTTTCTTCCCAGACCTTACGAAATTGTCGATCCGTCAGGTATTTCGGAACACTTACACACGGTTTTTCTTACACTTCTCCTTCCATAGCCAATTCAGACACTATCGATGGTCGTGGTAACCGTGGAGGAGACAGTAACAGACGGGAACCCCGTACTGTCTCAACCTCAACAACGGCGGTGAGTCCGGAGACTTCATACTGAACACACTGCTCCCAAATCCTAACAGCCACGATACTACGCCCATTCTTCACTCACCTTCGGGTACTTCAGATTCTATACCTGCTTGGATTTCAGACAGATAGCAATGATTCTGATGATCCAAAATCCTCTGTTCTGTTCCAGGTGAAAGGAGGCTCTGCTGCTACGACAACTGAGATGTTGATTCTAGTAACCTCGCAATCCGAGAACCCTTTATATTTCTCCTTTCCGATCTAGGTCATTAATACATACTGTATGCATTAGTTCCCGCAAAACGTCCAACACCCATGTGCTTCTCCTATCTTCGTCCTGTCCTGGTACAATATACACAGTTACCTCTTCCGAGAAACCTACTTTTTCTCCTCTATTTCTTTTCCTTACATCTAGACTATCAGACTCCTTTTTCTATTTTTGCTGTTCCTCCATCACATGCTACCCGACACAGACTTCTATCTCCTTTTATTCAATAGCACTCGGATTCTTATCATATGCTTTCCACGAATTCATATCTCAACATTTCCGGACCACCGCTACATATCAATCACTCTCTAAAACACTCCAACAGTCCACATTTATCATTCTTAACAGTACACACATAGCACTCAGAAATTCCGAGAATTGCATAACCCTTTCCCTTAATCACCAGACCGATTGACAACCCGGAAAACCTCCATCCCGACAAACAGACCACATACTCGTCCATTCCAAGAATTCCATAACAGTCAAACACCATCTGTTCTCATCCATCAACAGCCCGGTAACCCTATCTCCATCCCAACAAACATATCACACATATCACTCACCCTTTCCAAGAATTCCACAACATCTGTTCTCTCAATTTCAAGAAACCCATCATGCCGTCACCCTACTTTCTCCTCCCCATCAACCAATCACAGTCCTCCACACAATCTCAACCCCGCCCACTTTATGAAGTCACACCAACCAGAACTTCACCATTCTTGGCCCCACACCTACATCATCAATTGATATTTCATCGATCTTTTCCAATCAATTGATTTATCGGACCCAGGAGGCTACCATAAAAACTACGGATATCGAAATCGAAGACAAAGGTGTTGCTGATCGCATATATTGATTCCTAAGGACTAATCCACCATGAATTTGTCCCTGAAAACCAAAAAATCAATCAGTGGTATTACATGGAAGTGCTTGGTCGACTCAGAAATAGGATGAAGCAGGTTAGGAAGGACCTCTGTGATTCTGGCCAATGGTTTCGGTTACATGATAATGCTCGGCCTCATACCGCATTGTCTTTACAACAATACCTTGCTAAGCATTCAGTGACAGTGATCAATATCCCTCCATATTCTCTGAACTTATCGCCTGACGATTTTTTCTTTTTTCCCGAGCTTAAGATGGCTATGAAAGGGCGATGATTTGAAGACATCGCGGACGTTAAATTAAATGTTACGCGTATTTTTCGAACATTTACTGTCAATGACTATCAACAGTGTTTCGAAGACCTATACAAACGCTGGTCAAAGTGTGTTGCCTCATCTGGTGATTATTTTGAAGGTGATAAAGTCATTTGAAGGTAATTACTTGTTTTCTTTCCTAACAAAATGTTGTTTTTTTATGGCGAACCTTGTAGTGCAAAACAGTCTAAATTAATCCTTATTCACCTGAAATATTACACACAATCATTTTTGTTCCTATAACTTACTTTATATAAAATTGGTTTCGAAATGTGAATCGACGACAATAATGGATTTAAATAACAGTCGCAAATAGCTTCAAAACCAATGTTGGACTACCAAAAACGAAGAAAAAGTTTTTTCGGAAAATTGATGATCCATTGATTGATTGATTTGGTGTTTTAAGCTCACTTTATTGATAGTAAGGCTAATCAGGGCTGGACCTACAGTTTAAAGTGGGATCCTAACCACTTGTGCCTCCACCAGGTATTGAGCCCGGGACCCCTTGATTACAAGGCGACGATGCTACCACTGCGCCATCGGCGAGGCCTAGGAAAATTGATGATAAACGTTTCTTTGACAAATTATAAAAGTCTGAAAATTGAGATTTGTGTTTAGAACATACTGAACTTTCATCATAATCGGACAACCTGCTATTGATTTATAGAATTTTAGAAAAAGTGATCATTTGCAAAACTAAAAAAGAACAGCCCTTCTTGTTCTTACGACAATAAAATATATATGGCACACCCGAAAATTGTTCGTAATCATAGATTAACGCAGAATTGAGTAAGTTAAATCTTGATATAACGTTTTTTTGTAGGGCTACTGGTTATTTTTTTAATTGCAGTCTAAACTCGGGAATCTATAATTTTCAATTCGATAGTAGTAATAGCCATTGGCAACTTTTCTTCACCACAGGGTACCACAGTTCTTGTCAGCATCTGGAGTCTCCACATGGACCACAAACACTGGGATTCCCTGAAGTTTTTGACCCCGAGAGATTCCTCGACAAGAATGGATGGCTTCTGAAAGATGATTGGCTGGTACTTTACGGTCTTGGCGAGTTCATAAATCCGTTGAACACATTTCTGGAAATTGAATAGATCGGATTGGCCTTTTCTGGATTCTGTGTAATATTCATTAACTTCTGGTCAGCTACAAGGAGAAGGGTTAATTAATATGTTTTCACGTGTATATTTTCATAGGCGTGCACACGGGGGTCGGGGGCAAAGGTGGACAATTGGCCTACTTAATCATGGACGTCCACAGATTTTTCACACGAAGGGGCAAGCAAGGTATTTTTCCAGAAGGTAAACGAGCAGTGGTGAAGCGTGACATTTTTACGCATTCATCGCAAGATTTTCCAATCATCAGGGTTGATCTTTCAATGGAGAGGGGGGGTTGGGGCACAATATTTGTCTGCGACAAACGTCAAGGTCACTGACAATTCAATGTAAAAGCTCATACCACAGACCTTACGACTGCAAAAGACACATTATTCTATCCCATACTAAGAGAATTATTAAATATGATGGAAACTGAAATGCAAACACCTCAATTGTCGCATTTAAAGGTAAGAAGAACCTTTATGGTTCGCCGCCAATTGTTGTTTTGATAATGAAAAGCAGATTCATTTCGTTCAATGTGTGCTTTTCCTCTCAACAAGTGGAAGTTGTGGTGTGTCCAGGATTTTCGAAGATTTAAGTGTACTTTTTAGTAGTCATTTCTGAAGTCCTTATTTTGCAATCTTTTCCTGCCTTTTCTTTCTTCTTTTTTTTTCAAAGAATATTGAGCCTAAGCCGAATTATGATCCTCACCACTCCTCCTTGAGCACTCCACCGGACACTCGGAAGAATCTTGATGACCCCAGACAAACCCTGTCGTGTTTCAAACATGGGTATGGGGCTGAAAGAAGGGCCTGTTATGACCCAGACCTTCAAGAGTGGGGAAAGTACAGTTCGTTGGGCCAATCTGCCTGGTCTGAAGCGTTCGGCTGTTCTCGACACCGGCAGAGACTAGAGAGATTCGCACCATTCTGCGATGAACTGGGCCAACGGTCACCATTGCCTTCAAAAGGAAACTTGGCTGGAGTGTTCGGCACAAGAGGTAGTACTGGGGCCTTATTTCGATGTGCTAAGATTAGCGAATCTCTTGCGTATTTCGAGCTGTTTCATGCTGTCGCTTGGCTTATTTCGCACAAATATGCGAGTATTCTGAGTTATTATTTTTACTGCTTCTCTAAAATATATAAAATGCAAAATTTTTATTATTTTGCTTGGTCATCATAGTATTTCCCGATGACCGGATGCCTCGCCTCTGTAAACGAGACATGTTATCCTGATAACAGTGTTGCCCCCTCTGAAAACACCACTTTAATTTGAAATTATCGTGTTCCAGCATCCTCATTATAATAACTAATATAAATTACTGTGACTGAAATTAAATTATACGTGTGAAATAGATACTTTTATGTTGACATTTGTTTTCTAGGGGGGAGTTTTGCCTATCCTTGCTCCCCCTCCTTCAGACGTCCATGCCCCTATATTATTATACTTTCACATAGATATTTACTGTAGAGGAATCTTATCTCCATTATTAAATGATATTATACTCTTAAAGAAAGTGAAGTGTTTCCAAGCCTATGAAATTTCGAAGAAACTACGGGGAAGGGTGTGCATTCATTGGCTCCGATTTCTTCCAATCTTTGGGGAGGGAGGGCAAAGCTAAGCAAATCATAAATACAAACTTTTTTCCATGCACGTTTTTCAGTAGTAAGGAAACACTTGAGAAAAAACTTTCGAAAATTGTAATTACAATTATGTAGCTCTGAAAACACAAACATATATACCAGGGTACATCAAACTTTATTAGCTGGACAAAAATTAACTATATTTTCATTATATAATGATAGAGCACAATATTAAACTTTTGATTGAGAATTTGATTGTCTTGTTCTGTTTACAATATTTATTCCCACCGTTTTGTTTTGCATTGGATTGGTGTTTTGAGTCCACTTTATGCACAGTAAGGCTAATTGGGATTGGATCTACAGTTTAAAGTGGGATTCGAACCACTATGTGCCTCCACCGGTAATCGAACCCAGAACCCCTTGAATTTTGTTTTGTAGTTTAATACAAAGAAGGCATTTCCAGGCTGAGAGCAGTGTTTTCTTTTTGTGTAACATTTAAATAGTCCAGAAGCAATTCTGTCATGGGCGGAGTTTGAGCTTTTGCTTTGGGGGGGGGGGGCAGACTCTGGGAGAAGCATATGATGTCCCTAAGGGTTATTGAATATTCCCTAGTTTATAAGGGGATTGGAAGTCCTTACCCTGGATATTAAAAAAAAAAAAACCTTAGTTTTAGGCCGTTTAGATTTGAAAATGTTAAATATCCTCGCTTAAGTAAACAAATATTAATTAGTATATTGGTTGTCAGTTTTAAAAGAAGCAAAACAGTACAATTATTGTGTTTTACATGTCATTAATTTTTTATTGATACAATACTCGTATTACTTTAAAAAAGTTACAGTACAATAGTAAGCTTCAGAAAAATTAAATTGAAAAGTTCTTTTGATGCTTCAACAGGAACTGTTGACTCAACACAAAGTCATTTTACTTGTCTCTTTCTTCAAACTGTACACATCAATCATATCGTATAAGTTAATTTTTTAACTACATCTGATTCTGAGTATAAGATCATTAAATTCTTCAATCTCTCTTGACCCAATTGCAACGCAACCAGTTCTGGATTCACCTCATAGCAGAAAATGTCCTCTCACATCTTTGGAAAAACATCCTTCAAAGGCGCAGTTTCAAACTCAAACCTGAACTTTCCATTACATTTCTTAAAATGGTCATTTCTGCCGTCAACATTGATGTGTCAATACCAGGAATGGAGTAAATCTCAATGAAACACAGAGCTCCTTCTTCATCCAGACAAATAAATCTTTCACTGGCTTCAGAAACTTCCGAAGTTTCACCACTAAATCTTATTTTCAGTTCGTCAATCAAAACATACAGCAATGGATAAAAAAAGTCACACTTGTATTTTTTCATCCAGTTTTCTTCACTTTGAAATGTAGGAAGTGTTTCAGCAGATGTCTCTTCTCTGGTTGTCTGGCCAACTGAAGAACAAACCAGATAAGCATCTAATTTGTTTGATATCAGTCTAGGCTGTCTTGGATTTGTACCTTCTTTCATCTCACCTCCACCTTCAAAAATGTTTCGACCTAATTCTTTGTCAACACTCTTTATTCCATTCCATTTTCTGTCCCAAGTGTTTTCGTTTCGCCGGGACTCAAGCTCCTTAATCAGTCCGTTGGCTACATTGGAACTTTGAGTTATTGAGGTATCAGCTTTCTGAAAGGACTTGGATAAAACATTTATGAGGGGGAGATATTCAGAAAATACTGATAAACATACAATGAAATCCAACGATTTTATAGCTGGAAAGCAGGCCTTTTGCTTCAGGGTTTCTAGAATGTCTTAAATCAGATGCTGTCGAAGTGAGCACAGCAACAAGCGCAGGATAGTTTGTTGTCATGTGTTATTTTTTAGTCTTTCTTAAGTTGGAGGGCCAGGCCCCCCTGGCCCCTCCAGAACTCCGCCTATGAATTCTGTTGCCCTCTTTCATAGTAAGTTCAAGAGTAGAGAGAACAAATCCATTTTACTGTATAGGTGGGCTTCATTTGACATCAGGATTCGCACTGACGCCATGTTCGTGGCCAAGTTCTTTGTCGTCTGCAAGGAAATGCCTACCAAGAAGCGTTCGTTGCATCTGCGCCAACTTTCCGTTTGTTGTTAGTACTGTGTAAAATGTCAGTAGCATTGCATAAAATTAGTGACAATGTCATGCCATCTTTAAATAGTGGTAATTTTCATGTGTTCAAGCTCTTTGCGCAGTCGACGAAAAAAGATATGGAGAAAAAGCGAAGTTTTGCGGTGTAGATCCATTTGAACTGGATGATAACGAAATGAAAAGGAGCCTAAACTTTTGGCCGACTGTAGTTCACGTGTGTTTATTTACCTGACCCAGCTACCCGGAATCAATATGTTTTCATATTTATTAGTGGTTCTGATTCTGCTTGAAATATTTACATGCAATTCAGATTATCGAAGATTTCCGTGGCTCTGACATTATCTTCTCTGTTTCCGTTTAAGGTTTGTTCAAGCGCTGTAATTTAAAATGTTGACTTGTTTGAAGACAGTAAGCGAATGGTCCCGGGTTCGAATCCCGCTCGGGCTTGTTTGTTTGTGAATGTCCATTCATCAATTTCATCATTTCATCACTCATCCCCATCTTCGCAAATTAGCCAAGAGGCACAAAACACGAAGTAAAATAAACTAAATCAATCACTCAATCAATCCATGGAAAACAGTAATTTCACTCCTTGCTTTAACAATTTCGGATATGTCGTGGCGGAGTGGTTAGCACAATGTGCTGCAATGTCAGAGGTCCCGGGTTCGAATACTGGATCGGACATGGATGTTTGTGATTGTCTGTTCTGAAAGTCCTGAACTAGATATTTGATATGAATGAATGAAGTGTGAGGGGGGAAGCTTCAGCTTTAAGGGCTTTAAAAAAAAAGTTGTTAACACAGCATGCTACTATGCCAGGGTCCAGGGTTCGAATCCTGCTCTGAGCATGAGTATTCTTTGTGAGCGTTCCTTAATCAATTTCATCATATCATACTTAGCCTTGTCTTCATGATTAGCCAAGACTGACAGAAAAGCAAAGTAAAATAAACCAAATCAATCAATCAATTTGGGATACTTTGATATATCATTGATATGTTTTAACCAAGCAGTGCTTTTTTTTCTGACAGTACGCAAAGCCTGTCAGATCGGATAAAAATTAATAACAGTTTGTGTTAACGAACGAAGTATAAATAATCAAATACAAATGTCCAATTATCAAGATCAAGATGAATTTAACTTTGAATGTTATCGTTTTTATCGTCAAACTTATCAGAAGTATCCACACCTTTCTACCAAAAAGCAAGGTAATACTACTTGCAAGTTTTATTAAATACACCAGTTCGAACCATTTGTACTAAATCTCACAGAGAAAAGGTGATATGTGAATTTACCTGAGAGGAAATGTTCACTCCACACTTTAAAATGATTGCTTTGTTCATTAATGTTGGCATGATTTATTCTCGCTAATCTTCTGATCGACAATTATCGATTTCCGTGCCGTGAACCGCACCTTCTCTTCTTTCTCGGAAAATTCGATGATATACGTGAGTTTCTGTTAAACAACCGAACACTGCACAATGTACCATCGTAAACAAGGATAAAATCTCCCCTCGCCCGCTTGAATTCCATATACTTACAAGAACCGGCCCCAATCATGGCTGCTCGATCCCATAGGCTTGCGCACGGCGGAGGCAAGCAGTGGCAATTGCCCCCCCTAATCATGGGGCATACTACCCCGATAATAGTGTTACCCCCTCAAAAAACACCACTAGAGTTTGAAACTGTCGGATGGTCTAATGGCCAAATATTTGGGAGATCGTTGATAGGCTATGAGAGCCTTTTGCCACTCGCTTGCTCAGCGAAAGAAACATAAAGGGTAAGGGGAGACACCACTGATAAATGAAGCACTAAACACAATTTCTTATAAAAACACTTCTATCGACTGGACAGGTAGGGTGAGGAAAGACATAAGGAATGTTCGTTTACCTGTAGCTCTGCTGCAATCTCTTGTCCGCTGGTCCTGGGATCGATGCGGTCCTACTCTATAATAACACGGACGAGGGAGTGCTTCTCGGGGTTCCTAAACTCTAGACTCACTTATTCCGATGTTCTAAATAATAAACTTCAACTTTCCGATCGTCTGTTCCTCCTCCTTAACTAACGACAACTAAGGACTTCTCTCGCTATAACTGAATCGACGTTAACTGAAAGCAGCTAAGACTGAGTTCTCTCCCAACTACTGAATTGGATGAGAAACGGGAAACAACTAAGAAAGATATTTTCTCAGGGGACCTATTTAAATGAAATTCGAACTATCGACCGTTATGACGGTTGACTCGATCGCGTCCTTTGACAACGGCGATTCTGAGGGAAAACACTGATTTCCTGATTCTCATACTTTGTCGGCCTAATGCAATGTCAGCGGTTGTTTTTAAACTTCGCTGAAGGTCGCTGTTGTCATTAGCTTTTAAGAAGCTCTTTTTCAATGCTTCAGCAGGACCCTTTTTAAAACATGATTAACTTATTTATTTATGATGCCTGAGTCCTAGGTTCGACTCACGCCTGCGGCATGATACGGCATTAATATAAATTACTATAAACGAAATCAAATTATACGTCTGAAATATATAATTTTAGGTTAATGTTCGATTTCTAATAGGGACGTGTGGCCATCCTTGCACCCCTTCCAGACATCCATGTTCCTACAATATTATACTTTCAACTAGCAATTTAGTGTAAAGGAATATTATCACCGTTATTAAACGATATTATACTTTTAAAGAAAGTTAAATATTTTCAAGCCGATTAAAGTTCAAAGCAACTACGGGGCAAAGGGCTGCAGTGGCGCAACCACAGGGAGCAATGAACATTGCCCCTCCCCAACCTTGGACGGAAATCAATTCTAAGGGGGCAAACATTGAGGTAAAACAAAGCAAGACTAGTAGAATCTAAGAGTAGAGGACAAAGGACACTTAAGATGAAATTAGTTTTCACGTATTTCTTGCATTATTTCTTCCAGACGGCCAAGAGCACCTGCAGGAGGGCACAGAAAGGTAATTGTCCTCTCGATATCAAATCTTATACAAATAAAAATACATTTCGTAAAATTTTCTTGCTTGCTTCGCTCGCAATATCTGTTTTTCCTATGGTCTTGTCAAGTTCAGAGCTATAGCTAGGGGGTGGCAGCAGTTAGCCCTGGGTGCCGAATGATCTATAGGCTATGTCTTAAATACACGAAGACAATTGCTTGGACGAAAAGGAGCACGGCACATTTCAGAGACAATTCATTCATTCATTATGGTGCAACCTATGTTGCTATAAAATATACCCATCGATGCAATGAAATTAAAAACTGAGATCAAGTGAAGTTTTCTTTTGCGACTGAACCTTTATCAAGGTTTTTGCCCCACCCCCTAATCAGAGGGTCTGCGCACGCCTATGCTAGATCCCACAATGCAACAGTTTGTGACGTAGGTGAAACACACCTATTGTCCTTAAAATTGGCGAGACATTGGCATCTTGTTGGGCAAAGAGGTTTAATATTGGATCATCACAAAATATATGTTATTCCAAAATGAATCATTTTTGAAAGTTATACATTGCACCCTTATAGGAGGGGCCGGGGGGGACTGAGCCCTCCCGGCTACCTATGTTTCGGCGTCCCTGGGTGCATTATTTCCTATGTGACTATGTAATTGAACTATCCCACTTCGTTCTATGCCAAATCTCTTGTTATTAACAGTCTCACATGCATTATTCGCCAGTTATGCTGCATCTATGTTGTTACATTTATTTATACACACACACACACACACACACACACACACACACACACACACACACACACACACACACACACACACACACACACACACACACACACACCATCAATACAATGAAACGAAAACAGTGAGATGAAATGAGGTTCTCTCCTTTTCACTGACGCTTTTGCCCCATATTCAGAGGGTCTGCACACGCCTATGTGCATTTTATATGTCTGATTGCATGTATGTATGTATGCGTACAGTCAGCAGCAAAAAGAATGGGACAAATATATCCTGTAATCCTCGCTTCATGCAAGGTGTTATGTGTATTGCCTAACTCTTGGCGATAAGTGGATTTCTATAGCAAATTTACAATGGCAAATTCTACCACTGCCGTAGAGTTAGGCAACACACATAACCCCTTACAAGAATACGAGGATTTCTGGATTTAGGTGTCCCATTTTTATTGCTGGTGACTGTACTTATTGGATTGTACATTTCAGCATAATTGATTTCCCTGTGCTTAGCTACCCAGTTGGGGGAGCTGTTGAAAAGACCGTTGCTGTGGGGAGTTCCAGTTCTTCGGGGTTAACTTCCACGGACTTCCGCCCAGACTATAAGAACGCATGTTTGGCGTAAACAAAAACCAGTCAACCAATTAGTACATTTAGTATTATTAGTACACATCTACATGCGCCCCACTTGTCGCACAGAGGATGTCCAGTGCATTCAACCTAAGTGACAACTATGGAACAGTTTCGTGAAAGGATTACAGTTTCCACTGGTACAGTGGAAACATGCTACAGGCAACCTGGCGACAAATTGAGTATCGGCTGGACAACCTCCGTGCGAGTCGTGGGGCGCATAAAGAAATGTTCTAAATGTACAAAAGAAGAAATACTAAATGTACTAATTACTACTTTGCTCACAGAAACTTTATGACTATGTACATTCATTGATGTATAATTCATTTTGATACATCAAATACATGTGGCGTTACAGACAGTTGCCATTGGGGCTTTTCAATTCGGACACCTGTATACTAGTTTTGTCTACGTTTACACTTTGTATGATATGGCTTCTACTTGGAGGGGTTTCAATTTCTCCGCAGATATATTGTTCGATTAAACATGTTTGTTTACGGGGCTACTTGTTGTTCCCAGAACCATCCTCCCCTCCCCCAAAATATCTTACAACCATGAACAAGAAACCTTTTTCATTCTGTCTCCTATAGTTCATATTAATGCTGCTAATTTCAGGATGAAAATGCTGCCTGGGCAAGTCCTTGGCTCGTACAAGCATGTTTCTCATCTTCACGGTGGTTCTTCGCACTTTCAAGATAGACCCTGCTCCCAATCATCCGCCTCCTCATCATGAAGGATTCGACGGGGTTACTCTGTCTGCAAAGCCTTTTACACGTCAAGCTCACGCTCAGATCAAAGGATATCACACAAAACGACTGAATGACTACGTGCTTAGATTAGACTATAATGATCTCGGGCCCAACTGCTGGATGACCTACTTTTTGTACATCTGTCCACCAATCGTCTTTGGGGACTTCCATCGAGTAACGCCGCTGATCAACGCTCTCTCTCTCCACTGTTTTCCAGTACGTTTGGCAACATGCTGTGTATACACAGAGGGCCCTGACAGAGCGGATCTTTTCAACTCCTATTTCACTAAAAATACAGTATCAAATACATCGGCTTCTACTCTTCCCAACCTGACCCCAGTTTGCTGTCACTCTCTGTCATCTCTCTCTATATCTCCAGAAGAAGTGAAATATATCCTATCTTCAATGCCTGAAAAGCGCCCTAATTGTCCTGATTAAATCACTTCTATTTTCCTCAAAAACACTGATTCTTCTCTCTCTATCGCTTTCTCTATTTTATTAAACAGGTGCTTCAATGAGGGTACATTCCCGGATTCATGGAAAAACGCTAATGTGGTGCCGTGATACAAATCTGGAGACAAGGGAGCCGTTATACAAACCTGGAGACAAGGGAGCCGTTGCTTCCTATAAACCAATCCCTCCCTTATCACCACTTTCTATCGCCTGTCAAAAGATAATAAAGGACCAACTCTACAAATTTACTTCTCCATACATAAATACAGCATAGCACGACTTCTTACTAGGTAGCAACTGCTTAACTATCTTGAGCATTTTACTATCTGACGCTATGCACTCCATATCTGAAAACTCCCAACTGGATGTAATATATATATCTTGGTTTTTCGAAAGCTTTTGACTCGATAAATCACAATTACTTGCTACATAAATTATCACATCCATTCAATATTCATGGAAAATTTCTCTCTCTTTGCTTAAATATTACCTTCAAAATAGACAACAAAATGTTGTACTTTCCGGAACGTCTTCTTCTTATCAAGCTGTTTCTTCTGGTGTGCCCCAAGGCTGTGTTCTTGGACCTCTTTATCCTGTATCTTGACGACCTTCCAGAATATCTTTCCGACTCTTGTAAAAACCTCCTTTAGTTTGCCGATTGTAAAATTTACAGTAAAATATCAAATTTCAGTGATATAGCACTTCTGCAAAAGAATTTAGACTCCCTGACAAAGTGTTGCATAATATGGAACTTGAAACTTAACCCTCAAAAATGTACTACAATGACGTTTTCCTTAAAGAAAAACACATTCAACACAAAATACTTCATAAATAATAATTGTGTTCAAAGAGTTGCCACACAGAAGGACCTCGGTGTCATCTTTGATGAGAAACTTTCCTTTTCTGAACACATCCCCGCAGTCATGAAGGATTCCATGCGTATGCTGTATCCAATCTATCGTTTTACCGAAATGAACAACCTATCTGCTCTCATCATTTTTTACAAATCTTTCGTTTCTCCTGAAATTGAATACTGTTCTCCTGTCTGGTCTATGGCATGCTCTTCAAATTTAGATATACTAAATTCTGTTTTAAATTTCTTCGTACCCATTGTTCTTTTCTGAATATCATCCACTAAACACTTACAAAAGCCCATTCTTCTGAAAATTATAAATACCCAACCACCTCACGAGAGACATAAATTGGCAGACCATGTATTCCTTCATAAAATTCTTAATGGTACCATCAGAAGTGCCCGCATTCTTCAGGAAATTAACTTTCAAGTGCCATTTCGCAAAACAAGAAGCACTCAACTTTTCGCTTCTCAGAAGCCAACGTTCCTTTCTCTACAGACTACCCAGCCAACTCAACATGTTAACAGATGAAATAGACATTTTTGATAATCAGGGACGTTTTAAAAGGCTATTGTACAAAAACATGCAAGGGTCTTTATATGATGTATTTTTTGTTTATGTTATTATTTTGTTGTTATTTTTATAATTCTTTTCTACTGTTATACATTCCAACGTAAAATGGTGAACGCTGTATTTGGAATTCTTGTTAAATAAATAAATAAATAAATAAATTTGTTTTGTCCCAGCAGCAACATTCGGTGCCTTGTGACTCGAGATTCCCGATGCCAGTCGAAGGGATTTGAACTGATCGCTGATTCATCATTTCCCAGCTGCCAGTTGGAAATGCAACCAGTATAAGCCATAAGATTTTGGATAGTTGTACTACAAGCTTGTTAACCTATCATTGCTGATATGAGTGTAGAATTGGTTGCAATATTGGTGATGGGTATGTAATTTATGTTGCAAGGTACATCATTTTTATTGTTGTTTGTTATTTAAATCGGATTTTTAAAAATTTAAATTGATCTTCTAAATATTTTAAAGAAACATGATTAAAATTGCTTGCATGGTATTTGTCCTTATAGAAAGGCTTTTCTAGTAACGGCCCTGTAAAATTTTTGAAAAGTTTGAGTAAAGCAAGCAAAAAATATACGTAAATATACAATTTTCTGTTTCTGATACTGCAACTACTATGCAAATGTTTGTTGAGTTTCTTAATGAAACTAAAAATAATTTCAGTAACTTTTTATCCAGTGAAAATAAAGCATTCTGAGTGTACAATATAATTGTAGCTTAAAATATTAACTTAAATATTTTTATAGTCTTTGTAACTGGAATTAGGAGATTTTCTTAATGATAGTTTGAAAAATATCAGCTGCCATGTTTATTTACAGTTTAATGATATGAACACTGAAGTAAGACTTGACACTTCAATCCTGAAGATGAGAGTGACGTTAGCTCTCGAAAGATTGGAATATTTTCCGCAATTCACCTGGTCAATAGCCGAGAGAATCTATTCATATGAACACTATTTATGGTTTAACATGATTAGTATTTTATATATTTCTTACAAATTATTGAATTTTAGATCAAGAGAAATCCTGTGTTAACATTTCCTTTCGTATGAGCTTCACACCATCAGTACATATATTTTATTTCCATTATTTTCCTATTTTAGAACCTAATAATCACCATTAAATGATTACGAGATTAATGTACTTTCACCAAAAGTGTTTCTGATATCTACAAAATCCTTATGTACATTATTCTATAAATTATTTATTTAGAGTGATTTGAATCAGTGATTTTTTTTTCCAAAAAATCACCTGACTTAAATCTTGATTTAAATCGGGGCTTAAATCAACATGGTTTAAATCAATCCACCCTGCCTAGCTGTATCTGATGGTTGCACAATGGGTAAGAGCATTTCTGGAGGAGGTTGGGATGTGTCAGTGAGAACAGGAGGAAAATTACACCATGCTGGGCTATCAATATTGTAACCATTGCAACCATCAGATATGGCTAGGTATTCTTGCTACAGACTTCATGCAAGAATTTTTGACATTCTCGTGCATTTTTGCCAAGGGCCACCTGGATCTTGATCCATAATCTCTCTACTACCTTTGTAAACACGTTTTAGGGCAGTCCATTTTAACCTCGTGCATACACAACAGCACTCGCTGCACCGACCACTTTTGGCACTCCACACATCGACATGGCCCCAACGCACAATGCTTAATGCCTGAAAGCACATGTATGGTGTTACACCTCTTCCTGACAGTGTTGCCACTTCTACATTTAAAGCCCATGTAGGAAATGTTAGAAATCTAAGGAAAATTCTGGCTCAACCAGAACTCGAACCCGGATCTGTGTCATTACACTCAATGTTAGCAAATAATGTGTAATTGAAACATTTCCAATTCAAATATAATGATTTTGTTTTTTAAAATTCTTTCTTGAGTACAAAATTCCCAAATACAGTGTGTCCCAAAGTAGTGTTTACATTCTTTGAACATTAATAATAGGGAATCTACACTGCTGGACAAGAAATCCTGGACACTTTCATTTTTGTGATAACGCATCAATTCTGATTCGAATGCTAACTAAATGTTGCAGAAATTATTGGAAATAAGATAACCTGAATATATTCAACAGAAAACAAATTAAAATTTATTGTTAATAAGTTAAATTAGAACAAGAACAAAAGTTACAGAAAACTACCAAAAATAAAAGAAGGAAATCTTAGCAATATATTTTTTTTAATATTGTTAACTGGTACTGGTGGGGTATATAAGCTGTCTAGTAGCGGGTGTTACCTCCCCTGCCATCAATTACAGCTTGTAACCGCCATGGCATACTTCGAATAAGGTTGGCAATCACTTCTTGGTCCAATTGCTCCCATTCTTCTTGAATAGCACGTCTTAGCTCTTCAATTGTTTCTGGAACTATTGTGCGTTTCTGATATGTCGTTTCAGTTGATTCCAGACGTGCTGTATCGGATTTATGTCCGGACTTTGTGGTAGCCATTCTAATCGCATTATCCCAACTTCGTCCAGGTACTCCGTGACAATATTCGCAATGTGAGGACACGCATTGTCATGCATAAAACAAAATCTGGGGCTATGAATGGTGCATATGGTACTACATGATCTGCCAAACATTCTGTAATATACCTGCGAGCTGCCATTGCCCCATTCTCTACATGAACCAACTCTGTACGTTCTTGTAAAGAAATACCTCCCCAGACCATGACACCACCGCCTCCAAAGGGTGTTATTTCAAGGAAACAACATTGTGCATAATGCTCATTAGGTCTTCTATACACATGTTCACGCCCATCTGATGAACGTAGGTTGAATTTTGACTCATCGGAGAAAAAAAAAACCTTTTACCACTGCTCCACATTCCAATATAAGTGTTGTGTAGCAAATTCCAGTCTTCGCTTCTGGTGACGTGCTAACAACCTGGGACCTGTAGCCAGCCTCCGAGATGATAAACCACTTTCATTCAGTCTTCTACGAACTGTCCGTGAAGAAACCACAGCACTATGAACATTTCTCAAACGCCATGCCACAATATTTGAAGTTGTACGACGGTCTCTTAAGACAATGATAAGCATGAAACGATCTTCCCGTGCTGTTGTTGATTGTTTCCGACCAGAACCCGATCTTCTACCATAGGAACCAGTTGCATCATACCGTCTGAGAGCTTCATGGATAGTTCTTCGTGCTAAATATAGCACCCTAACAATATAGCGCACACTACGACCATCATCACGAAGAGCTACTGCTTTTACTACCTCTTCATGTCTCATTTTCAAGATAGCAAACTTACAATACACTTGCAAGAAAAACACCAGCAATGACAATGTCAATAATATCTGTTACAATGGTTACTATGAACCAAAATTCATGGCTCTCTAAACATTAAACAAAATAACATCAACAGGAATTGAAAATCAATAAATTAAAACAAAATTGCATGAAATTGATTTTGAGCCTACTAGGTATTCCAAATAAGTAAATATGAGTAAATAATAAAGAAATAGATAAATAATAAATGGAAAAACTATGGAAAATGTTCATTAATGAATGTTCAATTGTTCAATACTTAACTGAGAGCATAATTCATAAGTAATTGCAATTCAGATGTCAAATATTAAAGTGTCCGGTTTTTTTTGTCCAGCAGTATATTACAGATAACTTGATTGGATTTTTTTGCATTTGAAGCTGCAATGTCTACATTTAGTGTGTGTGTATGCGTGTGGGAAAACTGTTGTTTTTAGATCTATCACAGCCCACAAGGCTGTAGACAGTGGCAGCGATTATGCGGGCAGTTGCCCCCACTTTTGCCACTTTTGGCCCCCACTATGTTAAACGTTATGTACCAAAGGAAACAGTCCTTGCCCTCCCAGCTTTGGTACCTTGCCCCCCACCCCCAGTTTGGGAACCCAATCGCCGTCACTGGCTGTAGACATTAGTGTATGCAATATGGCAAAGGTGAGAAAATTTTCTTTCAAACAATGTAAAAAGTGTCGAATGTCCATCGAGATCTCCCAATTTAACAGCGTGTCCACAAAAACATTCCGTGATTATAAACGACCACAATTTTTTTATTATGTATATTACCAAATTTTAATTATGTATATTACAAAATTTATACCGATACCAATCGAAGGAACAGTTCAAAGAATTTTAGCAGATGTGTAATTGTTGGCGTTAACTACAACAATAGATGGCATAAAAATAAAATAATGAAAAAAGGAAAAAAAATAGCCAAAACTAGCAGAAAAGCACAAAATCATTCAGTGATTATAAACACACATAGCATTGCTCTCAGTACTCATATTAAATAAAATTGGTGCCATGAGAAACAGAAACTAAAAAAAAACCTACCTACCTCAATGGCACTCAATGTGTGCTCCTCGTGTCACACTGCAAACATCATGGCAATGATATTCCCACTCGTGCCACATGCGTTCCAAGGTTTCTACAGTGACGGTCCCGATGGCGGTAATGATACAACGTTTCAGATCTTCCACACTGAACTAAAATGCACACCTAAACATTCAGGAAACATCAACAGTAACACAATTTGCTTCTTACAACAATGCCATTTACAATAACACACTAACAATCGTAATATCTTTTGGTGTATTCTCTCGTCCACCATTACGTTTCTTCTTCTTATTATTTTTTGAAGTTTCTTTGCAATCCTCATTCATACAGTATTGTACAGTGGGATCCATGAGTATTACCGTGCAAATTGTCTACGACTATTTTCATTCAATTTTTCTGTTACATCCTAAAATTCTTTGAGCGGTTCTTTCGAATGGTATCGGCATAAATTTTGTAATATACATAATTAAAATTTTGTGGTCGTTTATAATCAAGGAATGTTTTTGTAGACATGCTGGCTGATCAATATTGGATAAATAGTTTTATATATCTGCGAGTGAATGTGAAGAACAATATGTAAGCCACAAAGACACACCCTGGATGACATGATACTACTGTGCTTCCCTTCCCGGGGAAACCATATCTGCTGTTTTGTCGATCTCCTGTACAGCATTGCATTCGATGTACTAGTACTACTGCCAATGGCAGCTAGTTTCAACATCAATAGATTTAGTATGTTACCCAAAAGAAAGTCAATACTTGTTGTTATTACGAGGAAATATCAAAAATAAATTGACTAATTTCTTTAAAGCCAAACGGAAATGTATTCACAAAAACTGAAATATACATTTTGAAGGATGAACATTACTCTACTTTCCCACATAACATCCATTCACATTTATACATTTGTCCCAATGTGACACCAATATTTCTATGCCCATGCGGTAGAAATCGTTCGGCTGGACGTGTAACCAACGATGCACGGCTGTCACAACTTCTGTGTCGCAGCTGAAGTGTTTGCCGGCAAGGTGTTCCTTCAGTGGGCCGAACAGGTGAAAGCTCGATGGCACCAGGTCTGGAGTGTATGCTGGATGATTGAGAATTTCCCATACGGTCCTACATATGCTGTGCTGTGAGCTGTCTGGGGACGCATCTCGGTGACACTTTTTCGATACCCAAGTTCTTCATGGCTGTTGTTAAAATTCTAAACTTGATAGCATTAGTGTAATATGTACAAAGGCACTATACAAATAATGTAGTACTGTAATGTACTATACATAGAAGAAAAAGCACAAAACTCGACTTGCATTGAGAACCAGTCATATAGTGTTAACAATAACTGTTATTTTCTGTACTACAAGAAACCCTTCCTGTAATTGCATGCATACTGAATTATGTTATGGAATAAATTTTTACCGTATACTGGGTTCCATTTATTAAGTTTCCCATAAGGCCTCCCCGATGGTGCAGTGGTTGCGTCATTGTTGCCTTGTAATCAAGGGGTACCGGGTTCGATACCCGGTGGACATACATAGTGGTTTGGATCCCACTTTAAACTGTAGGTCAGGTCCCGATTAGCCTTACTCTGTATAAAGTGGACTTAAAACACCAAGTCAACCATCATTAAAATTCCTGTCGTTTTCGAAATTGCATGTCAAATTATATATATTAAAAAGTCGATAGATTCTAAAGTAGATAAACACCTCAATAAAACACTCATTTTGTAGTTCTTGTACCCGGGCGAAAATCTAACATTTCAATTATTTTCATAACTTCAAACATTTTTCAAAAGTTTGGGAAATATTTCAAAAAGCTCTGCCCCAATAATTTTGTTCACATTATTATAATTCCTAGCTAGGCACTTCCTCTATTCCATTTAAGAAATCTAAACAAGAAAAGACTTAATGACATAAAATGTGAGGGTTCTAAAATTTTTACGTGTGGTACGGTGACACCCTTGGGGGAGTTATGTAATTCACGGAAGAGGGTGCTGAATTTTAGGCATCAATAAGACGTCATTTACTGTACTTATTATCATAATAATAATATCACAATCCATTAATTTGAGAAATGCCAGTGGTTTCATCTGTACTGTAAAGGTGTCTACAAAGTAAAGGCTTGACTATTAACATACAATCTAAATTGTACTTTATCGAGGGTCTATCTTTCTATCTTGAACATTAACCAGTGTATGTTATTTGACCTACTACAGGGAGGTTATTTCAGTCATTTACCGCCAGCGTGTCGGCCGGTCGGCGCCCCCTTCATGCAACAGGTCCCGGCAAATTGCGTTAGAGGAAGTCCGTAACAGAAACCACTTGTTTTGTAATGTTTCCACTTTTCACAATTACAGTTACAATTACAATTGAAATAAGCACGTACCTTGTTGCAAGGATGCTGGAAAAGGTGTCCTCCCAAATACAAATATTTCTGGCACCTTATTTCTGACATCTAATCTTAGATTAGACATTGCTACTTTATCCTCAGTTGTCGCGATAGCGCCGGCAGCTTATCGGGGAGTTGTCAGCCGCAAGAGGGCGCTTCATACTGCAACTGTTGGCAGTGATGCCAACCGTAGGGGGAGTCGCTCGCGAACCACGATATGTGCTGGAAGTTTATCCTCATACCTCGTGAATAGTGAGTACGTCCTGCTGAATAAGTGGATCCGGACTTTTCTGTAAGTGATATCATTTCTGAGTTGACTTTATAAGGACAGGGTACTACCATACCGCAGATTCGGAGAAATAGACAACGCCCCTTGGGGGCGAAAATTACTCTTTCACAAACTAGCAGACTTTCTAAACAGTGTATTGCTACCCCCTTTAACATGACAGAATCAAACCATTTCACGGATTTAGAGTCAAATGCACAGTTAGGTGATAATCTTGGTGCTTCCTTTTGCGATGACATACATATTCCAGACTGTCAAGATAAGGGCACTGGGAAAAGTCTTTGCGAATCAAGTTCTGATGATTGTGAGAGTGTAAAAAGTGTAAAATCCAGTAAAACAGCTGATATGGTTGCGTCACAACATACTTATCCCACTGACCACCCAGGACCGTATATGGTCCTCCTAGGAGGCACTCCACATGCCCATTATATTGGCCATTTGAACGGAGGAAGTCTTGGAAATTTTTTCAGGAAAAACTACATCCCGGTGGAACTTGTCGAACAGTGCGGAAAAAACCGCGTACGTGTAATTTTTCTATCGGGCAATGATGCCAGCCAATTTGTTGAGAATACAACCACTCTAGTTAAGCTGGCGGTTACTGCTCGCGTCCCCCTCTCACTTATTCAAAGGGAAGGGCTGATTTTCGGAGTTGCATTGGACATAACAGAAGAAGACATAATCGACGACTTGGACTCGGGTCCAATTCGTGTACTGAGTGTGAAAAGACAAAAAAAGATCTGGAAGGACGATGGCTCCTTCAATCTCGAAAATGCACGAGTTCTATGTGTCACCTTCAGCGGAACTAGACTCCCCGAATATGTCATCTTGGATCGCGAAATCAAAGAGGTGAAACCTCGAATTCGCCCTGTTCTACAATGCAAAAATTGCCTGCGTTATAGCCTCACAGTGGCCCAATGCCGATCTTGAGCACTTTGTGGACATTGTGGGTCGGACCGGCATGAAGGACCATGTCTCACAGGTACCAGCTGCATTAACTGCAAACAGGCCCATTCCGCCAATGATAAAACTTGTCCCAAATGGCAAGAAGCAACCGAAATCCAAAACCGTATGGCAATTGACAACATCTCATTTTTCGAGGCCAAGCACAGAATGCAAGGAACATACATTGCGCCATTAACTAAAGCAGAAGTGCTGCAATCCTTACATGACCCCCGGGCCTATCCGTTATTAAAAACCCCGACTCTTAACACTCCTGCAAAAACTGCCTTTCCCACAAATGCGAGACGCCAGTCTTTCCGACAAGCTATCCTTGCCCCTCCAGTCCATACGCCTGAACCCCTATCTAACATCGTGCAATCAGAATATGATTCGCAACACAAACCACGGAACAAGAAACCTCATAATCCTATGCGCAAACAACCTAGCAACTATTCATCTAGTAGCTCAGCCACAGAGGAAGATATTTGTGCATCCTTGCCTGTGGTGAAACGGGCGTTTCCCAATGCCCCTCCACAATTGCCGATACATCATCGATTCACCCCAGTTCGGTTACCCACAAAAGTGTCCTCACAAACCTCAACCTCTGCACATATAACAAGGGAGCAAACTCAAATTTACAACTCGATATTAGCAATAATTCCCAATCTGTGGGATGCAGTGCGGGACACAACAAATAAACACCGTCGAATTCAATTAATACATCAAATCCAAGCTTTAACATCCAACCTTCTGGCGATCGGCGATCCTAGAAGCCACGCCTTGACAGAACAAGGTTTCCGATAGATACCGGAAATGGAAATAATCGTCCAATGGAATGTCAATAGCTTCTCTGCGAGAAAATTGGAACTGATAGACTTAATTGCAGAATATCAACCCCAAATTCTCTGTTTACAGGAACTTAAAGGTACCAAACATGAAAAATATCACCTTGCGAATTATAATTTATACGGTACCCGAACCACCAATAGGGGAACGGTAATATTTGTACATGAACAAATACAACATACAGAAGTATCGATTCCGAATGACATAAGACTAGTACAAAATTTTCAAGCAGATATTGTAGCCATTCGCGCTTCCATATTCCTCCGAACTTTCACGGTACTATCGATATACATCCCTTCCCATCCCAAATCCCAACGCATACGCTCAAGGGACCTCCAAGAACTGAGACAACACGTTCCTGGACCTATTGCCTTCCTAGGTGACTTTAACGGGCATGACAGACTCGGTAAAGTACTAGACACATGGATTACCGAGAACAATCTCATCATCAGTAATGATGGAACCCCCACCCACTTCCCTCTAAACGGGAATCACCCCTCTTGCATTGATCTGACGATAACGTCTCCGGAAATATTCAACCAGTTCTCGTGGTATAAAGACGAAGACTTACGGGGTGGGCAGCGATCACGCACCCATTTTATTAATCAGACGTCATTCTCCTTTCCGACACCCAGGTTTGGCAAACAGGCAGACTCCCCCAGTGAGGAGATGGACTAAGGCTTCCATTAACTGGGAGGCGTTCAAAGACACGTTTTCACGGATATATATATCAATTTTATCATTCCGAAATATTCACGTAGCTTACGATAATCTCATCGACACAATCACGGTCGCTATGGATTACATTGCGACACGTACCCGCTTTCGTACCCCGACCAGATATCCATCCATCAGTTGGTGGATGCGAGATTGCGAAACCATTAAAATCAGGAAAAGATATCAACTCTGAACATATGAACGATACCGCACCCATGCTAATTTGCTTGAACTAAAACGCTTGCAAGCAAAAGCAAAAAAAAAACATATCTCCAGGCGAAGAGAGCAGCATGGCAACATTTTTGCAATACATTAGATCGCAGCGATAGTTTAAGCTCCATCTGGCACAAATTTAATTCCCTTCGTAAACCCACCCAAAGTAAGGTGAAAACGATAGACCGAACCTGGGAAAATGACTTCATTTCTTTCCTAACACCCCCTTCGGTTAGCTCGGGTTACAAACACGACGAAAGATTACATGCCACATTCACAGATGACTTTCCTGCAGTAACCGCATTAGAACTCATGAATACTTTGGACTCACTCAAAAATACCGCACCCAGATATGACGGCATTACATATGACGTCCTTCGCCACTTGCCGGACGAAGGTCTTCAACTCATTGTAAGAATTTACAATGAAATATACCATACAGGTATTATCCCTTCAACTTGGAACAACCATATCATAATTCCTATCCTCAAACCATCCAAACCCCACAACAACGCACACTCGTATCGCCCCATTGTCTTAATTCCGGTACTAACTAAACTTTTTGAAAAAACTTTACAATATCGAATAAACTGGGCCCTAGAAAAGCAGCAGTTTTTCCCCCCAACACAAATGGGATTCAGGCTCACTTATGGCAGTCAAGATGCCGTATCCACACTCACAGTAGCAATTCAAATAGTCAGATATATAAAGATTATTGTTTTAGCCTGTTTACAGATACTCTGCAATGTCTTAGAAAAATTACAGATCCACCTTTCGGTTGTTAATATCATATGGAACTTATATAATGCACGAAATCTTGTCTTTTGGTTCAAAGATCGAGTAGACGGGACCTACAAAGTTAGAACCGGAATCCCACAGGGATCCCCTCTCAGTCCCCTACTTTTCAACATATATACTCAACACATCCACCACTTAGATCTCGCTGATTTTAAAATAATACAATACGCAGATGATTTATGCTGTTATAAACAAACATCGGATGCCACTCAAGGCATCCTGGCTCTAAAGCAAGCTATCACAGTACTTCGGGATAACCTCTGGAGTATAGGACTAACTTTTTCACCCCCCAAATCTAACATAATAATTTTCAATTCTCGACAATCCTTTACCTATCCTAACAATATCTCACGTATACAAAACATACCTCTTGTAGAATCCTATAAATATGTCGGAGTTTTTTTTGACAGAAAATTAATGTGGAGATCTCACATAGCATACCTCAAAGCAAAGGGGAAAAAATTTAATAACATATTACAAAGTATAGCCACCACTAAATGGGGGAGTCATCCATACATCATGTTACTATTTTATAAAAATTGCTTTCGTTCACTATACGATTATGCAGCCCCAATATATGGCGGGGCGAATATGAAACTCCTGACTTCGTTACATATATTGCAAAGACAGACCTTACATACTTGTCTCTGACTAATGCCTTCCAGTCCTAATGTGAGTGTATATCTCGAGAGCAATGAACAATCACTCACACAAAGACGAAAAAAACTCGCAGTACAATTTTTACTTAAAACATGGGATATTCACCCACACCCTTTCAATAGAGAATTCGCCATCCAATGACAATGGGAGATCGTAAAGAGCATCGATCACTCAAACCCCTGATATTTTTTCTTATACTGTTATTTTATAGATACCGAGGCATACCAGCTGTCATTAACCCATGATCACCCACTTATATATCAACTAAATATCCCCATAGAGTCAAACCTAGATCTCCATTACGTTGACCGTGGGGAACATGGAAACTATCAAGAAAGATGGCCGGAGGCTACATTAATATATACGGATGGATCAAAAGATGATACCAATGTCGGTTCTGCATTTTATATCCCGTCCAAGAATATAATTAGACAATTTAAACTACCTTCCGACGCGTCAATTTTTTCAGCGGAATGTTACACAATTTATAGAGCATTACTTCATATCCTAACATCGGGCATTTCACAGTCTCTTATCCTGACAGATGCCCTGAGCATGCTCCAAACGTTGTCCAGAGCTGGCATCGCAGCCCACAAACTTACGATTTTTCCTTATATTATTCAAAGTGCAGCGTTACGACTTCGAAAATGGGGACAGAAAGTGACCTTCACCTACATTAAGGCACATACCAATCAAAACAAATCCCACGATTTAGTAGATAACTACGCAAAACAAGCTCGGTCACTCGTACACGTACCACCCTTACGTTTACCTTATACAGACTTGCTCCCCTGAGCCAAATTAAAATCCAACATGAATGGGATGACTGGTGTACCCATGAAATCCAAAACACAACAACCTACAAGTGGAACGCGGATATCGGCACAAAACAACCTTGGTATCAATCTCTGAATCTACCTTGGGCAGTGATTGTGTTCACCTTGAGAATGCGCACGGGTCACGTTCTCGTGAATCAACATTTGGCAAGAATACACACGGTACCTTCAACTTCCTGTCAATGCGGAAACCCAGCCAAACAATAACTAACTAACTCACTCTCTAGCCTTCTTAAACCCGAATGTTCATGGCTGCAGCAACACAGGCCTTTCATCTGTCCCTATCCTGAGCAAGATCTATAAACTCTTTTCCATCCCTACCGATTTCCCTTAGGTCCATCTCAATGTTGTCCCTCCATCTTCGTCTTGGCCTTCCTACAGGTCTCTTACCATCAGGCTTCCCAGCAAGAATCCTGTAAACTCCTCTCTCCTCTCCCATTCGTGCCACATGGCCTGCCCACCTAAGTCTTCTTGATTTAATTATTCCAATAATATCTGGACATGAATATAAATTATGTAGTTCTAAATTATGTAACCTTCTCCACTCACCTGTCTCCTCATCCCTTTTAGGTCCAAATATTTTCCTAAGGATCTTATTTTCAAATACTCTCAATTTATGTTCTTCTTTCAATGTAAGGGACCAAGTTTCACATCCATATAATACTACAGGTAAAATTACTGTTTTGTATATTTTAACTTTTAGTTTCTTAGATATTAAACGAGAAGACAAAAGTTTATGAAGAGAGAAGTAACATGCATTTCCTGAATTAAGCCAAACAATAACACATCTGATTTTCCAATGCCCCTTACGACAAGTTCATCGGGAAACGTTCTATAAAACCCTACTTCGATTAGATGTTCCATTTCCGGTGTCAATCCCAACCTTAATAAGTCAGCCTCGAGCTCCCACTATGTGGGCGCTATATAACTTCGCACGGAAACACAACATTGTCATGTAAAAAAAAAAAAAAAAACAGGAAATATACAGTGTAACATACCCCACAGGATACCCCCCTTAGTGAAAATCACGAGTGAAAGTGAATTGTGAAAGTGCCATAAGGGTTACCGAGGTAGAAGACACGAAGAAGTAGGAGCACATAAAACAGTCCCGCTGGCTCGAAACCGCAAAGGATAGGCAGTGTGAGCCAAGAAAAAGCAAGCAAGCAATTGTTATTCATTCATTAGTTATGCCGCTAAACAAATATAGTCTTGAACAAAGGGATTTTATGTACGATAATCACGTGAAAACGAATTCTTGCACAAAAGTGGTCAGGCAATTAGGAGAGACAGGATCTCTTGAACCTAAGAAACGTGTTGTATTGCTGTTGAAGGAGGTCATTTTCAACATCTCTTATAACACAGGAGGTTAGTAATCATCATTAATATTACTTTTAAATATCATTTAATGCTTTTGGTTTGCTTTATGCGCCGGGATGCTGGCTTCCCTTTATGTCAACTGAGGATAAAGTATCGATGTCTAATCTAAGTTTGCGACAAGGTACGTGCTTATTTCAATTGTAATTGTAACTGTAATTGTGAAAAGTGGAAACATTTCAAAACAAGCAGTCTCTGTTACGGACTTCCTCTAATGCAATTTGCCGGGACCTGTTGCATGAAGGGGGCGCCGACCAGCTGACACACTGGCAGAAAACGACTGACTGTATATTCTCGATTCCCACCACAAACAAAATTACACCTGTTCAAGAGAAGAAGCTCTGTCTCAAAACAAAGTGATAGAATATAAAGTAGGTAAAAAATCTGCAATGGATAACGTCCAATTAAGACGGCATGTTAAAAATAAAAATCATTACCACTAACCAGGGTGGTCATGATTTTTTTTTTAAAAAAATCATTTTCATGATTCTTTTTCTTTCAATCCTTTTTTTAAAAATATTTTTAAAATTGCTTGCATGGTTTCTGGCAGCATACATAAAGATATATTATTATTTTTGAAAAGGCTTTTTCTAGTTAACGGCCCTGCTAAATATTTTAACAGTTTTATTAAAGCAAATAAAAATTATATATTTTTGTTTCTGATATTACATACTATGGAAATGTTTGTTTATAATAATCTCAGTAACTTTTTCTCAGTGAGAAAATATTGTATGTACTCTATAATTGTAACTTAAAATATTTTTTATAGTCTTGTAGGTGAATTTTGGCAATTTTTGAATGATAGTTTGCAAAATAGCAGGTGCTGTGTTCATTTGCAGTTTAATGATAATTACACTATTTACCATTTAACATAATTCGTATTTTGTATATTTTTCTACGCAAAATGAAGGATATTCTTGCCTCCAACAATTATTGAATTTTAAATCAAGAGAATTGTAAGTGTGTTTACAGTTTACATATTACATTTCCATTCGTATCATTACATATATATTTTGTTTCATTTCTTTTCTTTTATTTGAGCCTAACAAACACCATTAAATGATTATGAGATTAATGCATTTTCATCAAAAGTGATTCTGAAATCTACAAATTCCTTATGTACATTATTCTATAAATTATTTAATTAAATTGTGGTTTAAATCAATCCACTTTGCCACTAACATTTACACAAATATTAAAAATTTTGGCGATTTAAAAATTCGAACCCAGTAACATGTACACTTTAAAGACAAGAATTTTCAGTTGCCAATCTAACACGATCCATTGTCAACTTCCATTATTGCACTGTCAACTGGTGCAATTATGAAACCAGTCACCACATGGATCCTTAAGCACATCAGGAGTCCTTACGAAAATTCTTGATTCCAAACAGCCCTTGTTCTGGCGCCAACAACAATGAATCCATTGTTCTTGAGTCGTCTACCATCCGCTTGATCACATTCGGCACACAGCTTAGTCACTTACAGGAATTGTACAGATAGTATCATCAAACAGGAGCATGAGGGGATTCCTGGATTACCCTTTCTTCTGATTTTTGTACAGCATTGTACCTGGTTATCCATTGTTAAGATGTATATGAACCTACATAGGCCTCGCAATTAGGACAATAATGATTGGCTGTTTGGCAAGAATCCACAAAGTATGGGAAAATACAGCATGGCCAACACCTACAGTGAAAAATAAGTATTCTTGTACTAATGAAAGTTGCACAAGAAAAATGTAGCAGCACTTATTTACCCTACATTTTTCAGAATATATTTTGTGTGACTAAACAGTGATAGTTCATTTATAAAATTTGTTCTTCGTAACGTAATTGTAACTAAATTTATAACCGCTTGTGAATTTGTAATTCTGTTTCTAGAATTGATTGATTCGCTTTATTTTACTCCGCTTCTAGTGCCAATTTTGGCTAATTTGTGAAGATGAGGATAAGTGGTGATATGATGAAACTGATCAATGGACACTCACGAACATTCATGCCCAGGCCAGGATTCGAACTCGGGATTCCTGGCATCGTTGCGCAACTGCTAACCACTCCGCCACGGGCGCCAGCTTTTGTTTCTAGGAGTCGAAATAAATGTTATAGTTGTTTTCCAATTTATATTAACTCAAGACATCAAAAGTAATATTCGATTGTGAGAAATATTTGGATTATAACACCATTAAGCCTTGTTTCCATGATATGAAAAACTCAATATGCTGACCAAGGCAGAAATTTATTTTATTATAAAAGATAAACTAAACGTAACATTTCAACCTTCTAGCAAGGTCTTCTTCAGACTCTGCACAAAGTACAAATGTAACACGGTATAAAACAGGACGATATATATACACAAACATTACTCCCCTCCAGACTATTAGAAAGTTGTTCTGGAACATTCTAGCAGGTGGCTTATTCTTATCAACTGTACTTTCACCTAAACGGCTAAACATATTTTCTTCCATCTAGAATGTGGTTGGACTCTTTATCTCATGCTCATTTTCCTTCATTCTTCTTCCTTCTTCTCTCCTCTTTCTCAAGGCAAAATAAATAGCCTATGGAAACAGCTGGAAAAGAATGGCTATGAAATGAGGATAGACTGGACATAAACAGAAGAAGGAAGAAAAGTGGCAGGGGAGAATTGGAAGAGAAAGAAAAAGAGAGGAGGTTTGGAATAAGGAGTATGGGGAAGACCACAGAAAAGATATGCAAAGTGCTTAGGAAAGCGGGCATTAAAACTTACAGTAAGGGAGGGAGAAGCATGTTAAGAATAGGGAAGAATGCAACCAAGAAAAAGAAAAACAGAGAAGAGGAAGTGATTATCTATGAAGTGAAATGTAAATAATGTCAGAGTGTGTACATAGTTGAAACGAAAAAGAGGCTGAAAGACAGGTTGAAACAACATAGGGATGATGTACGACTTAAGAGAGAGAGAAATGTGTTATTTAAACACACAAGAGAAACAGGACATGACATAGAGTTAGATGAGGCTAAGCAGATAGGAAGGGAGAAGAGGATACTCATGAGAAAATGGAAGGAGGCCAAGGAAATAGAGAAGAAAGGTGAAGAAGACACAATGAATTGGAATGGGGGACTGAAGTTAAACAAATGGAAGAAGGTGTTAGAAAGAGTGGAAAGAACAAGAGAGAAAGAGGAGAGAAGAAGGAAGAAGAATGAAGGAAAAAGAGCATGAGATAAAGAGTCCAACCACATTCTAGATGGAAGAAAAAAATATGTTTAGCCTTTTAGGTGAAAGTACAGTTGACAAGGAAAGCCACGGCTAGAATGTTCCAGAACAACTTTCTAATAGTCTGGAGAGAGTAATGTTTGTGTGTATATATACATTACATATTGTACCTTGTTACATTTGTATTTGGGTTATATAACTTAGAAGCTTCATATTTGACATTAAAAAAAGAAATAGGGAGTGAAATTCTCGCACGTAAGCGTGTGTGCCTTTTAAAATTACCAATATCTACGTCACACTTGAAATGTTTTTGAGGCTTTTTAGTTGGTCTGTGAAAAGTGTGATTCTTTCTTTCCATCCATAATAGTTTCTCTCCTCGCTCCACGTACAGAAAGCAGGGATAAAGCATTTTAATTTCATTAGAAAGCCAAACTCTTATATCACGATAATGGCACTTTTAAAAATATTATAGCTCCATTCAGTAATAACTACTGTAGCTTAGATATTATTTAATACAGGGTGACTAAAAAGAGACACAACATTATGGGGAAATGTAGTTGATTATTATCATTATATTTTTGTTTGCTAGCTGGTGAGTAAACACATTAATTGACGCTGTAAACTGCATAAACAGCTGATTAGGCAAAATTGTACGTGAATACCCAATTTCTCAAAATTAGTCCACGAAAAACCCTCATCAGCTGTATTCGAGCCATTCCACACACTGAAACTTGGTGTGTGGTGTTCAATGACACACGGTAGCATGTTCATAACATTCTTGTATGACACTGTGAAGTGTGACTGATACATACAGATGGTGCGAGAGTTTGTTGACATTATACCGGCAGACAGGTTACAGAATAAGTGGTTTTAATAGGATAGTGCTACAGCCCATACCGCCAGCAACGTAATGGCATATTTTTTACACTGTTTTCATGGTCAAGTAATCTCTCAGGAGTTGTGTCCAGCTCGGTCTCCAGATTTATCACCACCCCACCTGCCTACGTAACCATCCACACACTTTTCCGGAATTGCAAGCAAGTATTCAAAGATGAGTTACAATTTCACAGCAAACGTTAAAAAGATCTTTAAAAACATTATTTACGCTATTTGCTTGTGTGGATCTCTCAATGGCGACCACTCATTGCAGCACTTATTGTAAATATTGTACAATAAATCATTTCCCCATATGATCACCCTGTATGAAAATTCATTGTTTTTTGGCCGCGTCAGGTGTTACCTTCTGAGAAGGTATCCAATTGTCAACCTCTCTTCAACGCAGTACAGGGTAACAAAAATCTGGCACTCTAACGAGGCTCTGCCGCCTGTCCCACAGCCAGCATAACCAACCTTCTGTGGAATTGTGTTATCCTGTGTTTATCCTTACATATGATGAGTGCTTTTTAATGACCTTAGTATTTAACTAGAGTGTGGAAATTAAATCCTCAGATGACAGTATGGCTTTAGTGGTTGGTCAATTTCAGTATTTGGTTTACACATTGAGTGAGGAAGTTATCTTGTTAAAGTCCTGTTCTCGATTTTGTTTCACTTAAGGGGCTTATTCTCATACTGTGTGAAGGGTACAAATAGACTATGTGCTGACTTGCCTATCATTTCATTCATTCCTTCTATTTCTGTTATTTTACTTCGCCTTTCTAGCTCTTGGTTTAATCGCGATGATGTATGATCAAAATGATGAAATGGATGAAGGCATGATACAGTCACGGACACTTCTGGGTTGTAATGATCGCTCTGTAAGTCAATTGAGTTATTACAACCCAGAAATGCCCGTGACTGTACATCTATTCTTGGGTTCGAAGTTGGAACCTTTAGCTTTGTAGCGCATAAGGTGGACTAGTCACCAAGGGGGAACAACATTGATTGATTGTTCATGTTCTTAGATTAAGTATTTTTTGCAGATTTTAAACATTTCAAACTGTACAGAACCTTGTTTTATGTAGTCTCCCTTCACACTCATCAATATGCGCAATGGTAGCGTCATTGCCTTGTAATCAAGGGGTCCCGGGTTCGATACCCGGTGGAGGCACAAGTGGTTCGGATTCCACTTTAAACTGTAGGTCCAGTCCCGATTAGCCTTACTGTGCATAAAGTGGACTTAAAACAGCAACTCAAACCAAACCAAACACTCATCAATATGTTGTCCTGACAAAGATACTGCGTCCTGACGGTCAAGTAGCCTGTACAGCGACAACAATATACATCGCGTAACACATTTCGAGGAACATCATCATGTACGCTCATCACACATCAAGATGGAGTATCTCACCTTCGATGGTTCCAGATGTATCCTGCTCATCTCTATTATTTGGATACACGCCGACAGCTCGACTCAGTGGACTTCAGATCCCCCTCCCTGGACTTTTCCATGTCAACTTCTTCAAGCAGCAGCTCGTATCCCAGAATCCAGTGCAGCTTTTTGGATATGTACAGCCCTGTACACAACTGTGCGTCGATCCATAGCCACCCCTCATGCTATCTTTGGTGGTCCCCGTTCTGCAATACTATGCACACTTACAGCTGTAGAGCAGTGATGTGCGTCTACGCATAAACAACGATAGTCTACATTCTACACGTAGACTATTTTATACATGTAGATTACGTAATCTATGTAAACAACGTGGCGAAAGGTGATAATTTAGCAAAGGGCGCCGTGGAATAAAAAGAATATTATACTGCCTATCAGTTGCTGATGGGTGAGGAGAACTTTTCATACTCTTTCTTCCAAATTCGAACATTTTCTCACCTAGCATGAAACCTAATATAGGAAATATTCTAGTGTTTTATGGGAAAAATACCACTCTTGCCTCACGACTGCCATCTGTTGTTGTTTTTTGCATACTATTTATCTTCTTCCATTGTTGATGAGAGAAGAGAAGAGAAATTTTGTTGTAAATAGGATTCTTTTCAGTTTGTTAGGACCAATATAGTTGAAAATGTCACTTTCCTTTCATGAAAGTATTTAAAATTAATTTTAATGCACTTTAGATTGTCTACGTAGTCTATGTAAACTACAACCCAATGTAATCTACGCGTATATTACGTGTAGACAACGCATGTAGACGTAAACTTATAGTCTACGGCACATCACTGCTGTAGAGTTCCCATCAACACCACAGTGTATGGTCAATATCAACACCACAGTGTACAGTCAACATCAACACCACAGTGTACAGTCCACAGCAGAACTACAACCGTACAGTCATCAGCAGAACCTCGGCTAGCCATTCTAAAGCCGACATCTGAGTGTATGGTTTCAGTTACCTTCGAACCCAAATCACACCCATCTGTTTATGCCACCCCTAGCGTTCACTTTTCTGGATCATCGCTACGACGCCTCCCCCCCCCCCCCTCTGAGTGATTTAACAGTTCATCCCATTGTTACCCCCATTGCTTCAGTAAGAACCTCCTTACGTCATTCTGTGTTTTGATTCAACTTCGTGTGTCGTCAAACAGCTATTGTGTCTTCAAGTGCATCAACAGTGTTTCTAATGGGTCATGGATTCAATGACCCAACAGTACAATGATCTTATTACAACTCAGTACGTGGTTTTATGACGTCATCCTGCGTCAAAATACGCTGTACCATGTTCTATTGTGTATGTATTCCCTCATGTGTGTGATCAAAATGCTTACATCGTCACTTTTCTTCGTCATGTACTAACAATGACAGACGAATCTGGTACAACCCAAACTTCCGTGTTTTACTCATACAAGTGCAACGACTTAGCATATGTGTCACCGCTTATGTTGTGTATTCATGAGGCAACTTGAATGCCTCCATCCTACTGTGACACACCAACAACTTTCTACAAAGCAAATTATTTTTTTATTATTATTTTTATTGTGAAGTTTTGTTGGTCAATCCGGACTTGTGATATGACCCACACATTTTAGTCACCTACTCAAGCACCGATGCGTGTCTATTAATGCCCTAACTAATACGCACTTTTTGGAACTTTCACATATTTTAGCATGGTGCTTGGCTTTATTTTTCGTTCTTAATCTACTCATTGGTGGTTTATTCTAATTTTTGGTGAACATACTTTTCGGTAATGGTTTGTTTTTATTATTATTTTGTGTACCTTCTTCATGTAATAAAGAAGTTCCGTCGGCCCTTTGACCATCCACATGCAACCATCGAGAGATGGATGTTAATTAGCGAGGGGAATGAAGAGAGGTGCAGAGCCGAATCTGTAAAACTTATGCTTTTCCATCTCTCCACTTCTAACCTAAGATCCGATTATACACTGACAAAGCTGCATACCGCTGTGTATGACATTCCAGCCTCATTTCCTGTAGGGGATTTTCCGCTCAGGATAGAGGCTTATGTCCTTTCATCGAAAGGTAAGAACAAAGGTTAGGGAATTAGTATAAAACATCCTGCAAGGTCAAACTCGCTCTCAGTTGGCATTAAAAATTTGTAAAGGTAAGTGAGTGTGGGATCGTGGTAGTTCGAGGCACGAATAACCTAAGGTGCGAGACATCTCAGTAGGTTGCACCTGGAACCAAGGACAACACATGGATTAACAACATCTGTGTCGGATCTAGGTAAGTGTGGAGAGAAGTCAGCTCTGTCATCCTCTTCCTTCTTCTCCCTGACAAATAAGGCAGTTTAACATTACAAAATGAAACCTCTCGCATTGCATAATTAGTTACATCCCTTGTGACTCTAACATTCCCTAGTCATAAATTGAGTTACACCTCATGGTGGAGGTGCGGGGCACTGTATATTAATGATGCAGGCAACTGTTATTAATATTTTCTTTTGTTTTTAAACCCTCCAACCACACCCCTATTGAAAAATCAAGTATTTTACATTACATTCTATTCCCGCATCTCACACTTCATGGTAAAGATGCTTTAGGCTAAATCGTAATTTTGTACACTCCGGTACAAATTTCAACCCCCAACAAACATTTCATAGCGGAGATGCGATTCCCGCTTAGGTTACCAAAATTTTAGTAACTCCAGCCCCCCCCCCCCCTTTCTGTCAAAAAGGTTTAAAATAATACCCCACACTTCATAGTTTGCCTGTTGTACCCTCCTGTACATAATACTTAAAATTTTTACGTCCCTCTCTATACGACTTTTTACTGTTTTTAATTCACAAACCCCTCCCCCCATACCACTTCATGGTGATCATAAAATGCTGAAACTAGAGTACATAGTATGAAGTTTGTTTGGCGCAAGTTTTTCCTTAGTATTAAACCCACCTCATTTTTTTCTTTCTCTCCTTTGTGTTTTGAAATTGACAACGAAAAAATCAACGCGCATGAATAGTTCGCTACTCAATTTACATGACGACCTAGACTAATCACTACATCACATATTAGAATTAGCTTCCGCTTTTACTGAATCCCCAGCCCCCCCCCCCCCCTCCATAATTTTCTCCCCGAGTAACTTGTTCACGAGCAGCACATATTGCATACCCCAAATTTTTCCAAGAACTTGTAACTCCTAAAAGATCCCGACCAACAACCACCCCTCTCACTAGTACTCCTGAAGTAAGACACATTAACCCCAGCCCTACAATGTCTGTTACCATTCCATCAGCCCTTTATCCCAGCCCCTTTAGTGGTCAAAATCCTAGTGATGTAGACAACTTTTTTGCTAAATTTACAACAATCGCCACAGCATTGAACTAGACTGACGATAAATAAAAATAAATGCTACCCCCATTTTTGTCAGACCTTGCGTTAGCTAGGAATGTGGACTATTTGAATTTATGTTGTTGGAAAATATTTACTTTAATTTATTTTTGTTTTATTGTTGTATTTGTTATAGTTCTCCAGCTTAATCGTGGGCTAAATTAAGAATTGACAATTTCCTTGACATAAGAAAGAGACTTTCCTATGGTGTGTTATAAATAGTCCCCTTGTAATTGAGTGGCTCGGAGTTCGATAGCAGGTGGCAGGCACAAAGTGGTTCAGATCTCACTTGCATCTGTAAGTCCCGTCCCGAGTATAATAGTGAAGTGTGAGTGTGACGTATCGACAGACTTTTGATACGTTTTAAAAGAAAAGTCACTTTGCCATGTGCCCCTGTGAAAATCAAGAGATATTTGAAGTAAATGTATATTTTTTCCTTCTAGCCTCCTCTAAAAGTGTAGAAATATAGGTTTCCCGTTAGCACTATACATTTTATATTTGAATGTTTGCTATTGAATTGAACGTTGGCGGTTTTCGAAATTACAAATTATACATCAATGGCCAAAATAAACCAAAATATCAAAATCTACTTTCGAATCTTGTTACACTTTACTGTTTACCGTGTAAATGAAGAGAAGAAAAAATTCTGATCCTGACAGGGTTCGAACTCACGACCCTTGCAGTCTGTTAATTTATACCAAAGCAAAGTGTATTGTTTCTGCCTCCCGGTCGCAGAGAAGAAACAGCTAGATTGACAGGTTCACGTGACCACGTGACTGGTGCTTATCTTACTCGAACACGGCGAATACTTGACCTTGGCAGTCCAAAACTGCTCCCGCAAAAAGTCTGCAGATCATTTGGCTCGTAGGAACTTCTGCACACAAATTATTAATCAAAAAGATGATCTTCTTAGTCATGTGATTTTCAGCCATGAATCCACATTTCATATAAGTGGAAGAGTGAACACACATAATGTTCTTATCTGGGGGTTGCAGAATCTACAGGAAACTCTGCAGCATGTACGGGATTCACTCAAAGTTAATGTCTCTTGTGCAGTATCTAAACAACAAGTTTATGGGCCATTCTTTTTTATGGGAGAAACTGTTACTGGAATTTCATATCTAGACATGCTACAAAATTGGCTTTTTCCGCAACTAGAGGATCAACAACACATCATTTGGCAGCAAGACAGCACTCCCCCTCACTTTCATAACGTGGTGCGGAATGGTTAAATGAGGTTTTCCCCCATCGTTGGATCGGTTGTCATGGTGCAGATGACTTGCATCTTCGCCGGTGGCCTCCACGGTCCGCTGATTTCATCCCCTAAGAGTTTTCTGTGGGGGCTATGTAAAAGATCGTGTTTATGTACCACAGCTACCTGCCAGCCTACCTGAGTTGAGATGCAGGATTGTTGCAGCGGTAGAGTCAATTACACCAAACTTGCTAAGTTTAGTGTGGCAAGAAATTGACTACCGGCTGGATGTGTGCCATATCACGAATGGTGCTCACATTGAACACTTGTAATGTAGGTTATTAAAACTTGGTGAGCTACTCTTTCATTTATATATAGTTCAAATTTTTAATATATATATAGCATAGAAAATATTCAAGTTTAAAACAACGATATTCATTTGTGTACACCCTGTATAATGTGAATGCAAGTGACATATGTGTTCCAGTCATCTCTCTATATTGCAACGGTTGTATTGCTATTAATATTAGATTGCAGTCTGGATCCAGCTGTTGTGCTGAACATTGCACCTCGAAAGCAGAAGTATAATAAGTATAATCAAAGAGGAATAATTCAAACAGCTAATTATCCAAAAGGCATATTTTACAGCTCTATTCTAAGTGCAAAATTAGTGATGTTTAGGTAAATAATTGTAGTTACTGATTAATTCTGTTTGTTTCTAATAATAACACGTACCATGGTATAAATTCCCGAGTACATTGCATCATAATCATCAAAATTCTTCTACCCCTCAACAAAATGCAATTCACTGCATTTAACAGAGTTCAAGAGGTGTAATCTTCAAAATAAACACTGTATTCACCTGAATATTTTTATCACATCTATATCTTTAATAAAGTACACAAGACTTCATTGCGTGAGATAGAGAATCATGTTAATTTTACAGGCCCATTGGCTTGTTTCACCTTAGAATCCAGATATAGGCACTATCATGTATGTAATTTAAATCAATTACAGCAAATGATGCGTAATTTTGCTAACTGATTCATTTGGATTATTTACTTGTTCAAAACGTGATCTTCCTTGCTTGGTATGATCACCCACGTGAAACAATAGAAAGCATACATTACCAGTTCTATAAGATGATAGCCACATTAACTTGACATCAGAGCTTCTTTACATATAAATTACTGCCATTTTATTCATTACAGTAATTAATTTGTGCGTTGTTATTGGTATTTTAACTGAAAATACAGATCACGCTCACACAGCATCTGTATTATTACACTCGCCATCTTGACTAACTCCCTCAGTTATGCCAACACACATATCAAGGAAATAGACTTTCGTTGATTCAAGCCCTCTAGTGCGAGATATAAAAAAAATAAAAATTTTAAGCATAAATAAAACCAAATCTTTTAGTAGGACAACAAACAAACATAATAATTAATTTTTATATGAATTTCAAAATACAAGTTTTTAATATTCAACTCTAAAATGAAAATAAATTAATATTTTTCTCCTGTGAGAATTTAACTTTTACCATTTTTTTCCTCTATGAGAGGGATTTACCACTGCCAAAATCAAATGAGAGTTCAAATCAAAACGAAATAAACATGTCTGCATTGTTGAAATACCAATAGACTTCAGAACAATTTAATAATTAGTCGAGAATTAATGCAAATTTATAGGAAATCACCTGTGAGTTAAAATCTTTCCACGATCAATTAAAGCTTAAAATTACGATTATTATGATATTGCATAAATAAATTGCATGAACCAAGCAATTATTGTTATGCTCTGATATTTTGTGTATCAATATTGATGTTCCTGTTATTTTTATTTTATTTTTACAACCAAGTACATAAATACATGTTGTAAAAAATAAATGTGAGAGGCTGTATAATTTTGACTTTAAACATACCAAATTCTGGGAACTTTTCTAGCCTTGGAAGCGGCCCCAGTGCCCACCCAGTATCGAATGACATTGGTACCTGGGGGAAACCCTGGGGAGTAAAGGCAGTCAGGGTCATGATGCTGATCACATCACCCTCACTCATGACCGGATCAAGAAAGTGTGGGGCGTTACCCCCACACCCCCTATACACTTTCATGGCATGGTGCTAAGCACAGAGGAGCACTTTTTTTTTCATACCAAATATACTGTTAGATATTGTCAATCTATGAGCTCATTGAAAATGATGGTCATACTGACGCTCATCTCGGGATGATACCGTTGCTCAGTGACCAAGTTGCCAAATATAGAATTATCATGTACCTATTCTATGTACATACAACAGAAGAGATTCAATTACTTTTTTAAATTCAACTTCTCACAAACTGCAGGCAAATTTTCCATCATGTTTATGAATTACATAGTCACCGAATATAGAGGTTTTTTTTATATACAAACACTACTAGAAAGCAATTTTGGTCGATAATTTTAGGTAAAAGTAGTTTTTCTTTAATTCTTAGGAATAACTCCTGCAACCCGATCAAATGATATACCTTGACTTCTAAAAAATTACAGATTTAGAAGAGAGGGTTGATCCAAACACTTACTCATACACTATCAAATAACTCAAACTGCTAATCATCTAAAATACATATTTTACAGCTCTATTCAAAGTGCAAAATGAGTGATGTTTAGGTAAATAATTGTAGTTACTGATTAATTCTGTTTGTTTCTGATAATAACATCTACAATCTGTGCACGTCTTGACTTTACAATTTGGACCAGGCTTTTTCTTTCCCATCTGAAAATTACTCTTATGGTGTGAGAATTCATCGAGTGGGTCACTTGTAAATATCTATGTATATATTAAACGAGGAGAGTGACATGTGAATGACAGAACACCTTCAAATACATCTGCTGATGTTCCTCACAACTTACTCATTTAATTTCTGTGTTTTTCTTTCTTGAGAATATTAATGGTGTGCTTTATCACACAATTTTTAATTTTAGCACTTGTTGTAAATATCAAGGCTTAGCAGAAACTAAAAAATCTCAATTTCAAGTAGTCTCAAGTAACAGTCACATTCTCTGAATGAGTAATACTGTAGTTTCAATATTATTGGCAAGCAAACAATAACAAAGTTTCAGGCAGCAATTGGTGTGACGACAATAAAATACATTATGTAGCACCCATTTGGTAAGAAAAAATATTTTGGGGAGAGGGAATCGAACCTAGGATATCTGCTTGCAAAGCTGATGCTTATCCAACTTGGACAAAAGCTGCGTTGCGGTAAACTTGCTTTTCGAATAGTTTGTCTTTATTGTTTCATCTTTATTTGTTCACCTGCAAATGTATAAATTCTCTTCTCACCGATTATATTCATCTGCAGGCTATATGCTTCATCTCATGACGTCTCTTTAATGTGCACACGTCGTTCACAGAATAAAAGCAAAATTGTGTGTGAAGTTTAAGGAAGAACTTTGAATGTTTTTTGCTAGTGGTAGGTTAATCACTGTGCTCCATTTCTGTCAGCGCAGCAAATTCAGGTATGTGACTTCGAACCGTATTGACGAGCGTACTATATATATACACATTAAAATATTCACAATTTTATTTTTGTGCTCGATTTTATATAATGAAACTAACGTGCACATGTAAAAGAAGGAAAGCCCAACAATTTTTATTTTTTAAAACATTCCATTTACTGTTATATGAGAGGACAACCATTGACTTATTGTTAATAGCCTGTATGACTGATGTATTGGTACCTCCTCTCGTGTGCCTCCCTGGCTGTAAAATAAACCCGTCTAGCTTTCGGATTTCTATTATTTTTCCCATAGCATATTCAATGCCGACTTTGCGATTCTGTTTACCAAAGTGGATGAGGAAGGAGTTTATATATTCTCCAAGCCTTCTCCTGGGCTAGGAAAACACTTTTTCTGAAAGAGGAATATTTTTTTTTCATCATTTTCATGAATTACAACAGCACTTTTTCCACCTCGCTTATTCTAATTGTGTTTTTTATTTATTTTTGTTATTTAGTGTTATTTTCTTCCATTTTCAGCTACTCGCGACGAAGAAGAGAAAATAAAAAAGAACACCCATGCTCAGGCCAAATTCGAACCTGCATTCTAACGTATTGTGATAACCACTTCATCACGAACGTCAAAAATACGTTTTTATAATATATTTTTCATGAATGTTTCACATTGACATTACTTTTATTGTAGACGCAGACCGTCACAGTTAATTAATATTTGTGCTGCAATCTTTCGGTTAGCCCTTTTCTTTGAGGCTGAGAGACACAAAATTCCCTGCATGTGGTTAAAATGTTTGATAGTAAGCAACACTGCCTGCTGGTGCTGCATTCCGAACCTTGACTTTGACTGTACCGCCAGACATGATTGCCTATGAAGATGGACTTCAACTCAAACGAGTGTGCCAGTTTGTTTGAACAGAAATGTACCACATGATTAACAGATGCATTTGCTATATAAAGGCCTATAAGTTATGTGCAAGTTTAAAAATTCGGTAACTTTGCTAACTTAAAAAATCATCTGTTAAGTACAATTTAAATAAAATGTTTTTGTTGTGAAAATTGGGATATTCTTGAACTACTATGTCATCAAATTGTCAGGTTCTGTTTCGTTACATTGATATTCAAGCATTGTTGGAGTGAATGTTTCTACATTGAAGAGCCACAGCGCAACCACTCGATTAAGGCAAATACTTAATCCATATTAAGATTCTTTGATATACACTATATTCTTTTGTTCTTGAGAGAAAAAGTATCTTGTGTACATTAAAACTTACTTGTGGGTGTCCCCATTTCTGGCTTTTTAAATCAATGTAGCCTCTATCTATACATATATACCGGGTGTCTCACTCATAAGTAGCCCCAGTAACATCCATTTCCTGTTGTAAATATTGCAAGGATATTGTTGACATTTGTACAGAATGTGACTTAGTCCATGAGAAAGAAAGTAGAGGCGGCAACACTGAGCTTCGTCACTGTGGAGGAAGGAAGTTGGCAACACAAACAGAGATGGTTGTGCAGTGCTTTCACGTTGTTAGTTAGTCGTCGCGAGAAGTGTTGTGTTCAGTTGTGCTTGGAAGCTCAGGGGGGACATTTGCAGCACTTCATGTGACAACCTCATTTCCGATGCATACAGGTATATGCCATGTAATTGTTTTGTTCTATTTCCTCTTGTACCAACATTTTCCGGGGCTACCTTTGAGTGGGACACCTGTTATTTAAAATCATCACGTAGAATTATCGTGATATTCACAAATTGTAGTATCACTAAGATGCACTTCATAAAATTATCACATGTAAATAAATGTGTGTTTAAAAACAAATCATAAGATCTAAAAGGTTGAGAATATGAGAAAATTATATGAAAATAAGATCTTCACACTATTATGGAGCATATTTTTCTTTGAAATATTTTCAATATCTGCAATAGTTAAAAATACCAGACAAAAAGAAAATTAGAAACCAATTTCTATGGGGTGAGCAAAAAGTCACCAGACAGAGAGTTTAAAAAATCATTTTCAAGTTTGGTTACGTTCCGTACGACCAAATGTGCACAGCTTGTTTGGACAACCCTTGGGAAGGGGAGGAGCCTATTTTGAAAATGAGGCTTGCATGGTAACTGCAGCAGTGGCTGTTTGTTGACTGTGCAGTGAAAGATGGTTCTTAATAGCGAGAAGCGTGCTGCATTGTTGGAGACTTACTTTGATCTGAAAACCTATACTTATGTGTGGAAAATTCGAGAAGACTGTATCCCTATGATCCTGTACCAAGCAAGAGTGCCATGTATGATCTTGTACAGCGCTATAGAGAAACAGGAAGTGTGGAGGACAGACGAAGGTCAGGTAGGCCCTGTGTAGTGACGGAAGACTTTGTTCGCGATGTTCAACAACATACAATATTATCGAATACAGGAAGATACATCCTACATTGTGCATATCTCAATCTGTTGAATTTATAAATAAATAGCTATGAAAAAAATTCTCAGTTGAGTCCGATGACTTTTCGCTCGCCCGTTAGTATTGTGGCCTTGATCTTAAGGAAATTTAGTATGTTGTTTAGTAAAGTAAGTACAATATTATATTCTACCAAATTCCTTCATTATCCTAATTTTACTGCACTATATTACAGCAAACTATAAAACTTGACACTACTTGAAAACAAGGGTCAAGAACTTTTATACCAGTTTATGAAACTTTCTCACTACTAAAATATTATACCTATTTAAAAATTTGGGTACTTGAATGTTTATAGTGTCACACATAAATTGTCAAAGTATTAATGTACAATACCAAGGAAACAAATATGTATCATAATATGTAAAGTATTGATTGATTTGGTGTTTTAAGTCCACTGTGTGCACAGTAAGGCTAATCAAGACTGGACCCACAGTTTAAAGTGGAATCCGAACCACTATGTGCCTCCACCGGGAATCAAATCGGGAATATGTAAAGGAAACATACAAAATATATACAATATAAATTGTCTACAAAGTTCTGCAGCACTTTTGATTTTGTGTTATAACTACAAGTTATACATGAAAGAATTATAAAAATACATAATAAAATAATAATGATCACTTTTATGTTTCAGTTAAACAATAAATATAAAAAAACAGTCAAGTCGTTTCCCTTAGTGGTGGAAGGAATGCAGCATGAGTTCTCTCTTCCGACAGAAACATCCCTTGCAGACATTACAGGATATTACATGAACATAAATTATATCATGTTGATGTAAGGTAATCTTTTGTGTGAAACCTTTGTCACATAAAGAACACCCCAGGCTACATGTAAACGGCAGGTTGTTGGCAGCAGACAGTATGCGAAGTTCAGTCGTAAAATCCATAGCAGCAATGGTCCATTCATAATGACCAGAGCTACTGGTGTGGAACCTTCCTTTCATGCATGGTACTATATATCCAAAATGTAAATGCTTGGTGGATATGATCAAATCTAGATCTAACGTGCCACTTTGCATTTACAATGCATGAGATAAGCCACATGAAAGTAGATGGGGATGGATAAGTTACCAGAGAAGTCTAGTTCTGAGTTGCAGACCTAAAGTCTATTTCAGCTTGTAAAATAAACTAGTGAGAAACAACAGTAGGTAGGTTAAGCAAGTTTGCTAGATTGCCGACGACTCTTGAGACAAAATTTAGACTAAGTTTATTCGACTTTAATGTGGAAAAGGGGTAAAGAACTGGACCAGTTGTCTGAAGATTAAAATCTCTTATAGAGTTCATTTTCGATTAACACTTTTTTTGCAAATTAAACAACTGAAGATTTCTCTTTGATCTGAAGATTCATGTGTATATTGAAGTACATATTGATTAAAACTTTTGTTGCAAATTGAACAAACTGATATGATGCATCATACCAGGGTTCCTGAAGTTGAAGATCTCCACACCTCTAGGTAGGATTGTGGGAGGGAGACTGGCTGTCGAGAGATAAGCCAAGTTTATTATTATTATAATTAATATTGGTGACGATTTTGGCAAATGTAAGCATATTGATGTATTGTTAATTTTACCAATCTGATATTTTCATAAATAGCAATTTAGTGCAATATTATGCTATTTTGTTAATGTTTTATGAATAAAAGCACATAATTCACATGACATGGCTTTGTAAAGTAAATGTCTATTTATTTATTATTTTAATATATTTTCCCATAGGCAAATTAAGATTTAATAGATTATGATTAATGATCATATTAGAACCCCCATGAACAATAAAAAGTAATTTCAAGAAGATCATAGTTGGGTAAAATATTAAAATATAATCTCTCATGGGGAGCTTTCCACTCCATGGATACTGACAAAAAGTTACTATAAAAATCGACAATGTGCAGCACTGTTAACTCCTTGTCAGGAATCGGAGGGAATGAAAACAATCGTGATTTCAAGGAACAGTTGGAGGTGCTTGTCTTGCCTTTTGTATGAGATTTTTGGGATTAGGTTCTCATATTCCAACTTTGCTGAGAAGCTTCCCAATATGAGAAATTTTGCAAATCATTAATTGTTATGATTAGAATGATAAACATTATGTACAGAACTCATCTGAAAATTTATGTTTGCCTTACTTGTATTTCAATGGAGTAATACAATAACAGAAAATATTTTGTCCCTCTCTGTGGACCGAGATGCTCATGTTCATGCTTTTATCATTTGTTGAATCTGAAACAAGGAAACTGTAATTTTAGACCCAGTTATCCCTTTAAAGTGAGTTCTTGAACATTCAAATACGAGGTTTGGTTAGAAAAAAAAACGGATTGATGTTGCTATTGGCAAACAACGAATGTGCGAAGGTTGAGCAATGCATGATTCTATACTACCATACCCTGCCTACAGAATGACTGCAGGCCTCTCAGTTTCGCTGTGGCACTTGGACAAAGCGGAACGTGCATCTGTGCTCCGTCGGAAAAATGCTAAGTATTAAAATGGAACAGCGTGTCAATATGAAGTTCCTTTACAAACTGGGGAAATCCGCAACAGAAGCGTACGACATGTTAAAATCTGTGTACGGGGATGAGTGTTTATCATGCACACAAGTGTTTGAGTGGTTTAAATGGTTTAAAGAAGGACAGGAAATGATCCAAGACAACCCACGTTCAGGACGACCATGCACGTCGAAAACGGAAACAAACATTCAAAAAGTGAGTGATGTGATTCGAAAAGAACGTCGATTGACCATTAGAGCAGTTGCTGAAATCACAGGAATAGACAAAGAAAGTGTTCGACAAATTTTACACAAGAATTTGAACATGAGTAAAGTGTGTTCAAAACTCGTGCCAAGGAACCTGACATTGGAACAGAAGGAAGCTCGAGTGAAGATTTGTACGGACACTTTGAAGAACATTGAAACAGACCCTAGATTCTTAGAGAGAGTGATGACCTGTGATGAATCGTGGTTTGTGACGTACGACCCTGCCACAAAGCGCCAATCAATGCATTGGAAGACCCCGAGTTCGCCACGTCACAAGAAAGCTCGCATGAGCAAGTCCAAATTCAAAGCCATGATGATTGTCTTTTTCGACATTCGAGGCATTGTGTACGTTCATTGGGTACCCAAGGGTCAAACTGTAAACCAACATCATTACATTAATGTGCTGAAAACCCTTCGTGAGCGAGTAAGAAGACGACGACCTGATTTGTGGCAACGGAAGTCATGGATTCTGCACCAAGACAATGCTCCTGTCCATACGGCCCTGTCAGTGAAGACATTTTTGGCTAAATATGTCATCCCAGTGTTAGAACATCTGCCGTATTCGTCGGACCTTGCTCCCTGTGACTTCTTTTTATTCCCCAGAGTGAAGTCCGCCCTAAAAGGAACCAGATTTGAGACAGTAGAAGCTATGCAAAGAAAAGCGACGGATGTAATGAACATGATCTCCGAAAATGACTGGCAACACTGCTTCCAAAAGGTAAAAAGGTAAAGTGCTCCCCTGTGCATAGCACCACGCCATGAAGGCGTATAGGGGGAGTGGGGGTAACGCCCCAGCAATGGAAAATTCGTATGGAGCGGTGTACAGATCGTGCAGGGGAGTACTTTGAAGGAGATAAAGTTCCTGTTGTACAAAATGCCGAATAAAAGATTTCATAGCATCAGTCCGGTTTTTTTCTAGCCAAACCTCGTATATTTATTCTTTTCTTGTTAACCAAATGAATAAGATAACTTATTGATAAGTAAATAATAAACCTGCAAAATCTGTGATAGTTCAACATATTTCAATAATGTGTCTGAAACTGGCAACTCTCTTAAATTTACTTAATTCTGAGAAAGAAACTAAAAAAAATTCAAGCGTCAGAGGACAAACCGGGTGTCAATTTTCTGTCGTATGCCAGGCAGTTGTGTCATTTCCTCCCTTGTGGATACTATACTGGACTTTAAAACTTGTTCTTTTCCCTTTTATACACTTCAATTTCCATTAATCAAAGCATATGTATGTTCTTTGTACCTTTTCATTTTTCATATGCCCAGTAACATTTTGCAATTAAAATTTAATTTTTCTGGAGTTTGACAAGTGTTGACTTCAAACCAACCTAACATGTAAAGTCCTTGGACGATTTGTTTAGTCTTGAAGAAATTTTGCAAAATATTAAAAGTTCCTTGAAGAAGGCCCCTAATAACTATACTGCAATTTTATGGACTACTCCATTTCTGAAAATCATGCCTGACGTATTCTACTCCTCATCCAATTCCAAAATCCGTAGTTAAATCAAGCACTTGGTCAATGGACCAAAGAAGAAATGTCAAGAAGCAAAGAAGACTCACTTAGAATATGGACATTTTGTCTACTCAGACTACTGCACATTGTCAAGTTTCACATAAACAAGTAGTTTGGAAAATGGTAAGAAAAAGGGGGGCAAGAAAAAAACAATGGAATTCCTGAAACAGAAGATTAATTTGGAAAGGAAAATGAAAAATTATGAAAGAAAATTGAAAATACCAAAGGTGATTGCAAGAATTACAAAGTTCAGACTGCAAATCTATTTCATATCTTGCTACCCAAAGGAAAAAAAGGTTAACTTTGTTAAAAAAACACTAAAGAAACTGAAAAACAGACTTGTTTGGTGAAGTCATCAGACCAGATAATGATATCTTTCCAAAAAGAAGGTTACACAAAGAAGAAAGCAGCTATACTGCACGTATTAACATGAAAGACGTTAAAAGAGATAAATACCTTGAGATAGATCTATCACTTCAAAGAAACTTTTTATGATCAAAAATAATTAAAGTTCAAGTCTACCTTTCACCAACGAAGAGGTTAGATGCAGAAAAAGTTTGGTTTCTTAAAAGGGTAAATCCACTTCAAGGACTTCAAATTCACTTTGTGGAGATGAAAGTCCCCTCTGTGGACAAACCAATTTTACAAATTATAATTTTACAATTAACTGAGCAAATGATCATGGCCAAGGTTAGCATTTGATTACATTCTTGAAGGACACCATTTCATTATTTTTACAAATTTTGAACGAATTTAATTTTTCTTCAAATCATCTCCTTGTTTATTTTAAGAATGACCCATACAATTAAGAACCCAGTTCACAGGGTTTATTTGGGAGTTAAATATATATTTTAAAAACCGTATTACAGTACATAATATATATAAGGCCAACATATTCACACTTTAGGCAAAATAAGTTTAGAAATAGACACAATATTCATTCTTCTGTGATCAAAATAAACATATAACTAAAGTGTGTATCTTCCAAAGCAGCTTGTGTAAAGTAGGTTAATGAAGTTTTTGTGTTAATAATTACATTGCCTGTATTTACTATTATCAACAGGTAAGAGCATATTCTAGTTCCTCAGATGTACTTTATTGGGATGCATGATCTATTAGATGATTTTCTCAAGTATTTCCATTAGATTTTCATTTTTTCCAAATTCCCTGAGATTTTCAGGTTTCCAGGTGTGTCGGTACTCTGAATATGTACATTGAAACTCCCTCTAGCAGCAAAATCTTTATTTCAAATTGAACAATTGAAAGGCTTCTCCTTATTGTGAAGCCTCATATGTTCATTGAGACTGCCTTTACGGCAAAATCTTTGTCGCAAATTGAAAAACTAAAGGCTTCTCTTTGGTGCGAACCCTCACATGTACATTAAGATGCCCTTTTTGATAAAAACTTTTATTGCAAAATGAACAAAAGAAAGGATTCTCCTTGGTATGAAACCTCATATGTACATTGAGACTCCCTTTAGCGATAAAATCTTTGTTGCAAATTGAACAATTGAAAGGCTTCTCTTTGGTGTGAAGCCTTACATGCACAATAGGATGGAGTTTATTGGTAAAATCTTTGTTGCAAATTGAACAATTGAAAGGCTTCTCCTTGGTGTGAAGCCTCATATTATGTTCATTGAGACTACCTTTAAAACCCTCTATGGACGAGTACCTCAACCCCCACCACTAGCAGCTATCTGTGGAACTTTCTGTTAAAGGTATACATCGCTGATGCTTTGTCTCCTGGCATGCTGTGTGGAGCTCAGAATAAACTATTTTTCTTCTGAAGTAGAAGGTAAGTTGGAAACTTTTTAAAATTTGTAGTACATAGAAGTAAATTATATGTAGCCCTTCACAAATTAGTTATGAAATTTCAGGCCTTTACGTAAGAATGTTTTATTTTGCAGAAAATGGACGCTAGGTTATTCTATGGCAAAAAGAGGGTTGCAATCACCTGCCCTGCAGGAGGAGAGGATGGGGATAGTGAAGATAGCTGCCTAAGTTCGTGCTCAGATGATGATGATGATGATTATGTGCCTAATAACGAAGAATCTGTAGGTTCCCTGAGCAGCTCTGAAAGTGGTAAGTTTTACGTGGTTTTAGGTGTGTGTTGTGTATAAATATAAATATCCATACATATGTGTGTGTATCTGTTTTGTGTGCATGTGTGTGTGTATCTTGCATATATTCATTTACTATATTAGTACATACTAATGAGCTTTTAGTGAAAGGAGGGGCAGGTTCATTTAGTAACGTCCTTGCTTCATGTGCTTCCTGTATTTAGTTAAAAATATAACTGTCCACTTTCTGATTTTTTGTGGGCTTATATTTAGTATCATTGCCTACATAAATAATTATAAATGGAATTTGTAACCGGGGGCTGCAGGGGCTACTGCCAAATCTAGAAAGAAATAAGAATATGAGTAAAATCATTAATAAAAGGCCATTGCATTTTAGTAAGTGTAAACTTAGAACAAAATATTGTTTTCTAAAAAATGAGCTATTTTTTTCCTCCCAGTAACAGAGGTAAAATTCCACCAACTATTAGATCAAGTGCTTTTGATTGCTGGTCCAATGACAAAAAGAGGATAAATATTCTACAAGTAAATATCTAGTGCTCAAATTCAGAAAGAAAATATGATTTCTTCCTTTGGGATATGCATATTATTTTGACAAATAAATGTTTTACTGTTTCACTTTGTTTTCAAGCTGAACAATTTCATTTTTTTTAGATGCTAGTGATGCAGAAGGAAGAAATGAGACTAGAGATGATGGTAATACTCCTACTTCTTCAAGCGGAAACACAAGGCGGAGACCAACTTGGAAAACAGTGCAAAATAGAAACAGTGTTTGTGACCCACCAGAGTGGTTAGGTAGCATCCCAGACTCCCACCTCAATTAGGGAACCAGTTGAATATTTTCAACAGTTCTTTACTGATGAATTGCTGCAAAATATTGTTGAGCAGTCAAATTTGTATGCTGTTCAAAAAGATCCATCAAAACCTCTTCATCTGACAATGTGTGAACTTGAACAGTTTCTTGGTAGTGTATTTTATATGTCACTTGTAAGTGTACCTCGTACATGGTTGTACTGGTCTTCCCTATTTAGTGTATCCTGTGTTTCCGATGTCATGGGCAGAGATAGGTGGGAAGAAATTAAATCAAATTTGCATTTTAATGACAATACATCAGCACCTGATATTCATGATCCTAACAGAGACAAATTATTCAAGTTGAGATTACTAATAAACAATTTGCTGTCAGTGTTCAACAAGTTGCCAATTGACCGCATGCTATGCATTGATGAACAAATGGTTCCTTTCAAGGGTTTGTCAAGCTTGAAGCAATACATGCCAAATAAACCAAACAAGTGGGGATATAAAATTTTTGTTTTGTGTGATTCCAAAGGTATTGTATACAATTTTGAAGTGTACTGTGGAAAAATTGATCCTGTACCAGGAATCCAAGATTTAGGAGCCAGCAGAAATATCGTGTTACGCCTTGCACAAGTTATTCCGAAGGAAGTAAACCATCTACTGTATTTTGATAATTGGTTCACAAGTCTCCCTCTAATAATAGAACTTGCAAACATGAACATATTTTGTTTGGGAACAGCTCGGAGTAATAGGCTACAAGGATGTCCACTAACCACTGACAAGGAATTGAAAAAAAAGGAAAAACGGGCTGAAGTTGAAGGACACAAAATAAGAGTTGTCAAATGGCATGATAATAGAGCTGTTGTACTTGTATCAACCTTTGCTAGTGCAGAACCCTTGGGCAAAGTAAAACGATGGGACAAGCCATCTAAACAGAGGGTTGAAGACTGTCCATCTATGGTATTGTGTTACAATAAGTTCATGGGGGTGTTGATCTGTTGGACTCTCTGATTGCATTATATAGAATAACAATTAGATCTAAGAAGTACTACCATCGCTTGTTTTTCCATTTCTTGGATATGGTGGTAGTAACTTGCTGGCTCTTATATAGGAGGCAGTGATTACTTTGGTGTTCCTCAGTCCAAGCAGAGTCCACTTTGTCGGTTCAAGGCTGAAATCGCTTATGCTCTATGCAGAGGAAATAAAGACATGAGTAGTAAGAAAAGAGGACGACCATCTGCAAGTGTAGAAGCAGAATACAAAAAGAAAAAGAAAACAGGTCATGCTCTCAAGCCAATACTCCAGAAGAATGTTCGAACAGACAGTGTGGGTCATTGGCCATGTGTATCTGATAAAAGAGGTCAGTGCAAAATGCCCAATTGTAAAGGTAGTCCATCCATAATGTGTCAAAAGTGTGGCGTTAACTTCTGTTTGGAAAGAAAAAGAAACTGTTTTCTGAATTTTCACAGAGAGTAACTAAATGTAAAAGAAAAGTGACTGTTACAGGAAAGAGTAATAATTATACTCATCATCATTATGTTTAACAAATATATTTAGAATGTTATTAATATTTACATAAATTCTTGACAAATTCCATTAATGTAATTACTCTTTATATAGGAAATTATGTGTAACGAAGTTGAATATTTAAAAATAATAGTAATTTATCTTGATCACTGAAAAAATCTCCCATGCCTGATGCTACAAATTTGTCACATTTAAAAAAATATAACAAAAACACAAGCTACAAGATATTATTTTCAAAATATGTTCATAGTAGCTCATGAAGTTTAGATATACAGTGGCAATATTTTTTTTTCTCTACTGTTTCAAAATTCTGTCAATAGAGGGTTAAAGCTTTAAAGGTAAAATCTTTGTTGCAAATTGAACAATTGAAAGGCTTCTCCTTGGTGTGAAGCCTCATATTATGTTCATTGAGACTACCTTTAAAGGCAAAATCTTTGTTGCAAATTGAACAATTGAAAAGCTTCTCTTTTGTGTGAAGCCTCACATGTACAAAGGCTATTGCAGAGAAGGTGAGACAGATTTTTTCCTGGCTTGGCAACACTGCCTATGGTTTCGGCACTAGTCGCGTCATGTAGGATGACTCATTCTGTTTCCGTAGCAAGTTGTCACATGTTGCGAAACCACGTTAGTGAGCAGTTGTGTTGATTTACGTGGAATGTGTTTCGTTTACCCCTCCAGGTTTTTGTGTATAACATTGCTTTTTGTGATGAGTATTCAAGATGATCAGCGACATGCCATAAAACTTTGTTGGCGTTTAGGGAAAAGTGCTGCGGAAACATATGCCGATCAAGACAGACTAAATAGAGCCACACTATTACCAAGGAGTCATCGAGACTCTGCACCAGCACGTAGCAAAAAAAAGAGGCCGCATTTGAAGAACTCCTTCATATTGCACCACGATAACGCATGCCCACATACCGCGCAGGCTTTTCAGGATTACGCGATGAAGAGAAAAATAGAAATTTTCCCACATTCAACATACGGCCCAGACCTTGCACCCTGCGACTTCTGGCTATTTCCACTTTTAAAGGTCGCTTTACGTGGTCGTCATTTCATAACGAACAAAGAAGTGATCACCGCAGCGCAAGTTTTCTTCAGTTCGCTACCTGACGACGAATTTTCAAAGACATTCACAAAGTAGCAGGAGCGTATGGATGCTTGCTTAGCTGTCAATGGTGCCTATTTTGAAAATATGTACTTCTACTCAATAAGGCTGAGGGCCTCCCCGATGTCGTAGTGGTAGTGTCGTTGCCTTGTAATCTAGGGGTCCCGGGTTCGATACCCAGTGGAGGCACATAGTGGTTCGGATCCCACTATAACTGTAGGTCCAGTCCCGATTAGCCTTATTGTGCACAAAGTGGACTCAGAACACCAAATCAAACCAAATCGATATGGCTGATTCTGAATAAAAATTTTGTTTATAATTTTTTTGTTTCATTTTAATGATTCTTGGAGGAGTCCATGTACATGCTTGTCTTTTACGAGGGGGTGCTGAAAAGTTCGTAGCCCAACCCAGAAGGAGTGCACGTGGAATGATGAAACTTTACAGTTTTAAAGAATATATCTTGGTATGTACACATGCAAATTTTCATATTAATAACGGAATTGTTATTGTGCTTTTCAAGCCCCTGAAATGATCATGTGTGCCCAGCCAGCTAATTTCACAAACATCGAGATCAAAGCTGTCATCAAATTTTTGTTCCACCAAGGAAAGTCGCCGAAGCAAATTCATGAGGAAATCAGTGGAACACTACGGGACTCTCCTCCATCATATGCAGTGGTGAAGAAGTGGGTGGCACAGTTTAAACGTGGCGATTTTTCAACAGATGATGCTCCACGTGCAGGAAGACCAAAAACAGTAACTGTCCCCAAAATCTTGGATGAAATTCACGACCTTATTCTTGAAAATCGCAGAATCTCAGCAAAACATGTGGCAGAGATTTTGGGCATTTCTCGGGAACGCGTTGGTACCATAATTCATAATGACTTGGCCACGCGCAAACTCTCGACAAAATGGGTTCCCAAAAATCTGTCAGCAGATCAAAAGTGTGAAAGAGTGAGGACATCAAGAGAAGTCATTGCCAATTTTGAACGCAATGCTGACCAATTTCTGTCACGAATATTAACCATGGAAGAAACATGGTTGTACCACTACGATCCTGAAACGAAACAACAGTCAATGGAGTGGCGGCACTCAGGTTCCCCTCGCCCCAAGAAGTTCAAGAGGCAGAAGTCGGCTGGAAAAGTGTTTGCAACATTCTTCTGGGATAAGGATGGAGTCGTACTCATAGACTACCTGCCCAAGTGTCAGACATTTAATGCAGAGTATTACTCAAATTGAAAGTGCAACGCCGCGGAAAAATGAAAAAAAGGAATTCTGATCCTGCAGGAAAATGCCCCTGTCCATCGAGCACTGCAAACACAACTGACATTGCATGATCTAGGGTTCCAATGTCTAGACCATCCCCCTTATTCCCCAGATCTGGCTACGTCAGACAATTACCTCTTCGCCAAACTCAAACAACACTTATAAGGACGCCATTTTGGATCTGATAACGAGGTGATTAATGCTACGTCACAGTGGTGTGTGGAACAGCCTTCAGAATTTTTTTTCACTGGTCTGCAAAAATTGGAGCACCGTGCAAGGAAGTGTATTGAACGTCGGGGGGAGTATGTAGAATAACTGTAAAATTTCATCATTCCACGTGCACTCCTTCTGGGTTGGGCTACGAACTTTTCAGCACCCCTTCGTAACTGCTACGCAATCACGACTCATTGACCTATTGTGCTCATTTTGGTCTCAATCGGCAGCTAAAGAACCAAAATTTCACCCTAGTACATTTGCTAGCCAATGGAGGTCGCTGTTTTCCAATACAGGAATTAGTCTCACCTTCTCTGCGACAGCCTTTGTACATTAAGATACCATTTTTGAGAAAAACTTTTATTGCAAATTGAACAAAGGAAACGCTTCTCCTTGGTGTGAACTCTCACATGCAGAATGAGATGGCGTTTATTGCCAAAATCTTTGTTGCAAATTGAACAATTGAAATGCTTCTGCTTGTTGTGAAGGCTCATATTATGTTCATTGAGATTTCCTTTTCGAGAAAAGCTATTATTGCAAATTTAACGGTAAAATCTTTGTTGCAAATTGAACAATTGAAGAAAGGCTTCTCTTTGGTGTGATGCCTCATGTACATTCAGACTCCCTCTAGCAGCAAAATCTTGGTTGCAAATTGAACAATTGAAAGGCTTCTGCTTGGTATGAAGCCTCATATTATGTTCATTTTGATGCCCTTTTCGAGAAAATATTTTATTGCAAATTGAACAAAGGAAAGGCTTCTCCTTGGTATGAACTCTCATATGCACAACAAGATTGCGTTTAATGGCAAAAACTTTGTTTCAAATTGAACAATTGAAAGGTTTCTCCTTATTGTGAAGCCTCATATGTTCATTGAGACTGCCTTTAATGGCAAAATCTTTGTTGCAAATTGAACAACTAAAGGCTTCTCTTTGGTGTGAACCCTCATATGTTTATTAAGATGCACTTTTTGATGAAAACTTTTTTTGCAAATTGAACAATTGAAAGGCTTCCCTTTGGTGTGAACCCTCACATGTTTATTAAGCTGCACTTTTTGATGAAAACTTTTTTTGCAAATTGAACAAATGAAAGGCTTCTCCTTGGTGTGAAGCCTCATATGTATATTGAGACTCCCTTTAGTGGTAAAATCTTTGTTGCAAATTGAACAATTGAAAGGCTTCTCTTTGGTGTGAACCCTCACATGTCTATTAAGATGCACTTTTTGATGAAAACTTTTTTTGCAAATTGAACAAATGAAAGGCTTCTCCTTGGTGTGAAGCCTCATATGTATATTGAGACTCCCTTTAGTGGTAAAATCTTTGTTGCAAATTGAATAATTGAAAGGCTTCTCTTTGGTGTGAACCCTCACATGTTTATTAAGATACCCTTTTTGAGAAAAACTTTTATTGCAAAATGAACACAGGAAACGCTTCTCCTTGGTATGAACTCTCACATGCACAATGAGATGGTGTTCAATGGCAAAATCTTTGTTGCAAATTGAACAATTGAAATGCTTCTCCTTGGTGTGAAGCCTCATATTTACATTCAGACTCCCTTTAGCAGCAAAATCTTTGTTGCAAATTGAACAATTGAAAGGCTTCTGCTTGGTGTGAAGCCTCATATTATGTTGATTGAGATGCCCTTTTTGAGAAAATCTTTTATTGCAAATTGAACAAAGGAAAGGTTTCTCCTTGGTATGAACTCTCACATGCAGAATGAGATGGCATTTATTTGCAAAACATTTGTTGCAAATTGAGCAATTAAAAGGCTTCTCTTTCGTGTGAACTCTTTCATGAATTATGAAACCTGCTTTGCAAGAGAAAACTTCATTGCAGATCGAACATATATATTGCTTCCTCCTGTTATCATTCTTGTGTTTCTTACATGCTCTTGTTTGAAGGGATATTGCTGAAGTTTCCATCTCAAATTTTCCTTTCCCATTTGTATGTTCTGTATTATCTTCTGGCTGCTCTTGTTCACCTAACTCTCCTGCAGATACTAGCAAATGTGCAACTGACCTTGGGAGTTCTTGAATCTCTTCTTCCACGTAGTTCTTGTTCAAGTTTCTGAAAAAAAAAAAAAAAAATAGAATACAACACAAATGCAGTGTCACTTCCTAAGCAGGTAACGTATTTTACATGAAGATCATTGAAGACAGAGGATAGTAGAATGGACTGTTAATGAGAACATACTCAGAGAATTGTAAATGTGTTATTGATTCAACAAATAATATTAACACTTTTTCTTAACACTTAGATGAAATGTCAATGTTTATATATGCCTTAATTTGTTCTTGGTTGGTTGATTTGGTGTTTTAAGTCCTCTTTATGCACAGTAAGGCTAATCGAGACTGGACCTACAGTTTAAAGTGGGTTCCAAACCACTTGTGCCTCCACCAGGTATCGAACCCAGGACCCCATGATTACAAGGCAACGACGCTACCACTGCACCATCCGGAGGCCCTTAATTTGTTCTTAAGAGTAATAAATAATATGTGACATTCCTCACAATGTATTTGCTGTACTTATTATCAATAGTTCGCTTCGGAGAAAAGTACTAACAGTACTGAGCTACTAGAATGGGAGTGTCTGCCTATCATTATCAGACCATATATGTATATATACATATTCTTGAAGATTGAGGCACATGAAGTTTAGCATCATTTGGATGCAAGAGATAGCTGTGCTCAGAAGTTTGAAAGTTTTGAAAATTACTAGCAGATCCAGAAAACATACAAGAAAGCACTGAGAATATTTATGGAAATTCAGTTGCTGCTGTTTACTTTTTTGGTATGTCAATTAATAAAATCTCTAGTCTTTTTAAACCCGAAGGTTTTGTGGCTGCAGCAACACAAACCTTCCATCTGTTCCTATCCTGAGCAAGATTTATCTCCTCTTTTCCATTTTAAATATTTCCTTTAAGTCTATCTCAACGTTATCCCTCCATCGTTGTCTTGGCCTTCCTACATGTCCCTTATCAACAGGTCTCCTAACAGGAGTCCTGTAATCTCTTCTGCCCTCTCTCATTCGTAAATTTGACACATTAACGAATACCCACCATATTTATATAAATTCACCTTTTATTAATTCAATGCCAGATACTTGGTTATCTTTTAGCCTTTTAATAGCACCTTTAACTTCAGTCATGTTAGGTTTTGGAACTAAAGGTTCTGCTGTGTGTACTTAATTTACTTCTGATTTATCTCCTACATGAACATTTAAAAGATTCATTATAGTAGTTCTTAATAACTTTTTGGTATATCTCTCATTAAATTTTCTCTTTCATCTGGGAAAACATTTCTGAATGTTAAATGTGAAAATAACAGGACCATGCATCTATAGCGAGACATTACATCATTTTTGTCCATTCACTGAAACTTCTGATTGATTCACTACAAGACCTGCCAAATCCAAATATTTAGAACACACAGCTTGATTCATAACAAGCATATCCATATTACAGAAGGCGTTGAATGTCCACCATCACTGTACAGGCACAGTCGAACTCAGTGCTCCATATTTTCAATGAACTCTACATTAACCTTACACACTAAGCACAAGTTGAAGAGAGACATGTATAACAGTACCTACCTACCCCACCATGTACTCCACAGAAGCCAATGTTACAATAGTGAGTGAAGATTACAACCTAAAGGAAGTGCGTAAATGACAATAATTTGGCAGGTGGTTTTCACGGTGCTAGAATTCTACTCACTATTATGGCCACACATTCTTACTCACAGTCAGCTGACTTTATATCCTACTTTCCTTCCTTCCTCAAGGTATGAGGATCTTTCTAGTGCATGTTTCATAATTGCATGGTTTCAACAAGATGAAACATTCTCATTATATAGGGTTTTACAGTGAAAAAATCACCATGTAGTACGTAATTGATCTGCTAACCAGTCCCGGGTTTGGATTCCACTTTAAACTGCAGGTCCAGTCCCGATTAGCCTCACTGTGCACAAAGTGGACTTAAAACATCAACTCAAACCAAGCTACAAAGTGGACTTAAAACATCAACTCAAACCAATCTGCTATGCAGTGTCATGGTATCAAAATATGTTTTGTTGTAATAAAAATTAAACTAACTTCTGTAGCACAAACAGCTCACTGAGGTTCAATTCCAGCCACTGAGATTTTCGTTAATTGGTGTGTGATTATGACATTGTGTCCCATCTCTGCTGTTTTCTGGCTTTCCAGACTGGAGTTCATTACTACTGGTTCAATTAGTTGCCCAACTGGTCTCTCTCTGCTGCAACACTGGAGATCACACAAGAATAAAAATCCAGGTCTCCTTGCACCAAAAGTGGGAGTGTCGACAATTAGGCTACATGGGTGCCATAATATGTTATAATATTTTGCTGATTTCCATGACCTTGTTATGCTACTCATTCATAGCTCTCCAATTTCCTCATGATGGTTGGTAGCCAGCAGGCTGAAATATCAGGAGATAAATTGTTTTGTTTCCTCCCAGAAGACTTGGACCAGCACTCATCCCACAGCACGAGCCCAAAGCCTGATGCCTTAGACCACAAGTCAATGATTCAGCAACACAGTGATGAAATACTTTGTTAAAAAAAAACTATTTCAGCTAGAAAGTTCATCTTGAACTCATTTTAAAGCTCTTTCCTATGATGTGCAACACAGTCATATTTAGAAAACAAAATTTTAGCTGTTTTTTTTCCAAAATTTCTCTTCTTCAAATTTTCAAAAAATATATATGTTATGGAAAAAAACTTTTGTAAGCATATGTGCAAAATTTCAGGGTGGGACAATCATGAAATCAGAGTCAAAAATATTTCGTCACAACTGCACTAAAATTTTAGATGGTAATATCATAGCTTGGGCTGCATGTTTGAATTCTCATTCTACTTGTTTAACCCTAATACTTCAATATTTACTTAGTTATGTTGGGCTGAAAAAACAGTTGTTTACCTCTTTTAAACCAAATTAACAGTTAATCATATTTTAGCCTTCTTACTTAGAAATGATGTGTCTCTTATAAAGCTATTTTAAAAGGTCCTCTAAACAGTGTAGTTCAGTCTTGAGCCAAAAATTGTGATGACGTCTAACTTTCACCTGTACTGAAGGTGTAGACACGTCCAGCAGGTGTGTGACAAGTCTCACATGCATGAACACTGTACATGCAGAAATAATCTGTATGTCCGGGACAACTGGATACCAGAAGGTGGTGATGGGTCACTTGGGTGCAAAATATAGGAAGGTAACTTTCAGGTTAGTTGATTGATAGCAGTGGACCAGGTTTCATCTCCAGTGGCAATTCGTCCTAGAAAGTCATCAACTTAAGCTGAAAACCACTTCACAAGTTCCCCACATGCATCAAGATGTAGATGTTTCATTTCTGCAGACAGCCGCTGTGCCAACCACTTGCAGATATTTTATAGAACAGCAAGCAGATATTTTGTAGAACAGCACAACATCATGGACATATTATATGCTGATTCATACAGGCAGCTATTTTATCCATTGTCACATGCCAATTTTCTTTCACCTTGGCTTCATCTGCTACAATGGTCTCTGCACTAACATGCAATGTCCTTGACCTGGTTGAAGAGAGACTGTCACAGAAGTAATGCCATTTTGAAACTTCCTAGTCCATTGCTGGTGACTGAAATGGATCACCATTCATTCTTTGATGAATTTTGAAGACTATGATCTATCAGTGCCTAAAAAACATATGGCAGAAAGCTCTTCTGTTTCTACTAAAAAAAAGTATGAATCAAAATTGAAGATCAGTGTTGGCCCTAAATTTTAGGAACTTGAATTAGAGATGGTGAAAGAATGTACAGAACAAAAAATGCACCTTGAAATGTACTGAAAACAGTGTTTTTACACCAGATTTCTATCATTTTTATTAGATGAGTGATCATAATCATTGCAATTGTCACCAAAGGTAAATAATGCTGCAGGTCATTAAACAAGATTGGCCACCATTTTCAAATACAGTGAAGTTTTAGAAATATAATATGTGTTTTGAACTACAATTGTATAGGAGTTACAACAACACAAAATGATTTCTTTTAAAAAAGGTCGAGCAACCAGCACTGGACCATTTGGTATAGATCAACCCTGAAATTTTCCACAATATCAAAAAAACATAAAATTTTTGTTACATGGAGTAAAAAAACTGCCGTTGCTGGTCCCAAGCCCGGATGAGAAAGGAGGAGTGTTGGAGTGAGACATTACCTCTACCCGTAAATGATATAGAGCAGAACTGCAATCCCAGAGGCACACAGGAGGCAGCCCCTCCACTGGGCTAGAATGAGGTAGGCCAATCCCCTCAAATTTCAACCTACAATGATTAAAATAAGAACAAGAGAGCAAGCCGGACAGATCACGATGACAACGAATTGGTGAGGATATGAATCAGTGAATGTTGGAACATGGAATGTAAGGGGTTTAAATCGGAAATAATGTGAATTAGTAAGAGAGATAAAGGAAGTAAAAGTGAAATACACTGCTCACCATTAAAATTGCAACACCCAGAAGGAAATGAGATAGAAACACGAAACTTGGCAAATATGTAGTTCATAATAAGATAAGAAAATGATTACAGTTAGAGCTTGGTGGTGTGACATGTGACACGTAGAACATGGTTGCATAACCCCAAGGAGCTAGTAGCGTGTACAGCCTCCACGGGCGGCAATAACTGCTGCAACACGGCGAGGCATGGACAGAATGAGTCTATCGATGTCTGCTTGCCGTATGGCGTCCCAAGCGGCTTCCACACGGTGCCAGAGGTCTTCAACATTACGTGCCGGAAACCTGAGTTGGGCCAGCCAGCGACCCACCATGGACCAGACATGTTCAATTGGCGACATATCCGGCGAACGTGCTGGCCAAGGAAGCAGGGGCACGTGGTTAGCTTCCATAAATGCAAGGACATTCCTTGCAACATGGGGGCGCGCGTTATCCTGTTGAAAAGTGGCATTATGCAGTGCATGGATTAATGGGACAGCCACAGGGGTGAGAACCTGTGTGATGTACCGTTGGCTGTTCAATGTCCCTTGAATGCGTACGAGACGCGAACGAACACCTATGGCGATGGCACCCCATACCATGATACCCAATGAAGGCCCTGTGTGATGATGCATGATGCAGGCGTCATGAAGCCTAGTGCCACGGTGCCGCCACACGCGTGTATGTCCATCATGATGTTGTATACAGAAGCGGGATTCATCAGAGAACACTACAGCATTCCACTCCGCCATCCATGCACGACGGTCTTGGCACCATCTCAGACGCAAACGCCTATGCTCTAGCATCAGAGGAATCCGCAACAGTGGGTGCCGGGAAAAAATTCCCCGGTTCGCCAAACGATGAAGCACGGTTCGTGGGGACACTGGACGTTGTAAAACATCCCGTACTTCATGTGCAATCCTCGTTGACGTGGCCGTTCTGTCTGTAAGGGCCATGCATATCAGACGTCTGTCCTCTCGTTCCATCGTCCGACGCGGACGTTGTGAACCTCTACGTCGCTCTACAGTGCCTTCCTGGACCCACTGGTTCCATACACGGATCACTGTGGATGCATTCCGTCCTACACGGGCACCGATCTCACGGTAGGATAATCTGCATTCACGGTATGCAACAATTCGGCCGCGATCGAACTGGGAAACCTGCTGGAATCGCTGCCATATTCGATGACGTGGCATTGCTGACCGATTTGAACACACTAGACTCACGACCATGCACTTTCACTGCTCTTCTGCACCTATCTGACCTGCTACAGGTACCACTTACCAGATGGCGTGGCAGGCGCACATGACGCATGACGGCCTTGAACACCTAATCATTTCCTTCTGCACCTCTCCTCTACACACTGTGCACATTTCGTCCGATTCCGATTACTCCTTCTGGGTGTTGCATTTTTAATGGCGAGCAGTTTATCTTGCAGTTACAGAAACAAAGATGAAAGGTAATGGAATTGAAGAACTTGATGAAAGCATTCTAGGTACTATTCTACAGTGGAGTGCCAAAACAAGAAAGAACAGGAGTGGCATGTATGATACATAAAGAGAGGAAGGAAAATATCAAGGGATGGAAATTTCTAAATGAGAGAATAAAGACAATAGACATTTTAGAGCAGAAAGAAGCATTAACTTTAGTAATAGTGTATGCACCTAATGAGGCATACAACCAACAAAGATCAGTTTTATGAAATACTACAAAGAACTATTGAAGACATAGATAAAGAAGTTATTATCCTAAGACATATGAATGCCAGAGTGGGAAATAAAACAGAAAGCTGGGAAAAAGTAATTGGAAAGCATGGAGAAGAAGTGAAAAATAACAATGGAGAGAGACTATTGGAACTCTGCATAATAAATATGTTGATTATCACCAACACTGTGTACACCCATTAGTGAAAAAAAAACACCCAACCTCGAAAATTTCAAAGTCCAAATCTGCATGATGTGACGACAAGGTGGGGCAGTATAGCAAACCTCAAGTACAAAAAATGTTGCAGCACCAAAAAGTCGAAACCTTATACATGTTATAATAGATGTGTCATTTACGTATTTATTTATTTTTGACGAATAACTACAGATAAATAAATAACTTTCCATTGATATATTTTACAACACATTCTTCACTCCTGCTTCATTCATGAAAAATTTTATTCATGCAGATTACTTTAAGGATCGGTTTTGTGAAACTCTGTGAAAATATAAAAGAAGACAAGTATATTGGCTCCAAAAAAAAGTACATTAATTTTCAACGTGATAAACATTACCTGCTACATTACACACACAATGCTTATGTAGCCATAAATGAACACAATGACAAAAGCAAATTGGTATTCGTAAACAAATATGTTCTTCGCAATTACATGTCCTATCATTTCGACAATGAAACTGTAAGAAGTGGGAGTTCATCACAGTTTGCAACACTATCTATCATCTGAAAATAAATCGTGTCCGTCTTCCAGACTCAGTTTTTGGCTTGAAGGAGGTTTTTGAAGCAGCAGCTTACATTTCCACAACAATCATATATGCGAAGGATATAAAAATATTGATAACCACAAACTATAATTTATGGGGAAAAAAAATATATCAACAGGCATCTCGAAATGTAAAGTTACAACAAGTGTTCAATGAAACGTGCCCCATAGTATCTAGCAAACCCAGAAGAGCATGTTGAGGAGGGAGAGAGAGAGAGAGAGAGAGAGAGAGAGAGAGAGAGAGAGAGAGAGAGAGAGAGAGAGAGAGAGAGAGAGAGAGTAGTTGGTTAAGGCGTCTTCCTGGTAAACTGAGTTTAAAATTTTGATCGCACGTTCAAGTCTCCACTCAGCCAGTACGTTTTTTTTTTGTTTTTCTTCAGGTTTCTGTGGATGGTGGTTTATATAATGTATGTTTATTAAAATTGCCCTATTGTCTTTCACTGCAATTTCAAACCGTTTGAGAATAATTTTTAAAATCACTTCATTGGCTCTAGTGGAAAACAATATTTGTTATAAATTGGTGTTTGCTTTTATTAGAAACATTTCAAGAATGAAGTGCATAGTATGGCAATGTTAATGAAAATATTACTTCTTCACTAAAAATATTAAAAACATTAAAATCTTGCAGTTCATATATGTGTTGAATGAAATTACAAAATACTCGACATATTCATAGGATAATAATAAAGAAAATATTAATAACAACATGAAGGAAAATGGTGAAATTAGTAATTACACACGTGATCTTGCTTTGACTAGATAATTGCTGTTGATTGATAGTTCTTCTTCCCAGCTTTGTGTTCATGGCAAGAATATCACATGGTTCATTCGTAGCATCAGGCGAACTTGATTATTGCTGTAGAAGGATTTCCTTCTTGTAAAAGGAAATTGTTGCCATCAGCACTGGAAGTAGGTCTTTCCGAAGAAGAGAATTTTGTCTCTTAACAAAACTGAGGGTGTGTAGATGTTCTAAGTTTCTAATTATTAAAGATTTGTTAATAGTTTCATACATTTGCCACAAAGAAGTACATTTTCATTTTCACTGATCCTGATATATGGAACTATGAAGTATTTCAGAGAATAAAGACACAGTACTCAGACATGAACCACTGACCACTTGTTTCCGTACATCAAAATGCATACCTTCTTATAACATGCTATATGGAATTGATACATACCCTGATGATTCTGTTATTAACTCAGAGTTATTTCGAAAGCTTGGATTAGAATTAACAAGTGAAGAGCCACTTTCTTCAGACTGATTGGAATCACTGTCATCATTTGAAGTTTGACTCACTACTGTGACCTGGAAAAAAAAAATGAGTCGCTCAAAATAATAACACACATGTAATATAAATTATAACTGATGTTGGAAATGCAAATTATAGCTACATAATGCTAATTAAATTGTATAAGAAATAATAGGCACCCCTGCAACAGACTCACATTTAGTGAATTATAAGATGCAGAACACTTTGTGTTCACCAGTGCATACAATGTTTGCGTTAACTGCATTTTAAACTGCCACCTAGAGGCTAAATCTACAGTTACTTCATGGGGCCTATTACAAGTGCAAACTTGGAGAGATTGTTTATGTACTGGTATGCACCTTTTTCCTGTAAGTATGTAGTTCTTGTACTATAAACTTTTGAAAGACCAGAGGGAATTATGATTCACTCTGTACATGTTGGGAAGAAAATACAACTGTGGTAGTCCTGTTTCATTTGGTGTCAATCTGTGCTTGGTTTCTTTAAGCAATGTAGATTTCATCAGAAGTTGTCTGGTCTACCTCTCCATTGCAGCTTGAGAGAAGTAATCAGTAGGCTCTGTCAGTTAGAATTGTTGACTTGTTGCTTTACATCCACTAAAAGTGCAATCCAAATGCCCACATGCTACCTCCATCAGGTATTGAACCCTGAACACCTTGATTACAAGGTGACAATGTTATCACTGCACCATCAGGGAAACCTTGTTGTAGGATGTGGGCTGCTGGAGTGTAAGAGAAGAATTTTCTTCTCTACTGACAGCATGATGAAGTCCTGGGAGAGAACTCAGTTGTTAAAATGCAACTTTCTGTGCTGAAGTTGTGTTTCGGAGGAATGGTGTTTTTTTAAAGGGCAATGTATGCTTCTACGTGTACATGCTTTGCCAAGCTATAACATCCTTTGTTTCTGCAATCCAAGAGAAAACCACAGCCACAAATCTAGGGGTGTAGTGAACACTGACAAAGGAAGGTTGGTTTAAAGTTGCCAAGCATCTTGCCACTTCCACCCCTGCCTCTAAAATAGGAGAGGGAGGCACAGGTGGACATTCTTCCCTTGCTCCTTTGAGCATGTTTGGAGAATGGCATAAGATAAGGTTCAGTACCTTTGTTTTTTAACATTTTTTCCTCATTCCTTCCTCACATGCATGTCACTGGGCAATGCAGTGACCATACCCACAGAAGGGCTGGTTGCTTGTAGATGAGAAGGGAGAAAAGATGTAGGAACACTTTCAACTGTCAACCATGGCACGCATTGTGGTTTCGGCAAGAAGAGGGATGGGGGTAAGGACACTAAAACATAGCGAGATATTTATGTCTTGGGTAGCTGCAAGGGTGAAAAGTAGTCAAAGAGACAAAATTACTGATTTGAACACCACACAGAGAAAAAATAACAGATGCTGCATTCCAAAAGAAGAACTGGAATATCGTTAAAAAATATATTATCTAGCCTCCAGATCCCCATAGTCAGCCATTGAACTTTCTTTTTTTTAACACACATTTTATGTTTTTTACGAAAATTAAAAATATGTTTTCGTTACTTTACAAAAACACTTTATGTAAAATATATTTCACTGTAAAAGTGTGCCACTTGAATGCATATTATATGAATATTTCTCTTTTCATTGCCTTAGGTGTAATGATAATGTAAATTATATACCCTTATATATAAAAGAGCAGGCTTAGTTGGCTGGTCAACTAAATGGTTTGAATCTGCCATACTTAACATGGGATTTTTGGGAACCCTCACTATGTTATTCAGGAACATCTAAACTACTAAGTCTCCACCAATTTTAAGCTATACATTACTTTTTAGAATGTAAAAGTACAGTGGTATTTGCCTCAAAGCTAGATGCTGACTGTGCATCTAAAAATGTTCAACCAATCCTAACATATATATGTATTTAACATGTTCTTAATGGCTAAATATTATTTTCGCTTGTGCTAGTCATTTTTATACAAAATCAATTTAAAACAAAAGTTACTTCTTTAACTATCTTTGGAAAATATTTTCTATTATTTATGTACATTTATGAAAGTATTCTCCTAATATGAGCCTGGAAAGTAAAAACTTTTGAACATTTTCTAAAAATTTGGTGCAAATTGACCCATTGGTTGTTCAGAAAATATTTTTGAATGAGAACACTGTGAATCACATATCTTGGTGAAAATCTTTGGGGCTACCTAAACAATTCTGTTCATCCTTGTAAAGATAAAGTGTAAAAAATTTGTGCTTTCTTTCCAGAAACTCACAACAATCTCACATGCTTCTTCTAATTTAAATTTTTGTAAACTAACATTATTTACCTGTTCTGTCTCTTGTTGATTGAATTTTTCCCTCTTTATGGAGGCAGTATCTTTCAACATCTTATCAGCATTAATACATTTTTGAAGGAAATCGTGAAAGCCATGAATCTCATGCTCACATTGCATGCATACAACATCTGATGAATCAAGTTGCGTTGTTGCCTGAAAGAAATAAAAAAATGATAAATGAATTAAAACCATGTCCATGTGGCTCTGACATCTAGACCCACAGCTAGCTAGCATTGTGCTATATAGGCTATACATTCGCACCCACAGAATGTCTAGCTTTACCAGATGGTAAAGCTAGCTTTTGAGCTAATTTCACAATGTTTTAAACTGTGCATGCACATAATCTTTGACCTGGTGTGGCCTGTTACATGAATGTGTGCATTCTTTAGTTGTTGGTGACTGGCATACATCAAGTTATCTCTATGTGCATTCATTTTCATATGGGTGACAAGTACTTTTTTTCTACACACCATGGAGTTAGAAAATACAAGATGTTCCGATATGGGCTGCTGTTAAGATGTCATGTGACATAAGTATGAAGGGGTATTGGACCTACATGTTTTCGTTGTTGGGTTAGGCAGGGATGTTAGCATTAAAATTACTTCCATGAATATTTCCTAAAACCTGATTATGTGATTTCTGGTCTTCAGCAGACTTGCTACAATTTGGTTTTTAGTCTGAAGAACACCCTGGTTCAGGGTTGAAACATTATGTGTCAAGTGTCGTTTACATAAATAAAAATAACCTTGATCACCATCTTTAGTGCTTTTCTAATGTGAAAACAAGATTTAATTATGTTATCAAGAAAGAGGCATGACAGCGTCCCTGTCTTTAAAACCAATGTACTAAATATATATATATATATATATATATATATATTTAGTACATTGGTTTTAAAGACAGGGACGCTGTCATGCCTCTTTCTTGATAACATATATATATATATATGTACGGTGTCCACAAAGTTGTTACGTTCCTAGCAACTTTCCTCACCCTTTACTCCTATAGCCGGGAGCATTGAGGCTCTAAGGGTCTACACTGAAACCTATCTTCAGGGTAGGTGCAGAACAAATCCAACCAACGTTGTGAAGTTTTAATGAAATGTTTATTTACTGCTTGAGTACTTACAGCCAGTGGTTAGGTAATTCATAACTGGAACTTGGAGATCAATTGTTAATAGATAATTTTGAACTTACTAGAAAGGTCAAACTAGGGTGGCCCAAACCTAGGTTTTACAGAAGAGCGGCATACACCTATTCACTTCTTCCTAGACTTGGAATTATCACCCGAGATTGCCAATTTAGGTTTTACAGAAGAGCGGCTTGCACCTATTCACTTCTTCCTAAATTGGAACTTATATCCCATTCGGCTAACCTAGGTTTTACAGAAGAGCGGCATACACCTATTCACTTCTTCCTAGATTAGACCGTTCCTATTTGGCCAGTCTAGATTTTACAGAAGAGCGGCTTGCACCTATTCACTTCTTCCTAGACTGACACCAGAACAGACCTCTTTACGGACCAAACTGCTTCGTATTTATACCTAAAGTTCCAGCCTCGAACTCCTGTCTTTAGGTAATTTCTTATTACAATACTCCAAATTACAACAGAAAGATATTTGAAAGATACATGGTTTGGCAATTAATAATTTACAAAGAAAGTTTACATGTTCATTTGAGTTAACAATTATTTCTTTAACGTTGATAAAATCTTACATTTTGGAAATATACAAATTTAAATGTTCCATTATTTAATTACAATTAGGTTAGTTCATCAAACATGGATAATCTTCGATTGGAAAATCTATATTTACATCATAATAAATGTCTTCATTAGATAGTTACAGAAAGGTGAATACATTAGTTCAAGAACGCTTTGATTGGCGCGTTCATATTTGCATCACAACATGTAGTATCACGGACATTAACAATGACTTGAGGTAACACTATATCAAATTTTCTTTTAACACGGAATTGCAAAGTTACAAAATAAGTAAGGTCGTAACAAAGTCCTGCTACCGTTACAATGAAACTTAACTTCTAAACTATATGAGATAAATACATGCAGTTTTTTGCAACGTGTTCTACAGCTCTCAAAGTTTTATTTACAATTACAACAATTCAACCTGTTCGAGAACTTCTGCAATTTGTGTTTCTTCTCCTCATTGGTCTCTAGATGTGATAGACCTTTTGGATAGACATTTACCTGGGAGATGGATTGGCTGCGATGGACCAATCTCCTGGCCACTGAGCTCCCCTGATATCACTCCCTTGGATTTTTTCCTTTGGGGGTACTTCAAGGATCATGTCTACGAAACCCCTGTTCCAGATCTTGTCATACTTTGTACACAGATTGCAGAAGTTCTCGAACAGGTTGAATTGTTTGAAACTTTGAGAGCTGTAGAACACGTTGCAAAAAACTGCATGTATTTATCTCATATATTTTAGAAGTTAAGTTTCATTGTAACGGTAGCAGGACTTTGTGGACACCCTGTATATTTTTATTTTTTTAAGTATGTAATAACTACAGATCGACCACAAGGAAAAAAACTTGGGACGAAAAGTCCCCACCCAGCTTTCCCTTCTTCTCTCCACCTTGGGCTATAAGGAAGCATGGTCCACTCTCCCCCTCCCCTACTTGCGGGAGTACGGTGCGCAGGAGTCGCGGGTCTGCGCAGATTGTTTTGCTCATGGTTCCACTATAGGGCTGAGCTGATACACAGAGATACCGATGTATTGGCCAGTACCAGCAGTATCAGTATCAGTGGGTATTGATTGATTTTTTCATTTCATTTATTCATTTGCCCATCACAGAACCAAAGAAGAACTAATGCCGGGCCATGTGATTGCAGAGTTCTTGAGACAGAGTGATAAAGATCGCTGTGAAATTAGCTTTGTTTTATCTATGTCAAGTGGCATGTGGATTCAGCAATTTCCTCTTGTGCTATTCCATTCTATAAGTATTTTTGACTGAAGCATTGGCCAACTGAGGATTATTTATTTTCGCCCAGATTAGATTTCAGGGTTTGAAAAAACCTGGGTTTTTCTGGGAAAAAACCTGGGTTTTTCTGGAAAAAAACCTACCTGGGCCCAGGTGGGTTTAATCGGGGATTTTCAGGTTTAATTGGGTTTTTTTGAGCTATTATAAATAAAATGTGAATACATGTAATAATTTACATTTGTAATTGCCGGTCAACCTACCCAGTGCACTTTGCCACCCGGCACACCAACTAGCAGACCACAACAAACTGGTAACCACAGTAATGTTTATTTTTTATCCTTTATTCTCTTACCATTTCCTGGTTACCTCTGTGGATAGCAAGTTTGTATTGATATTAGCAGATGTTGTGTCAATAATGGTATATGATACATTACGACCTTTGTCAGAAGCACCAAGAGATCAATTTCAGATATGTACTATTTAGGGGTACCCACAGAGGGGGATTCTGGTGCAAGTTGCGCCATCAAAATTTTTTGGGGGGATTTTGGTCCCATTAAGTAATATAAAATTCAACATTTATATATTTTTCCAAAATATATGTAAAACTTCTACACCTTAAATGCACCATATTTAATCCATTAGATGAAGAAAAGAGTGTTTAAGGGTGCCCTCGAAGGGAGGGGGGTGGGAGAAATATCCACCTCCAAAATAGTAGGCCTTATTACACATCTGGTTCTGGGGGGGATTCTGAATTAAACATTGGGAGGGACAGTATCCAACTCTAGGTCTTAGATTATGGAGGCTATTTTAGTTAGAGGGGGATTGAGCATTAAATAGGGGGGGTATCCAATTCTTGGGTATTACTATTGTCTTAGACTGTTGCAGAAATTCTTGTGGGGAGACAGAATTAATTTTTTGGAGGAGGCAATATCCACTCTTCAATATCAACAGTAAGTCTAAAATTGACTTCGAAATTATGGTGGTAGGATTGAGTATTAAATTTAAAGGGGGAGATAGGAAGCTTTTGATAAAGTGTTAAATCTTAGGTTGTCAAGGAATTTCTGTAGTGAAGAGAGAGTTCGAACATTAAACTTTGAAGACTGTATTTAGCAATGTTTAGACCCCGAACGTGGCAAAAGGGAAGCTCGAAAAGACAAATTAATTATCTCTGGATCCTAAGAAAGTACTGACACCCCATTAAATTAATATTGTTGAAACCCTAAAGAGAGATGGATATAAAAATGCTCTTGATCGTGGTGTGTGTTTCTTTGGTGCTATGTTAAGGTGAGTGTGAAGTTTTATACTATAGGTGCATTACAAGACATAGGTGACATTCTCAATAGTCATTAATAACACTTAATGTGTTGGTATCCTGCTTAATTTAAAGCAGGTGCAGCAATTGGAACAAAAATATATCAAATCCGCTTTCTAATTTCACGTCACAGAAAAATTTTACTTTAACAAGTTAAATTTGTATTGAAGATAAGATCTATGTAATATTTGTTGTGGGTTACTAAAATAATTATATTTACCCCAAGAAAATGGGGAAGGGGGTGAGTTCTATCAAAGAGGAACCATATTATAATATCGTTCTGAGTTTTATTTTGTGGGGATAACTATATGGTTTGAGTGTGCGAATAATATAATTTGGGGGGGATTGCACCATTGGCCTTGGGGGGGATGGGCATCCCTGGTACTACTATCTTCAGTCACAAGCATAATAAAATAGCGATAGTATAGATAGTGTAAACATAGTATTCCCCAATAGTAGATTAAAAGAGACAGACTTCAGATCTGAGTTCAGTGACTTTTATTATTAGAATATATTCAATAGAAATAATCTTTTCAACTTTTGGAATAAAGTACACAATACACTCGGGGTAGATAAGGCTGTAAATTTGGTGAAGGTATACAGGTCTATATGTTCAAATTATAGAGAATCTTAAAATGTTGATTGGTATTGCTTACGACCGCCAGAATCAGAACTCATTGCTTTTTTTTTTTAATACTAAATTTTGTACTCGATAAGTCGATCTGTTGTGTGTTTCTTCCCCCAAGAAATATGCTGTTACATAGAAAGTAATAGTTGTGTATTGAAGATTAGGCACACACAGGAGATGTACTACGTAGAAATTTTCAGCAAAAAATGCAGACTCAACCAGGACTGGAACCTAGGTCTCTGGCATACCGTGCCATTGGCAGAGACGATTTCACGCAGGTAAACCAGTGAAAGTAAAAAATCATGTGAGGCTAGGATGGCTCGGTAGCTCATTTAGAGCAATGGCACAGTATGCCAGAGACCTGGGTTTGAGTCCTGTTCGAGCCTGCATTTTTCGCTGAAAATTTCTACGTAATAGTTGTGTTCTTGTAATAATGTAATTCTATTCTATTTGGTATGCAAACTGCAGTAACGAATGTATTTAATATTGAGCAAACATAAATACGTCGCTGTTCAACATAAATATTGGATTTTTTTGTCTTAAGTACCTGCAGAATCTACAGCTTAATATAGGCCTATGTAATTTCTTATGAAGATTAAATGTTTATATTGGTGTACTGAAATTTTGTTCTAATTCAGTTCAATATTACAAGTGTTGTGCATTTTATGGCCGTGTGCACGAACGAAGATCAAATATTAAACTCGGATCGGGAAAGGATCACTGGAAAATTCCATTGCACGAAGACGGTTCAACACTTGATCGCGATCAAGGAACTTGTAAACGAGTTTATCTTCTGATCCGCCATTCTCCGCCGTTTAGGTGTCTGAACCTGGTTCGCGATACTGACGCATCGACTACAGGCAGTTGTTTTCCAATAGAAAAATGGCGGAAAGTGATGTCGAGGACCTTGAAGTTCTAGAAGTATTGGAAGATTGGATTCCTGTAAATCGTGTAGTGATGGAAAGAAGCAATCCGTTTGAACTGTACGACGAGGAGGACTTTCGGAAGAGATTTCGCCTAAGGAAGCAAGTGGTACTGGCCTTGTTGGAAATAATTCAAGACCAACTTCGTTTTCCTACTAGAAGGAACCGATGCGTTTCGCCGTTGAATCGCCTGTTAATAACATTGCGATTCTTTGCAACCGGCACATTTCAAGGTGTTGTTAGTGATATGGCTGGCGTAGATAGGTCGACTGTGTGTCGCATCGTCCAGAAAACATGTCGTACAATTGCAGCACTTTCGAATGACTACATTACTCTACCCATTACTGCTGCAGAAAGGCAAGCAATAATGTCAAAGTTTTATGACATCGCTGGTTTTCCAGGAGTTGTAGGTACCATCGATTGTACACATGTAGCTATACAATCTCCGGGAGGTGAAAATGGGGAACTCTTCAGGAATAGGAAAGGGTATTTCTCAATCAACGTACAGACCATCAGTGACGCAGATCTGAAAATTAGAAATATTGTTGCACGGTGGTTTGGGTCAGCGCACGACAGTACAATATTTCATAATTCTTCTGCACGTGCACAATTTGAATCGAGGCGTATTCCTGAGGGGTTTCTTTTAGGGGATGCTGGTTACCCATGCAAACCATATCTGCTGACACCGGTACCACATCCACAAAATGCAGCTGAAACTAGGTACAACATAGCTCATGTGAAGACACGCAACACAGTGGAGAGGCAATATGGAGTTTGGAAACGACGATTTCCAATTTTAAAATATGGAATGAGAGTTGACGTCCATAATGTTCTCCCGATTATTGTTGCCACTGCTGTGTTGCATAACATAGCGGTGGATGCTGGAGACTTGCTACCACCTGAAGAAGAATGTGTGGGAAATATAGTGCAAGAGGAGATTGGAGATCTTGATGTACCACCGAGACTTGAGAATGAAGGTGATGTGGCGGCATGCACAGCAGTCATTTTGACACACTTCACCAGGTAATATGGAAGTATAACTTGTGAACTGCTTTTACCATGTGTGTATGTGACTCCATAGGATAGAGTGGATAGTAATGTCTTACACTTATTCTTGCTAATATTGTTTACATACTGTTAAAAATTTTGGTAAATATGCGATATCGCCCGGATGGATTTCCTCAAATTTACAGGAGAAAGTACTTACTGAAATGAGTTTCTTTAGCATTCTGGACGTTCTTGGAGGTATTTTCTTTCACGGAAAGTAAAAACTTCGTAGTTTAATGCTGCCGAACAAGAATTAATCACTTTTTACGTAAGAAATTGGCATTGCCTGCCACATTATGCCGTTGTTTCCATTGTGTGCATGCAGATGGCGAGAGCATTGAAAGTCACGCGATCTCTGAAGTGTTTCCAAACGTGCCTTCTTTTTACGAAAATTTATATTTTTAACTACGTTCGCCGCACTTTCTTTTTTCAATGAATTTAGGGGTGAAATGAGTGCTAATGGAACCTAACCTAACCTTGTGTGAATGGTTTGTGGGGCTATCCGTGGATGGTTTTTGGGGCTAACGTCAATGGTTTGTTGGGCTACCCATGGATGGACTTTGGGGCTAACGTGCATGGTTTGTGGAGGTAAACATGAAAAAAAAATCGAAATAGTACGTAATTTTCCATCATGAAGGTTTGAAACACTGCTTGCGCACTGAAAATCGACAAAACACAAGCTGGCACGTCATGACGTGCGATGATCCATTACGAGTGCACGCCATATTGTCTATTACAGAAGCGGAACAAGTAAGACAAATAATCAATCGTAATATGAAAAGTTGACAGTATTTTATGGAAAAAGGCATAACTTCACCTTAAAGAATGTTCCGCAAGCCAAAATAGGTAAGTACCAGTGGTAAAATTAAGGAAATAAATGAGTGAAAGGTGTCCAGGCGTTATCGCATATTTACCAAAATTTTCAGTAGTGGTGGTGGTTGTAGTTTCAGTTTAGATTTTCATAGCACCTGTGTGTAAAGTTATTCCGGGGCTGGTGACCAATTGTACCCCATCGAAAATTCCAACTTTTTTCTTTCCAATCTGCACAGTTTACTTTTTTAAGGTCCCTGAATGTGGTTTTAACATGGGGAAAACACAAATATGCGAGGTATTTTTCCTCGAAATGGGACCAGGGCACGTCCAATTCTTTGCATCCTGTACCACTTTCGCCATTTATTTGAAGAAAATTTTGACATACAAGCAAGACATTAACAGCGGATATCGAAGGATAATGTGTAATTACTATCGCCATAAGAAAAAAAGTGTATTTTTTAAAAAACATTGTCCGTTACACTTCACACATTTGTTCTTGGCAACTCATGAATGTACACGCATGCACTCTATTGAAGAAATCGTAAATTTGAAATATAGTTTTGTTCATATGAATAACAATCTTCCCAACCCACTAAAATTTTTCAAGTTTCTTACCAGGGGTATGGAGGGTCACCATCACCGTTTATTCTTACTAATTTACATTGTACATTTAAATCTTGTATGACCATGTGTTTCTGACACATATATTCATTGGTGAGGAATTTCAGTGGGGGTGTAACTATTTTATAACTTAAATTTTCATGAGAACTATGTTGGGATCTTCAGTATTGGTGGTGGGAAATATTTTTTTGGAGTGATTGTACAAAACCAGGCACTTCCCCAAATTCTTTCATATTTCGCATACTTAATAATTTAGGCCTCGTAATCACGTATCTGCAGTTGAAATTTGGTGCTCACATGGAAAACTTGCAAAATAAGCGGGTCCGTGATCTGCTTCACGGAACATTCTTTAGCGTGTATTCACGTTTTTTTGATCAAAGTAATTGCAATTTTTTTAAAAAAAATTCCCACATCACACAAAACACCATCCAGATGTTAGACAATGCTACAGAAACTTATTACCGTAAGTAGTTTCTTCTGTAAAAATGAAGAAATCTGTCTGGGGAATATCAGATTAGTACCCCTAAAAAAACTAAATATATATGCCTGATATTATTATGACCCCAAATATTGCTACAAACTCCAAATTTTAACTGTTTGCGTAACCTAACCTAACCATGTATGGTTCATGGGGCTATCTGTGAATGGTTTGTATTTTACAACTTCTACACAGTAATTTACAATTTCTACATGTGAGCACCAAATGTTAACTGCAGATACGTCATCAGGACTCCATAAAGTTTATTTTCTAGCTTGTTCGTTTGTTCTCTATATTCTATACTAAATTATTTATTCTGACATTTCCCATTTTGACAAGGTTATCAGTATTGCTGGTGGTAGTAACTACTTTCAGACATATACTTCAATATTTTGACGGTTTAAAAAATTAAAAGGGTTCTTCAGAACTCTTGAATTTTATCATGTTGTGACTACGTTAAATTGAATTGTGTCAGCATTCCTTCTGGAATTTCATTGGTGTTAGTAACTATTTTAAAACTTAAATTTTCATGAGATCTATGTTGGAATCTTCGGTTTTGGTGGTGGTAAATATTTTTTTTTGTAATGTAATCTTTTAAATATTTTTTAAATGAATGGCTTATTGCAGAAAGGGACCTGTGTCACTTTTGCACAATTCTGAGAAAAAAACAAGAAAAATCGTATAATATTGATAGTGTAAGAAAGAAATATGCCGTTGTTGGCTCACATTTTCAGCATAATGAATAGTTAATTTTGCAACCCTCAATGCGCCCCCCTGCAGTATGCTGCTAGCGACAGTGGAGATGAAAAGGTTGTAACTCCGATACCTCAAAAATGTGACTCAGGTCCCTTTCTGCAATAAGCCATTCAAATGTATTTCTTAAGTTTCACTTTGTGCTTCATTCATTTTATATTGAATTATTATATGGCCTATACATGTTTGATCTTCCTCGTGGAATTTTAGTGGTGGTGGTAACTATTTCAAAATAGAAAAAGTTTAGTTACATCTGTGCATAAAGTTTATTTTCTATCTTGTTCGTTTGTTCTCTGTATTGTGCACCTTATATTCTATACTAAATTATTTATTCTGACATTTCCCATTTTGACAAGGTTATCAATATTGGTGGTGGTAGTAACTACATTGAGACATATTCTTCAATATTTTGACGGTTTAAAAAATTAAAATGGTTTTTCGGAACTCTTGAATTTTATCATGTTGTGGCTACGTTAAATTGAATTGTGTCAACATTCCTTCTGGAATTTCATTGGTGTTAGTAAATATTTTAAAACTTAAATTTTCATGAGATCTATGTTGGAATCTTCGGTTTTGGTGGTGGTAAATATTTTTTTTTTTGTAATGTAATCTTTTAAATATTTTTTAAATGTATTTCTTAAGTTTCACTTTGTGCTTCATTCATTTTATATTGAATTATTATATGGCCTATACATGTTTGATCTTCCTCGTGGAATTTTAGTGGTGGTGGTAACTATTTCAAAATTGAAAAAGTTTAGTTACATCTGTGCATAAAGTTTATTTTCTATCTTGTTTGTTTGTTCTCTGTATTGTGCACCTTATATTCTATACTAAATTATTTATTCTGACATTTCCCATTTTGACAAGTTTATCAGTATTGGTGGTGGTAGTAACTACATTGAGACATATACTTCAATATTTTGACGGTTTAAAAAATTAAAAGGGATTTTCGGAACTCTTGAATTGTATCATGTTGTGACTACGTTAAATTAAAATGTGTCAACATTCCTTCTGGAATTTCATTGGTAGTAGTAACTATTTTAAAACTGAAATTTTCATGAGATCTATGTTGGAATCTTCAGTATTGGTGGTGGTAAATATTTTGGTACTGAACAGATTTATTCATCTTTACAGAAGAAACTACTTACGGTAATAATTTCCTGTAGCATTGTCTAACATTTGGAAGGTGTTTTCTGTGATGTGGGAATGTATCATAGTGGAAATTCATGTTTTTTGTTGAAAATTAATTCTTCGATGGACACTAGCCTTTGGAGCATATACCTTCGTAGATCATCACACGTCGTGCTTGTGTTTTGTTGATATTCATTGGGATGCAGTGTTGCAACCTTCTGTGTTTCCAACAAAAAATACAAACATGAGTGTCGTGGATGCGTGGTGCCACAAACCATTGACGCATAGCCCCACAAACCATTCACGGATAGCCTCATGAACCATTTCCAGCTAGGTTAGGTTAGGCAAGCATAGAAAAAAAATTGTTTGTAAAACAATGCGAAAAAGTTAAAATAAATTTTCAACTTAGTATTTTTTTGGTTACGAAGGTTGAAAAACTGCATAGCGGATGAAAATCGACAAAACACAAGCACGACGTGCGATGAGGCACGAAGGTTTACGTGCCATATTGTGTTTTCCGCAAGCGAAAACTAAAAGAAAGAAGTGCTCATAATGTGAAAAATTGTAATTACTTTCATCAAAAAAACATGAATACACCATAAACAATGTTCCGCAAAGCAAATAGGTAAGTACGAATGTTAAAAATGACGAAACTAAGAAGTTAGAGGTGTTTGGGGTATAGTAAATTTTTACCAATATTTTTTTTTTGTAACATAATCTTTTAAATATTTTTTAAATGTATTTCTTAAGTTTCATTTTTGTGCTACAATTTATTTTATATTGAATTATTATTATATATATTTGATCTTCCTCATGGAATTTTAGTGGTGGTGGTAACTATTTCAAAATAGAAAAAGTTTAGTTACATCTGTGCATAAAGTTTATTATTTTCTATCTTGTTTGTTTCTTCTCTGTATTGTGCACCTTATATTCTATACTAAATTATTTATTCTGACATTTCCCATTTTGACAAGGTTATCAGTATTGGTGGTGGTAGTAACTACATTGAGACATATTCTTCAATATTTTGACGGTTTAAAAAAATAAAAGGGTTTTTCAGAAATTGAATTTTATCATGTTGTGACTACGTTAAATTAAAATGTGTCAACATTCCTTCTGGCATTTCGTTGCTGTTAGTAACTATTTTAAAACTTAAATTTTCATGAGACCTATGTTGGAATCTTCGGTTTTGGTGGTGGTAAATATTTTTTTTTGTAATGTAATCATTTAAATATTTTTTTAAATGTATTTCTTAAGTTTCACTTTGTGTTTCATTCATTTTATATTGAATTATTATATGGCCTATACATGTTTGATCATCCTCGTGGAATTTGAGTGGTGGTGGTAACTATTTCAAAATAGAAAAAGTTTAGTTACATCTGTGCATAAAGTTTATTATTTTCTATCTTGTTCGTTTGTTCTCTGTATTGTGCACATTATATTCTATACTAAATTATTTATTCTGACATTTCCCATTTTGACAAGGTTATCATTATTGGTGGGGGTAGTAACTACATTGAGATGTATACTTCAATATTTGAGGTTTGAGCAATTTCAGTAACTTGGGCATTCAACAGAAAAGTGATCCTACTCCATGTAAATAATCAATTTGGAAGTTTCTATTGCTATTAAATGCATGAAGGTTTAAATGTTTGTGGTTACATATAATTTGCATATTTCACAAACAAAAATTATTAGCATCTGATGCTTTACAGACAAATGAAGTTAAATTTTGCTTTATTTGTAATGCATCACACACATTAACACATTTTTCGTTAATGCGTTTCAAGCATTTAGGTTATTCCATCACACTTAATTTTTATTTTAATTTGTTATGAGACACTAAAATAAAAAGTAACCTGATGCTCAACAGCCCTTGAAGGGCCTAGACCGATCTCCCGACTGGCAGTCTCCCTCCCACAATCCTACCTAGAGGTGTGGAGATCTTTAACTGGTAATGGGGTGACGTGCGGTCAGCACATCGAACCCCAACTGTTATAGGAGAGATCCGTGACCAGGTTACACTACTCATTCATAGCTTCCCAATTTCCTCATGATGGTGGGTGGCCACTGGTCCTATACACAGGCCTAAAACCCAGACTAAACTCATGCCATCCTGCTGTCAGAGACCAAAGCACAGTGCCTTAAACTGCACGGGCACGGAGGAGGACTGAGACACCACAAAGTACTTCAAAATTCTATGAAATCAGTTCATCATGAATATTTTAATCTAATCAAATGTCAAGAACCTTATGTGTTTTGTGTGCATGTCACTCATGTAATGCTGGATGGTAATCTTTTCTTTCTACATGCACCTGATCTGTATCATATTTATTCATATGTAAGTACTTGCTCTTAAATTTTGAAGAATTCATTACTCTCTGAAATATTCCATTGGGTAGGCAAATATGAATTATCGATTGCCGAATTCCAAGCGGGAGAGCCAGTAATTTTTTACTGGATGAGCAGGAGATATCCAGGGTAGAAAATATAGGTGCTGGATTGCCAAAGCACCTGATACTTTTCACTTGATGTTTGAATTTTCAAAATCAGTGCTGCAAATGAAATATTTTTTTTTATATATTTGAGGTTTCCTTATGACAATTACCATTACCTATTTTAAAAATAACTAATACAGTATGTTTTTTTAAGGTTTCTGTGTCTTATATATCACAGGTATAATTAAATTATTAAATCAGAATAATTAACATGGTGTTCAAGAGACACCCAGATTAGGTTCACCCCCTCTCCCTTCATCCACTGCCACAGAGAAAGCCCATGCCAGAGAATAAGAAAGTCAACAAACTAATGCAATCAATCAGGAGTGGGTACAGCAAAAAGAAAAGAATTCAATAAATGATTACTTTGTTAACTAAAGTAGGGTGTTCCTAATATTCATCTGTAGTGTCTGTGTGTCTGAGCGGGAAAGGAATAAAATGACTAAATGTTACAAATTTTTTTTTTCCAGAATAACTTTTTTTTCACCCAACCAGAAAACCATATATATATATATATATATATATATATATATATATATATATATAAACACACACACACACACACGCATATATGTATACACACATACATATATGAATAGGGTTGAGCTGATACTGATGTCTCTGGGGTCTGGGGCGTAAGTGTCAGTTGGAATTTATCTACATATACCAGCCGATACTTTTCCGATCTATTGGTCTTTCATGGGGTCTGCTAAATTATCACGTGGCATTGTTCTAATTATCCTGGAAATTATGCAAAATTGAAACATTGTTCTTATTTTGCACCAAGACTGTATTTTGTGATTACATAATAAAATTGGAAAAGAATGTTTACACACCAATATTGATAAATTTTTTGAACAAATTTCAATTAAATCAGTTTTCAGGTATCAGTATCGGTATTATCAACCCTAATAGGGAACATATGAAATGACCTAGGAGCAGAAAATGAAAGAAAATTTACTTGTTTTTCATGTGAAGTCAGTCAGTCAATGGAACATACAAGAATATAGTGTTTGTTTTTTAAAGTATTTACTCACTTGGAAGAGCTTTTTTTTAGTTGGATTTACTCATCTACGCTGCTTCTACTTATTGGTAAAGTGGAGTTAGGAGCCTCGAATTTCCTTTCTTTGTTTTTGATGTGTCAAACTGACTCTTGAGTATAAATGTTCAGTGTGACTGGATGTTTTTTTTATATAGAAAAAAAGCAGTGTTTGGTTTAACGTTCTGCTTCTTGCATGGCAATATCAACTCAATGAACAGTATTCAGATATTAAATACCCAAAAATATGAAACAAAGATGTAAAGTAGAAAAATGCTAGTTCATCTTTATTTATAGTATACTTCCAAACGAATTCATGTTAGCTAGTTTAAATTGCAATATTTTAGTATATCAGCATCTGTTTCTATTTGCAGCCAAGAATTTATTACAAACTGTCTTACCAACTATTTATTTGATTTCCGGTGCCCATTTGCATGGTATCTCTTACATCTTCATAATGGACTAACACAATCCTTGTATAAGTACATAAGTGGATAAAAGGATTTTCAGGTGTAGAAGCGAAGTAAATGAGGTCATCCCACTTACTTCGCTCCTACGTCTGAAGATGCAGCCATGAAAATTTGCCTTCTGGGACTACGTGATTGAAACAAAATCAAATGGACAAACCTATATAATTCTAATCATCTTTGATGTGCACCCATGCACATATCTTAGGGTGATGAACTGTCTAATTTTGGTTTCCACTTAGCTAGATGGTTAGTGCTGTTACCTTTGTGCCAGTGACCTTCTGAAAAGAAATTTCGATGTTAACCAAACATTGTGAAGACAATTGGATGTCTACTTGGAAAGAATAAGTAGATGTGCTGACCACATGACAGGTAACAAGCCACACACAGACCTTGATTCTCAAAAGGCTCTGTTGCACAACAGAGTTGAAACAACATGGCTTTGCTTGAGATTGTCGTTTTTTTTTTCATCACAAGGTGCAAAATGATAATGTACAAATTCATCTATACATTCATAGTGTGTTAAGTTCATTGCATGAAAGAAACATGTGAATAAAGAATTATCTACATTGTATTGGTAAGTTCAGTAGGGTTGCTACTGAGAGTAGACAAGCTGAGTGTTGGCATAGTTTCATCATTTTGTGAACGATGAAGACCAAGGATCAGGTTACAAATGTGTATCAGTATCTCACTTTGAGTTATTTTTCAATTTTTTCCATCTCTATTTCTGAACAGTTTGTTCAGTCTAGGTAACATATCTAAATTTTAGAACTATTATTGATGAGCAAAGAAAGAAAAGGAACTTCGTTGTCTTTCGGAACCTATGTATTTTCCATAGAAAATGCCCTATTAATTTGTATCAAACTATGGAAATAATTTCTTCATAATAGTGTATATTGCTTGTCACATATGCTTCACAATAATAACCCTACAATCAGATTAAAAATTATATACTCAGAGTTTGGACTTGAATTAAAAAGTAACCAGTAGACCTAAGTAAAAACGAGTTACATCAAAATTTAGCTTATTCAATTCTGCATTTATCAGTAAATAAAAAACTCTTGGTCCGATCATGATGGAATTTTTGTTTGGTGCAGGTAGAAAGAAAAATCTCACAATTCTTAAATTTCGGATTTTTTTAATTTGTCACGAAATCGTTCGTATCAATTTTGCGAAACCACTTTTTCTTAGCATTGGTCTTTTTTTGACGCTTTTTCATGAGGTTTTAAAAACGATTCCCATGAAAGATGTATGTGAAACGTGGCAACAAAACACACACCACAGTTCCCACTATTCAACGGACATCCACTTTCAGCTTAAATGACCAAAAGTTAGTTGTGAAAATACCTAAAAGTTTTAACTGTTAGAAACTTAATTTTTTAGTGGTCATAAGTTTCAGACATTACAAACATGTAACTTCTTCAGAACAACTCTTTCGAACACATCTTATAGAGCAACAGTAATAATAATATAAAAAAACAACTGTATAGGAAAACCTGCATGCACCAAATCAATAGTGTAATTGCTACATTGAAATCATAGCGCTTTTGAATGTATTACGTAATGTGCTTGCTAGCAGATAGGAAAAAAATTCGTAAGTGACATCAATTATTCATCAATAACATTTACACAAATTAAAAGTTGTACTTCATGACACTGGGAAGGTTAATGTGGAAACAAAAACGAACATACACTGTTTTTATAACTTTTATTAGTACCTGGCACACTACTCTAATGTAGCAGGTGATGAACTTATAGTAACAGCATTAAGCCTTGTTTCCATGATATGAAAAACTCAATATGCTGACCAAGGCAGAAATTTATTTTATTATAAAACATAAACTAAACGTTTCAGCCAACGTTTAGTTGTTTTATAATAAAATAAATGTCTGCCTTGGTCAGCATATTGAGTTTGAACTTATAAAATTAAAGAAATGACAAATTGAAGGAAAAAGTACAAAAAATGAGGTAAACTAAATGAAACATATTCTTTGTAAACACACTGTAAACACTAAAAAAAAAACAATTTGGAATATTGTTACCCAACAGAGTAATGCAAGAACAAAAAAAAAATAATTAAAATATAATATACATGTATATATCCCTTCCCAAAATTAGCATTACATGCCCTTCTTAAGTTTTTCAATTAAAAGTTTCTCTTTTTCAATCTGTAAGTTGCTTAACAATATTTGGCGTTCGATAACCTTAGCTTCTAAATTGTGTTTTTTTAGAACTAAAACATGCTTGCGCCTATAATATCTGTGTTTCATGGCTGCCGTCTCTTCTAGCTGCTTTGCAGCAGCCATTGTCGATGGCTTTTGACCTGAGCCAGGATTTTTTTTGTTTTTCTTTGCCCACACTGATGAAGAGGTGGACGTTGAGGGCATGGTGACACCGGGTGGAAGTTGTTGTCTAGTGTCTTCATCCTGGCTAGGTCGTGGTGTTTGAAAAAATGGAGCGGAACATTGCAATGCCCGATCATCAATTTCTCCGAATGAGACCTGCAATGGAATGAAAAAATTTAGTAGTGAGTTCTTGATTGTTATTGAAATGATATGCTATTTGTAACAAAAAAATACACAATATGCCTGTTTTGAATTCAACAGATTGAGATATTTTGCAACCTTATTGGCTTTCATGAGGTTGTTAGAATAATGAAGTGTTCATGACACCATTGTAATCCACTTGTAATCAAGGAGTCCCGGGATAAACACCCGGTGGAGGCACATAGTAGTTTGGATCCCACTTTAAACTGTAGGTCCAGTCCTGATTACCCTTATTGTGCATAAAGTGGACTTTAAAAACACCAAATTAAATGAAGTTAGGTGGTTAACCTTGAATCATGCAAGAATACACTTTTAATGTATAGGCTTACCTCAAAACCACTGCATACAGGGTGACAATTAATGAACTATATGAAATAAAACGGAAATTAGTGACAAACCACGTAGTACACAAACTGTATTGCACATGTAAACGGCACTACAGACATTCAGATTTAGGTTATGACATGTTCGATATGTCTGCCATCTCTGGCGATGATGTGGGGCAGACGAACAGCAAAATTCTGCATGACCCGCTGAAGTGTCGAAACATCGATGCTGTCGATGACCTCCTGAATGGCAGTTTTCAGCTCGGCAATGGTTTTGGGGTTATTTCTGTACACCTTGTCCTTAACATAACCCCTTCCAGTGGCCTCTGGGTACCCCAGAGCCAGAATGCGGTCCCCAAAATACTCCTCCAGGACATTTTCACTTGCAAATGGCCGACACCAACACGTTGTGTGCGCATACGCATACGAATTCCCATAATGCCGTGTGGCCAGCCACGCAGTTTGGACGTCATCACGCGAACTGTTCAGAAATTATGACGGTTTTATTTCATATAGTTCATTAATTGTCACCCTGTATGAACACACACATGCAGAAAGCAAACCTTAACAAGTGTAAATATTCATAATTGGGAAAAGAGAGACGCGGTAGTATATAAATACGGAGAAACTAGTACTCACTTTTATCCACGAAGCTGTTTTTTTCTCTTTGGATTAATTTCAGTGGCCACTGCCACCATCCTCGTTGGAACTTGCTGTACTGTTGCATGGCGTGCATCTTTTGTTTGTAGTTCTCTGGCTGATGCTAGGTGCGCTGTTGTTGACCCAGATGCACAGTTAACTGCGCACCTAGCATCAGCCAGAGAACTACAAACAAAAGACACACGCCAAGCATCAATACAGCAAGTTCCAACGAGGATGGTGGCAGTGGCCACTGAAATTAATCCAAAAAGAAAAAACAGCTTCATGGATAAAAGTGAGTACTAGTTTCTCCGTATTTAAGTGTAAATATTGTGTAAAAATAGGTTTCCACAAATCATCATTACCTCCTTTTTTGCAGTATATTACATACTTGGAATCTCTTTCACTATACAAAATCTCAAACTGTTCACTATTAATGCAAAACACACGTGCTACATACACAAGCATAGAAAGAACAAAGAAACAGCTTTTGTACTGTCCTCAAGCGGGCGAGTTATGAACTGATATGTCTAATGTTTTCAGCAAAACAATGACACACAATGCAGAAACACAACCACATTTCCATGAGGACTAAAAAATAGAACGTATATGAGTGTGTGTGTAGCTATTTATATTATCAATCCTCAATTTGTGCACAATAGAGGGAAATGTAAATAAATATCCATTCTCCATGCCAAAAGGGTTAAAATTATAATAGCGGTTATGCAACAAACATTGTGATGTGCATTGTACATCAATGTAAAGATAAGAAAACATCAATATATTACCCATACCTTACAAAGAATAAGGTAGAGAATGACTAGAGTAAGGAAATTCTGCATTTTTCAAGAAAATAGAACATTTTGGTTCTGAAGCTCAACTGCCACACTACTGGGATCCCAGCAGCCTCACATGACTGCAACTGGGAATATTTTCGTATTTGATATGCTGTAAAATAATGTAAACAAAATACCTACATCTAATGCCAATGATTGAAAAAATAATAACCAAATTCAAATTGTTTTTTTTTTTTTTGTAATTCCAGCCAAACAGATATTACAATTTCAAAATGGCAGAGCATATAAGAGAAGACTCTATTCATATGATTCTGAATGCCTGCTTTCAAGCTAACAAATACATTTACATATTACACTTCCAAAATGGCATGTGGTAAAACCCATGGCATAACAGCCCTTGAGGGCCAATGCCTACCTACTGACTGCGGTCTCACTCCACTAGAGATGGGAGATCATCCATCCACTTAACGGGGTGATGTGTGGTCAGCACAATAAAACCCCAGTCAGAGGTTTCCGTGACCAGGTTACACTATTCATATGTAGCTCCCCAATTTCCTCAAGTGACTGCCGGTTCCATACACAGTGCAAATTCTCAGGAAAAAAAAACAACTTGTTATGCTTCCCCCAGGAGACTTGAACCAGTTAGACCACATGGCTACAGTGTGGGACAGACATTTGATAGTAGCTTAAGCTTTTAATTGCCAGTGTTAAAATTGTGCCATGTAGTTTGACCATACGACAATTCCAAACCATCTGGTGTATAAATAATTAAATCCAACATGGAAAATATACCACAAATGTATCCCATATACCTAGTCTTACCATAAATACTGTCCCAACGTTTGAGGGTGGCTGTACTTCCACCCGTACAAGCGAGAGACGGCAAGAACGGTAGCGTGAAGCGTGAGTCATTGCTTGTTGAGCTGGTCAAGTGGAAAGGTGTCTGTTGTAAGTGTTGAAGATGGAATGGGGTGAGTACGAAAATCGTGTGGCCGTGGTAGCGTTGCACAAGGTAGGCAAATCACCATGGGAGATTTTCAAAACCCTCCAGAAGCTGAAAATCTCCAAGAAATTTGTGTACCGCACTATCCAGCGCTTTATTGAGACTGGTACTGTTAAAGATCGCCCACGGCAAGGAAGACCACGCACAGTGCGAACACCAGAACTTGTGAAAGCAGTGGCGGCACGAGTGCGACGAAATCCTGTACGGAAACAGTCAGTGATGGCTCGTGAGCTAAAGATTTCAAAAATGTCGATGTCTCGTACGTTACGCAGTGACCTGGGACTCCATGTCTACAAACGACGCAAAGGACATCTCTTGACAAGTGAACTGAACCTCCAGAGGCTCCGGAAATCAAAGCGGTTACTTCAGCGTTATGCGGCAAATGGGCACCGTCGAATCCTTTTCACTGATGAAAAAATGTTCAGTGTTGAGGAGACTTTCAATGCCCAAAATGGCAGGGTGTATGCCACATCCTCTCGGGAAGCTGCTGACAAGGCCCCCAGGATCCAGAGGGGTCACCATCCTGCATCAGTCATGGTGTGGTGGGGTGTGAGATATGAGGGCACAACGGATCTCCATTTTTGTGAAAAGGGGGTCAAAACTTCATCCAAAGTGTACCAGCAGACAGTGCTTGAGAAACTATGCAAGAATCTTACCGACACCATCTTCCATGGAGAGAACTGGAGCTTCCAGCAGGACTCTGCCCCAGGACACAAAGCACGCACCACCCAGCAGTGGTTGGAGGCAAATGTTCCTGACTTCATTTCCACATCAGATTGGCCCTCTGCCAGTCCAGACTTAAACCATTGGGACTACAAATTGTGGTCCAAGCTTCAGGAGATGGCTTGCAAGAAGAGACATCCCAATATTGACAGTTTAAAGCGGTCTCTTCAGAAGGCAGCTGCGGAGTTCCCACTTGATGTGTTGCGTAATTCCATTGATGAGTGGTCACGAAGACTTCAGAAGTGTGTCAGTGCTAAAGGTGGCCATTTCGAATAATTATTTTGTGATTTTGGTTCATAATGCATCCATGCACCTCATGTTATTCTGATATTAAAATATCTCTCACCATTTTGTGTCTATTTACTTACAACTTTGGGACAGTATTTATGGTAAGACTAGGTATATATTCACACTGGTCATGGAAACAAAACAGCACTAATAAGGCAAGAAAATCAATTTAAAAAACACCACCACTGCAGTGTTATCTTGATAAGTGTCTTGTTAAAACGAGGGAAATCCTACATGAAAAATATGACACACACTACATCATGTAGGAGAAACGAACACTATTCATTAATACTAACCTCTTCAACAATGACTTCTACGCCACTGCTTAAGAGTTCGCAGGGTTCTATGGGATCTGAAATATGAAAAGGAAATACTGTCAGTTATCACCAAAAGTTTGCAAAGAATAGAATATCACTATAGGTGAACAATTCATACTATTGTAAAACTATAGTATTTGCATTTCTCACTATGGTATTGTTACATGTTTTAAATTAATGGGTAGAAACATTTTGTTTAAAATTGGTCCCCAAAATAATCAGAAAATTCTTCATGATATTCAGTGTTGGCCCTCCCATTATACAATTCAATAAAGGTGTGTGTGTACCTTAATGT